>NC_079195.1:179217787-179568392 GCF_029499605.1 Hyla sarda
TATATATATATATATACTCACATACCAGGATCCCTGTGCACATATACTTGTATAGTTTGTATTTCTGTGTGTCTATAGATAATATTGTGGTGTGTATAAAGAGTGAGGAGATATGCAACATATGTAGCACTGTGCTTGCCATCCAATAACAGAGGAGCCTGTAATGCAGATGTGAACAGAGTCTAAAGAGCTATTACATTTCTTTTTTTTTTTTTTTTTGGCGGCTAAGGCTGTGTTTCTCAACCAGTGTGCCTCCAGCTGTTGCTGGGAGTTGTAGTTTTGCAACAGCAGGAGGCACACTGGTTGAGAAACACTGGATTAAGGTGTATGTAGGCTTATTTTTTTCAGTTTTGGGAGGCAGGATAAACAAAAATATGGCAATTTATTTTTTGGGTTGTCGTAACTTATTTGTTTAAAGGGTACCTCTCATCAAATAAACTTTTGATATATTTTAGATTAATGAATGTTGAATAACTTTCCAATAGCATGTTAATGAAAAATATGCTTCTTTCTATTGTATTTTTCCCGATCAGTCCTGTCAGCAAGCATTTCTGACTCATGCTGGAGTCCTAAACACTCAGAGCTGCCAGCCTGCTTTGTTCACAGCCAAGCAGGCTGGCAGCTCTGAGTGTTCTCCTTTGTGAACAAAGCAGACTGGCAGCTCGTAGTGTTTAGGACTCCAGCATGAGTCTGAAATGCTTGCTGCCAGGACTGGTAGGGAGACCCCTAGTGGTCATTTCTTCAAAGTGGAAAATGAAATAGAAAGAAGCATATTTTTTAATAACATGCAATTGGAAAGTTATTCTGCATACATTAATCTTTAATATATCAAAAGTGTTTTTGATGAGAGGTACCCTTTAATATGACATTTTGTAGGTGGAAATGTGGCTTTGTTTATTTATTTTATTTCTGTATGGTGTGTTTTTTTTTCTCTTTTTGTTGTTGTTGTGTTTTTTTCCTTTTTTTTTGTTTTTGGCTCATCTGATTCCAGCTGCTTTTATTGAACAACTGAGCACTCGCTATGGACACCTGGCATAATAAAAAATAAAAAAAATACTTGATGCTGAATAATTTCCCTTAAAGGGGTATTCCAGGTTTATACATCTTATCCACCTACCCAAAGGATAGGGGATAAGATGTATGATCACAGGGGTACCGCTGCTGTCACGCTCCCTACCATAGACATGAATGTAGGGGGCGTGGTGTGATGTCACGTCCCCGTCTCAGAAGCAGTGCCTGACACAGAATGCCGGGGGCTGCACCGAGATCACGGGGGGTCCCCAGTAGCGGGACCCCTGCGATCATACATCTTATCCCCTATACTTTGGAGAGGGGCTAAGATGTATAAACCCAGAATACCCCTTCAATCTTCTTAAGAAGGGCAGGGTCACATGAGGCGCATCTGCAGTGTAATTCATGCTGCGGATGCACTGACATCAGGGAATGCAAAGCAAGCTCTCGGCTGTTGCTGGGTAACTCTGTGTGTGCTCGTAGCAGCGAATTTCTACAGCGGGAAATCCGCCACTACGAGCGGACACACAGAGCTACCGGTCGCAGCAGGGAGCTCGCTCTGCAGTCCTTCTGTGACTTCTGTGCCATCGGTGCATCCGCAGCATGAAATACACTGCAGGTGCGCTCTGTGTGACTCTGCCCTTAAAAGGTATATTTTCAACAGTTTAAATGTTTGTTTGTTTGTTTAAAAAAAAATTATAAAACATGCATTTTAGTGTTTTCAGTGGCATTTTAAGTTGTAACATAATTTTTTTTACCTTTTATCACAAGCAAAAATGATTTGTTATGTAGATTGTTCAGAGTGCATATCATCAACTAAACTGTCTCTAATCCCCCCCCCTCCCCATCTGTCCCTGACTTTCACTGACTCTTGTCTTTATTTGTACCCAAAATTCCATTAAAAAAACTTTTTTTTACATCCCCTGTGGCTGCTCAAGATCCTGCCGTGAGCCGAGGGAGGAAGGGGGCGTGGTCCGGCAGGTCCAACATCATCTGATGCCTGCCGGGGCGCACTTACGCTCTTCTTCCTCTTCACCCACAGCTTATACCCATTGAAAAATCTAATCTTGCTGCTCCCTGAAGACCTCGATCAGACTCTGGAGAGGCAGACCTGATCCTCTTCTGTGCAGCCGTGCGCTACACTGACATTTGGCCAGCGTGCGCCGGCTCTCCTTGCATGGATGAGTAGCCTGATGATGTGGCTGGTCAGGTCAGGAGTGCCCATGCTGCGGACACAACACTTGCCCCCGTCTGTCTGATTGTAATAAAGATAGGGGAAAAAAGAGGACAGCGCCTCGTGTAATTCTGTGAGACCGGTAGGTCCCTAGATGCATATAACCCCTCCGTGTTGGGGTACAGAGGTGCGATCTGGAGCTTCAGCCAGCTGATCCGGCCAGTGTCCTCAAGGGGGTCGGCAAATACAGTAGGGGTAAACTTGAAAAAAAGAAGCTTGCGATGGCGCTGCTCGATCCGGTAAAATTCACAAGAGTCCAGATGTAAAGGGTATCAAGGTTTATTGACACAAAATACAAAAGGACAAGACACTTTACATAGTTCAAGACACGTTTCGGGAGTAAGCTCTCCCTTTGTCAATTGTGAGAAAATGGTTGTCTGGTGCAGTGGGGTTAGGGGTAGGGTTAAATACAGTCGCATTTGGCGCCAGATGTGAGGTCAAAATTCATATGGGTGGTCTTGTTGAGTGGGGGCGGCAAGGGTTAAAATAGGTGTTTTAAGGAATATTTATTACTGTATCACATATTTTGTGTGGATCCGGGAGCATGCATATGTTTAGAAAATATGTTGTGAAAAAAATGAAGAAAAAAAAAACATATAAACTATTTTCAGGAAGGTCTTTG
The DNA here is from genome assembly GCF_029499605.1 of Hyla sarda. NCBI lineage: Eukaryota > Metazoa > Chordata > Amphibia > Anura > Hylidae > Hyla > Hyla sarda. Next base: position 179,220,655 of record NC_079195.1, read on the forward strand.
GTTTCTGATATACTGGAGAAGTGAAAACGAGGCTTGGTCTCCTTTGGATCAGAGCGGTGGTCCAGGTTTGCGTATCAGGAGAAGCCCGCCTTTCAGTCATATGGCAGGCGACCAATAGGGTTACAAGGCTGAGGTGAGGTACGAGCCTCTAAGGTACGGTGTATGCCCGCTTGTACCGTTTAGAAGTTCGGTGGCCAATCAGAATAGATGGCTGGAGTGACGTGAACCAGTGCGGTGTGTACTGTATGTCTTGGAGAACGGCGACCAATCAAAAGGCTTGCTGGACTGACGGCCATCAGAGGATTTCTCGTGGTGTAGTAAAAGAGATGCCACGGCATCAAGTATTTTTTGAATTGGATTGATTTTAGGAAGTCGTTGATCGGTCAGAAAAACATCAGTCCATGGCCAATCAGGAGCAGACTTCGGTTGTAATGGAAATACACGGGAGATACAGTGGCGGAGTTGGCGCGTCTGTGATATGGGAATGTTGGGCCAATCAGGATGTTAGAATCGTGCTATATTATTTCTGACTTCTGAACAGTACAAGCGGGCATACGCCGTACTTTAGAGGCTCGTACGTCACCTCAGCCTCGTAACCCTATTGGTGGCCTGCCATATGACTGAAAGGCGGGCTTCTCCTGATACGCAAACCTGGACCACCGCTCCGATCCAAAGGAAACCAAGCCTCGTTCTCACCTCTCCAGTATATCAGAAACCGAAGACCCTCCTGAAAATAGTTTGTTTTATGTTTTTTTTTTTTCGTTTTTTTTTTCACAACATTTTTTCTAAACATATGCATGCTCCTGGATCCACACAAAACGTGATACAGTAATAAATATTCCTTACAAGACCTATTTTAACCCTTGTGGCACCCACTCAACAAGACCACCCATATGAACTTTGACCTCACATCTGGCGCCAAATTCGACTTTATTTAACCCTACCCCTAACCCGACTGCACCAGACAACCATTTTCTCACAATTGACAAAGGGAGAGCTTACTCTCGAAACACGTCTTGAACTATGTAAAGTGTCTTGTCCTTTTGTATTTTGTGTCAATAAACCTCGATACCATTTACATCTGGACTCTTGTGAATTTTACCCGATCGAGCAGCGCCATCGCAAGCTTCCCGTCTGTCTGATTGACAGGCGGGGAGCTGCGCTGTGCTCTTCAGTGTCCGGCTGCACTGAGAGTTCCGACTCATGCTGCTAGGCCGGCATGAGTCCGAACTCTATGCGCTGGGACATGTAGGGAGACCCCTAGTGGTCGTTTTTTAAAAGTAAAAAAGAAGATATAAAAATACATTGATTAACAAAATATAAAAAAAAATTTTGGGTGACAGGTACCCTTTAAGGTAAATATTTTAGACTCAATGGAAACCTGTGTAGATGTAAAGTGGGGCAGTTGCCAAGAGCAACCAATTTGTTTGCTTCTTTAATTTTTTTATTTTAAATTTTTTTTTATTAAAGGCCTTTCAAAAATAAAATAAGCCATCTGGTTGCTATGGGCAACTCCACCACTCTTCCTCTACACAAGTTTTCATATATCTTCCCTGATGAGATTTATCAAAACTTATGTAGTGGAATAGGGGATGAGTTACCCATAGCAACCTATTAGATTCCAGCTTTCATTTTAGGGGCCTTTTTAAAACTAAAAAGCAATCTAATAGGTTGTTATAGGCAAGTGCCTCACTGTTACTCTGCACAGGTTTTGATAAATCTCCCTCAATAACCACAAAGTTCCAAACCTACTTTGGCGTTAAAACTAGGGTAAACACGTTGCCCAGCAGGAGCTTCATGGCACAGGTCTCCATGGCTGAGCAGCTCTATGTAAGCCTTTACATCACCAAGTACAATACCAATCATCACTGGAAATGGTGTTCTGTGGAGAGATGAATTACGCTTTTCTTCTGGCAGCCTCATGGATGAGTCTGGGTTTGGTAAATGCCAAGAGAATGAACTACGGGTTAACTGGATTATAATGATGTTTCACTTACCTGGATCGGGGCCGCTGTTCCAGAGATACAGCTGGTGTTAGCCTTTATTTCTGGAAGGGTTATTAACCCCCCTAGTGCTTTGGGAGTGGGAGCTAGCATCCCTGCCTCTGTTCCCTCTGTTCCTATATGCCAGTGTAGTGTCATATTTTGTGTTTTGCCGTGGAATGTGTTACATGACTCAGCACTTGCCAGTGCTGGACTAAGACAGCTCCGTTAGCTGACACAAGCACACCCGCCCCCCTACCATTGGTTCCTGGGGGGGTGTTCGCGTGCCACATGACCACAAGTATGCTGTCTTAAACACTGTTCCCTTCAGTGTGAGTTCGGCTACCACACAGCCTCACCTAGTAAATATTCATGGGGCCCCCTTTGCCCATGTGAGTGCGAGATGGCCGGGCATATAGAAGCAGAGGGGACCGAGACAGGGATGCTGGATATGCCGGGTTCTGCCTCCACTGTGTACAGGGGGTTAATTACCATACTAGCAATGCAGGATGATATCGGCTGTATCTCTGGAACGGAAATGCATCATTTTAATCCCGTTTACCTGCAGTATAACCCTTTGTATTGGGTTTAGTGAGGGTGAACCAGCTGTCAGTTTCTGTCATCTTGGAAAATTGTACAATTCCAACTGTGTAGAAACTATTTATGGAAAGTCCTTTTCTTTTCCAGCATGACTGCACCCCAGTGCACATAGTAAGGTCTCTAGAGGCATGGTTAGGGAAGTTTGGTGTGGAAGGACGGATATTGCAAGCCAGGCCCTATCATCCAACATCATTGTCTGAGACTTGGAGAATTCATATGAATTCTTAGGGATTTAGAATGGGATCTGTTTAAAGGAAATATGTCACCTGCACTAACCTGTCGGTACCGTCAGTACGGTACTCACATTGTCCCGTTCTGTGGCAGGGATCGCCGGTAATCTCCTCCGTTAGCTCCGCTCCGGGCACGTGGCTTGGGGCACGAACGGAGCTTAGTAACGTCACCGTTGCTGTTCTCGCGCATCGGGACCCAGCAGGGAGTAGCAGCAGTGACGTCATTAAGCTCCGCCCATGCCCCAAGCTGCGTGCCCGGAGTGGAGCTAACGGAGGAGATTACCAGAGTTCCCCACCAAGGAATGGGACAAGGTAAGTGCCGTTGTCGGTACCGACAGGTTAGTGCAGGTGACACTGGTGACAGATTTCCTTTAAAACTCCTGTAGGTACAGTTTGTAGGTGTCACAATACTTTTGTATCCGCCACAAATGACAGCACAAACCTTCTACCAGTGACGGTGATGAGTTCAACTCCCAAGGCTGAAATGTTTATCAACTAAAAGTAATAATGAAATTTTAACAGGCCTCTACCGATTTGTCACACTTGAAAGCTAAAGCCCAATATAATGAATAGAAATATGTTTGTGGTTGATATAGAAGACATTTCCTTTATAATTTCCCCATCAATGAATGAGATATGGCACTTCATGTAGGAAGTTCTTTATTTCTTTATTTAAAACAACCATATCCATATTATTTTTTCTAGGTCCCAGAAATATATAATGCCCACGTAGACTAATTTTCTCTTGAAGGGGACTTTAAATGTGAATAATCCACCAAGGATGGACAAAGACAGGAAATGCATTGATGAGGAGATCTTAAATGTCACCCTAGAAATAATCTACCTGCTGACTGGAGAGGTGAGGGATTCTGGGGATTATGTCACATGGTGTCACTTCTATGTTAACTAAAAAAATGTTGCCTATAAACACAGGAATATACTTTAACGAAGAAGAAATCTAAAGAGGAAGAAGAATGGAGCCAGGTTCCTATCATGGCGTCTCCACCTCATTCATTGACTAATGATAGAAACAATGAGCAGAAGATCCTAGAACTCACCAACAAGATCGTCCATCTGATTACAGTAGAGGTGAGTACTACATGAACACCAAGATGGGGGGAGGATAGTGTATGGATGATGTTTCATTAAAGGGGTATTCCAGGCAAAAACTTTTTTTTATATATCAACTGGCTCCGGAAAGTTAAATAGATTTGTAAATTACTTCCATTAAAAAATCTTAATCCTTCCAATAGTTATTAGCTTCTGAAGTTTTCTGTCTAACTGCTCAATGATGATGTCACGTCCCGGGAGCTGTGCATGATGGGAGAATATCCCCATAGGAACTGCACAGCTCCCGGGACGTGAGTCATCAGAAAGCAGTTAGACAGAAAACAGCAACTCAACTTCAGAAGCTAATAACTATTGGAAGGATTAATATTTTTTAATAGAAGTAGCGTATTTTTTGCCGTATAAGACGCACTTTTTCTTCCCCGAAACTGGGGGGAAAAAGTCGGTGCGTCTTATACGGCGAATACACCCCTATCGCAGCGGTCCCTGCAGCCATCAACGGCCGGGACCCGCGGCTAATACAGGACATCACCGATCGCGGTGATGCCCTGTATTAACCCATCTGAAGGGAAAGTGACACTAACCCGGCTGTTCAGTCGGGCTGTTCGGGACCGCCGCGATTTCACCGCGGCGGTCCCGAACAGCCCGACTGAATAGCCGGGTTAGTGCTTACAGGACACCGGGGGGGGACCTTACCTGCCTCCTCTGTGTCTTCTCCGTTCAGGGATCCCCTGTATGGCCGGCGCTCTCCTTCCCCGTCGTCGCGTACGTGCGTCGGCGTGCGTAACGACGTGATGGCGGCGACGGAGAGCGAGGATACCCGGCCGGCAGCAGAGACGTTGCAGAGCGTCGGGGACACGGCGACAGCGATGGAGCGACATCCAGGGCAGCGGTGACGGGTCCGGAGCGGCGGGGACACGTGAGTATTACCTCCTATGCAGTGGTCTTCAATCTGCGGACCTCCAGATGTTGCAAAACTACAACTCCCAGCATGCCTGGACAGCCAACGGCTGTCCGGGCATGCTGGGAGTTGTAGTTTTGCAACATCTGGAGGTCCGCAGGTTGAAGACCACTATTGGGTTCAAAATCTTTATTTTTTTCGATTTTGCCCCTAAAAATTGGGTGCGTCCTATAGGACGAAAAATACGGTAATTTACAAATCTGTTTAACTTTTCGGAGCCAGTTGATATATATATAAAAAAAAAGTTTTGGCCTGGAATACCCCTTTAACCTTTGTTGCAAACCAAGTGGTCTCAGTCTGCATTCCATGCCCAGAATCAAAGAATATATGCTAATATATTAATTTATTATAATATGACAATATACTAATCCCTGTGTCAGCCATCACAGTAAATGCCGTCACAACACTTGTAATGAGAAAGCTTATATTTATATACAGAGGGAGAAACGAGAATGTGTTTTAACTGTCCTACAATATTCAGAACTTCATTTAAGGCATTTGTGGATTTTGCCTACAGGATGAATAATTCAGCGCTAAATACAATAGACTTGGCTTAAAGTTCTTTTGTAGTTTGTATTTAGTGTATAAATCCTAAGTGAGGCAGATTAATCCAGTAATTCAGAATAATGTATTAACAGTATAATTGATAGACCAATTGTCCAGTTAACAGAGATGGCATTACTATTGAAGGTTTATTCTTATATACATCTCATATTTTATCATCTTTGTTCAGGATCTTAAAGAAACATTTGTCAAGACTTTTCTTGACAAATAGAGAAAAAGACAGAATGGAATTTCTAAATCAGTTTTCTTGCATATCAGGTTCCTATAAGGTGTGAAGATGTCGCTGTCTATCTCTCCATGGAGGAGTGGGAATATTTTGAAGAACACAAGGATCTGTATAAGGACATTTTAATGGAGAATAACCAGTCCCTTACATCATCAGGTAATAGTAGAAATTTTTTGACTGTAAGGGGAGGAGATGGATTAAGTTCTTACAAGTATCACTCATCTCCTTATAAATCTGATTAAGGGTAGGGTCACATAAAACGGATCCGCAGCGGATTTTACACTGAGGATCCGCCGATGACCCAACCCTATATTGTGCCTTCAGCTGTTCAGGCCTGTGAGTCGCCCCTCATACTCGTACTCACAGACGCGATGTCTGTGTACACTGCTCATGCATTCTGTGACTTACAAGTTCCTGTGTGGCTGCTCGGAGCGGCGCGTTGCCACTGTGAACAGGACACGGGGGGAACAGCTAGAGGCACAATATAGGGTCAGGTCATCGGCTGATCAGCAGCACAAAATACGCTGCGGATCCGTCACATATGACCCTACCCTAAGGGTGCTTTTACACTGGCGTTGGCATCCATCTAGTTCAGGGTCCGTTGGGCACCCTGAAACGGGATGGAGCACAACGAAAACTGTGGGGTCCCGAAGGGGTGCACTATTTTTTCTCTGCTAATCTCCAGTCATTCTGACAGAGTTGCCGACAGAGCTCCAAATAGCAGAGTCTGACAGCAGTGTGAAGGTTGCCTAAGGTTGGTGGTGGCATCTAGACCCCCATCTGAGCTCTAAGGCTACTTTCACACTGCACTTGAGACTCCACACCAAACAGCCGTCAGGCTCTTTTTTTTAAGCCTTTAACGGCCATTATCTGGACAGGGCACAACGGGCAATAAGGGGTCCCGATTGATCCCAATTAGTATAAGGCTAAGTTCAGACTATGGAATCTCCGGGCAGAAAATCTCCGCCCGGAGATTCCGAGTGCGGCCAGCGCCGGCTGAATCAGTCGGCGCTAGGACCACGCGGACACTGCAGTCTCCAATAGACTGCAATGTGTTCCACGCGGATTTCTGCCTGAAGAAAGAGCAACCCCATTCTTCAGGTGGAAATTTCCAAGCGGATTTTCCGTTCACAAATTCTGCTTCACAAATTCCGAAGTGTGAATTTGTGAACGGAAAACCATTCACTATACAGTACATTCTAGCAAGCAGAATTTCCGCCTGCAATTTCAAAGCAGAATTGCAGGTGGAAATTCCGTAGTCTGAACCTAGCCTAATGGGTCCTTTTGGGCACCATTATTTTGTAGTGGGAGAAAAAGACGGCACAAGCAGTATTTTTTCTCCCAATATTCTAACCAGCTCCCTCGACGGCCGTCAAACTGCCGTGTCATAACGTCAGTGTAAAAGAAGCCTAAGACACACTCTTTTTCCTGCCTCTTGAGCAATTCTGACTACATGTAAAAAAAAACTATTTAGTGACCATGTGTATGCTTTTTTGCAGAGGAATCGAGTAAGGAAATCATACCAGAGGGATTGTCTTGTCTGCTTGAAACCCAGAGTTGCCCAAAGAAAAATTACAATGTCCTGCAAGACTTTCAGGTAGATGCAGATTCTAAATGCTGTATATGATATTTTTACTCTACAGTTTTTTGTAAATCTCTTCAATATTCCTATTTGTACACTTTGAAAAAGGCTGAATATCTGACTTATATCAATGATGAAGACTTAAAAGAAAAAGAGAGCTATGTGGGGATCAACCAGCAGTTTATGGAACAGGAAATGTCAATAGACATCAGAACAGGTGAGTGAAACCACTGGAAGTCTGTATATGTAACTTTAAGGGTTATCAAGGATTATAATTTTTTGACTTGTTACAGAGGCTCTAAAGTTAGGGTAGTTCATATCATAGTGTCTGTACCTGTGTTTGATGGTCTCGCAATTCTTGTGCGATTTTTGCCCCAATGTTTATTTTTAACAGCATACAATATGACTGTCGTCTCAGGTTTTCCCAGGTTGTTATGCGGCCATAGACATTACATTACTAATCAGGTGTTCAGAGGGAGCCTGTCTGCTTCAATGGGTGGAGCAACTGCTGGGTGGGAGGGAGATCATTCTACAGGGAATTGGAGTTTTGCAACAGCTGGAGGAACCCTAATCAGAAAACACTGGTCTATTGCATGAAAAGGATCGCAGGTGTGTTTCAATAGGTGGGGTGACTGATAGGTTGGAGGGAAAAAAGTGACCTCACACTTACAAACAAGGGATCATGAGACTTGCAGTTTGAGGGAACAAACTCCAACAGTACGTACTTAAATCACCTTATGTTGGATAACTCCTTTAAAGGGGTTGTCTGGCAATACAGGCACCAACTTAGCTAATCACTGGCTTTAGATTTTTATTCTTTTTATTCCCATAAGTTATGTACCATTCTAAATAAAAAAATTAAGACTAAGATGACCTATTGTTGAAATTCTTCTCATTTAGCATTTTACTATCTGTATTTGAAAATAATCTTGAAATCTAGCATTTTCTATTCTGCCCACTTAGCTCTAAAACTAAGCTGAGATTTCCTGTTCTGTACAGATCACTTACCATCAAAGAGTGCAGGAGTACAGTGAAAGGTGACACCAGTGATACTCACAATACCTGTTGCTCAGAGATCAGCAATCCTTCTCCTTGTAGAATGATCTATGAAAAGGTCACAGAGAATGCCCAGTAACATTTCCAATTCATAAAAATGGGGCAACTTCATTCTATTGTTGTCTTTGTCCATAGGTCCTGCTGTAAAGCATATCACTAAATGCTGTTAAACCAGCTCAAGCAAGATAAAAGCCTCCATAATAATGTATAAAAAAATTGATCTAGAAAATAGAAACACTGGAAAAAAGTGTTTCAGTAAGTGTCCATCTGTCACTAATCAGGAAAACAAATGTAGGCAATACGTTCACTTTTTTTTTTTTTAAATACCGCAATCAAGATACAGCAAAAATTACATCTTCAGCACATGACATACCCAGTCCCTCCCACCCTCTCCCTCCCCCTCCCCTTATAACATCCAACTCAACCCCAATAAACACAGCAAAGCCAATGTGGGTCTCCTATTACCAACTTTCAGCTATTACCCCCAAGGGAGGAATGCCGATTAGTGCTGATAATGAAAATACGAGTCAAAATGAGTGATACAGTGAGACAACATTATAGTATCATAGTAGTATACCTTCATTTCATGTGGGACTGCGATCCCCAATAATGCCAGTGGCCGCCAGCTACTCATGTCGACCCCTATCTTCCTATCCAATATGCAATCTACCTAAGGATCCCGCTATGCTTCTTGTAAGATACCAGACAGTGTCTTTAAAGGGAGTAACTACTTGTATGATCTCGTCATCATTAAGAAAATGAGTAATAAAGGATCTCCCCTTCTTGACGTTTACTTTTTAAGCATCTGTAGGCTGTTTTTACACACAGCATTTTCATCAGTATTTTTATTCAAAACGGAAAAAGGTGCAAATCTTTGCATTTTTAGTTTTTGCATTGGTTTCAATGCCTGGCTATGGCTAAAAGCACTGACTATATACTGAAAATACTGTGTGTAATGCCAGCTGTGCTCTGATTTTTGAGGATCATGGGGGGGATTTTTTAAGCTAAGTCTTAGGTAAGCTTTTTTCAGGGGTATTTTTTGCTCTCGGTTTTGCCTTATGTGTGAAAAATTTATCAAAAAGGTCATATGGTATTAATAAATTTGTCACACGTATGGCAAAGTGAGGGAAATCACACTGAAGTTCATTTTCCAAAACAGCCCTGAGCTGGCTTTGGTTTAAAATGTTTTTGTCCGTGCAACATTTTGTGTGACAGTCGCACGTTGATAAATACTGCCCACTGCAAGTTCAAAATGAAAAAAGTCCTACGTATGGAAGTTTGGATAAATTGTCATTTCTGCATTGTGGGCCAGATTGAAAAAAACAAGAGAAAGTAGACGCACTAAAAAACGGTGCACACCAAGTATTACAAAAAATCTTTAAACACATTTTAAAACCCTTAAAATGGTTCCACCTGAACCACAGACAGGGGAGGCCCTCTAGAGCCCTCCCAGGGCGCCTGCCCTCTTAATAGAAAAAAAACACGGACTGAAATCACAATATATACACAGAATGAATACATATGGACGAAAAGGTACATAATTTCAGATGAATCAGTTCAAATTGCAATATCCTATATATGATGTAACTTAATCCATAGCAAAAGCAGTATATACAAACCCCCCTCCCCCCACTATAATGGAAGGAGGACCAGATCATAAAGCATAGATACAGTATGCTTTAAACCCCCCTTAAACCCCATGAGTTCTGTCGCCTGTTGGCAACTTCCTCAGAGGTCCAGAAAGATGCAACGAAAAACCTCTAGGCACACAAGCAACATTTCAAGCGACAAATGTTCAGCAAAAAAAGCCATAGATGCGATAATAAATCTCTGTCATTGTCCTCAAAATAATCAGTAAGGTAGGTAAAGGGCACCTCAAAGTTGATTCTATTTCACCTGAAGTTCAGCGTTTTTGTGGCTCATCGACATAAAAAAAATAAAAAATAATTGAAAATGTATTTACATTCACTATTGACCCTAATATTTACCTTTGTTGTTAAGTCCAAATAGCATTTCCTTTCTGTCAAAAAATAGAAATATCTTTAGTTAATTGACTTTATGAAATTCACAGTCTCTTAAAGGGAAACTCTGGTACTGATTGGTGATGTCTGGCATTGGCTAGTATATATTGAGCTCAGCTCCTAAGCTCCCTTCATAAACCGGCTGTGCCATATATATACGGTGGCCAGTCGTGGAAGGGCTTAAAGCAGGGGTGGGCAATTATTTTTTCCATGGGGCCACATTAGAAACTAAAACATTGTGAAGGGCCGGGTAGTTTTCCCCCAGATTGGGCAGCATAGTTGTTCCCCAGATTAGCACAATTGTTCCCCAGATTAGGATCATAGTTTTCCCCCAGATTAGGCAGCATAGTTGTCCCCAGATTAGGGGCATAGTTGTCCCCCAGATTAGGAGCATAGTTGTCCCCCAGATTAGGCAGCATTGTTGTCCCCCAGATTAGGCAGCATAATTAGCCCCCAGATTAGGCAGCATAGTTGTCCCCAGATTAGGCAGCATAGTTGTCCCCCAGATTAGGCAGCATTGTTGTCCCCCAGATTAGGCAGCATTGTTGTCCCCCAAATTAGGCAGCATAGTTGTCCCCCAGATTAGGCAGCATAGTTGTCCCCCAGATTAGGCAGCATAGTTGTCCCCCAGATTAGGCAGCATAGTTGTCCCCCAGATTAGGCAGCATAGTTGTCCCCCAGATTAGGCAGCATAGTTGTCCCCCAGATTAGGCAGCATAGTTGTCCCCCAGATTAGGCAGCATAGTTGTCCCCCAGATTAGGAGCATAGTTGTCCCCCAGATTAGGCAGCATAGTTGTCCCCCAGATTAGGCAGCATAGTTGTCCCCCAGATTTGGCAGCATAGTTGTCCCCCAGATTAGGCAGCATAGTTGTCCCCCAGATTAGGCAGCATAGTTGTCCCCCAGATTAGGAGCACAATTGTCCCCCAGATTAGGCAGCATAGTTGTCCCCCAGATTAGGCAGCATAGTTGTCCCCCAGATTTGGCAGCATAGTTGTCCCCCAGATTAGGCAGCATAGTTGTCCCGCAGATTAGGCAGCATAGTTGTCCCCCAGATTAGGCAGCATAGTTGTCGCCCAGATTAGGCAGCATAGTTGCCCCCCAGATTAGGCAGCTCAAACGCCCCTTACACACACACACACACACACTGACACAGGCAACACATACAGAGACAGGCACTTATAAATACATATATAAACACACACAGACAACACACAGACACATATACACACAGACACATATATACACTGACAACACACAGACACATATATACACAGACCACACACAGACACATATACACAGACACATATATACACAGACAACACACAGACACATATATACACAGACACATATATCCACAGACAACACAGAAACACTCACCCGGCCGGAGTTTAGAGCTGAGGGGTCACCACCTCCCAGCTCTAGGCACTGCTGGGAGGAGGAAACAGTCGGCCACACAATGGAGGGACCAGGCCGCGATGCACGGAACTGATCCTGCCGCCAGAGCCCGGCCCGGATCCCTTATTTCACCTAATTGTCGGCTCCTGTGCATTCTGGCCTGGCCCCTCTGGCATACAGCCTACTCTTTCTCCTCCCAGTAGTGACTAGATAATCGCAACATTTTGGGCGAAGGGCGAAATTGCTATATCGCAAGCCGCAATTATCAGGATTTGATTGAGATATATCGTGTAGCCATTGTCTTTATGATACATTTTTTAAAAGAATAAAGAATTGTTTAGTTTTCAGTGAAAGCATAAGTCAGAAGAAGTCATATATACAGAGACACAGGCTCAATGGGGGGTATTTATCAAACGATTTATGTGTTTTTTTTTTACGTAACTTTGGCGCAATACATTGGCGCAGTGTCTTTTTGCGCCAAAGTTTGGCGCATCTTCTCCACTGTCATTTTTAGAACTTTCTCAAAATCACATGGTCCTGTGTGTGATTTTAAAGTCAGTAATTCATCATTTGCGCCAATCGATCTTGGGCGCAAATCCCCGCCAAGAAATTTTGCACATGGAAAACACACTTAGCAATGTCAGAAAATGTACAGGCGTCCAAATACGTAAAAAAAATTTTGGGGAGAAAGCAGCGACGCCTCCGGGGCTGCTTAATAGTATCCTGCAACATAGTGGTCTCTGAGGGACCTTCACCCTCCGTTGAGCCAGCATTGGACATGGCCACACAGGTTCAGGAAAGGTAAGCACTAAAGCAGTGGTCTCCAACCTGCGGACCTCCAGATGTTGCAAAACTACAACTCCCACAAGCCAACGGCTGTCCGGGCATGCTGGGAATTGTATTTTTCCAACATCTGGAGGTCCGCAGGTTGAAGACCACTGCACTAAAATAACAAAACAAAAAAAAAATACCCAAGTTGAAAATAAAATGCATTTCACATGGTGGCTATAAACCCCACAAAAGAAATACCTCATGTCGCTTGCTGATATACTGCAGGAGGGACTCCGAAATGGCTGCTCTACAGGGTAAAATACGCGTCCTCTGTGGCGGTAAATTCTGTGTAAAAAGGCGCTGTGAACAGCTGATTTCAACATTTGCGCCAAAATTACTAACAACTTTTGAAATCAGTTCTTCTTTTGTGCCACATAAGGATTTAGGAACCAAGTAAAAATCTTTCTCTTCAAATTTCATTTTTATTATGTACTTTTGGGATCAAAACTAGTGGCTTTTCTAAAAGACAATCTTATTCCATTTTTTAGGACTTCAACGTGTATTTAATTTACTTTTACTTATTTCTGTTCTCTCAGCTTTGTTTAATCATCCTATAAGCAACAAGAGTATAAAGAGTCCTTGACAAACTTGTCTATTTTAGGAAGCTTCAGGTATGTAACAAGTTAAGTACTTTTATTATGCTATTCAAAACCATAAATGTGTTTCTTTTTCCAATAGATGACTTAACCAAAAACTGCCAGGAACAGTTTTTTTCTTCAGATAATAAAGCAAATGATAACAATATTGCAATGGATATTTTTGAAGAACTTTCCATTACTTCAGAGTTAACTCCAGTCCTACACAGCAGTGATCTAGCTACTGATCTGTGTAATACCGAGGAATACTTTGAAGGTGGCAAAAAGGTTAATAAAAAAATTGAATTTTCATGTATGGAATGTGGGAAACCTTTTACCCGGAAATCGGATCTTGTTAGACATGAGAAAATTCACACAGGGGAGAAACCGTATTCATGTTCTGAATGTGGAAAATGTTTTAGACAGAAATCTGATCTTTTCATCCATCAAAGAATTCATACAGGGGAGAAACTGTTTTCATGTTTGGCATGTGAAAAATATTTTTCCCAGAAATCAAGTCTTGTTAAACATCAAAGAACACACCAGGGTGTGAAGCCATTTTCATGTATAGAATGTGAGAAATGTTTTACCAGTAAATCAAGCCTCCTTGAACATCAAAAAACTCACACTGGGGAGAAACAATTTTTATGTTTAGAATGTGGGAAATGTTTTACATTAAAATGCCTTCTTCTTAAACATCAAACAACTCACACAGGAGAGAGGCCATTTGCATGTTCAAAATGTGGAAAGTGTTTTGCCAGCAAGTCAAATCTTGTTGACCATCAGAGAACTCACGCAGGAAAGAAGACATTTTTCTGTAGAGAATGTGAAAAATATTTCACTAGGAAATCTGGTCTTCTTGAGCATCAGAGAATACATTCGGGAGAGAAGCCATTTTCATGTTCAGAATGTGGGAAATGTTTTATCCTGAATTCACTTCTCATTAAACATCAACGGACTCACACAGGAGAGAAACCATTTTCATGTTCAGAATGTGAGAAATGTTTCACCAGGAAATGGAGTCTCCTTGAGCATCAGAAAACTCACACAGGAGAAAAGCCGTTTTCATGTTTGGAATGTGGGAAATGTTTCGCCCTGAAATCACTTCTTTATAAACATCGAAGAACTCACACGGGAGAAAAGCCATATTCATGTTCAGAATGTGGGAAAACATTTACAAGGAAAGTGAGTCTTATTAAACATCAGAGCGCGCACACAGGTGGTGGGCCATTTTCCTGTTCAGACTGCGGAAAATCTTTTACTCTAAAATCACATCTTCTTAAGCATCAAATAACTCACACAGAACAGTTATACTTTGTTAGAAATTCACATCTTGATGAACATCTTGATCAGAGAAGTACTTTTCATATACAGAAGGAAGACATTTTTTTGCCCATAAGAGAAGTCTCGGACATCAGATAATTCATTATTAATAAACATGTCTTTGAATATACTAAAAGTTAAGGGAAGCCTTTTCCTATTGATCTTTCTTCTAAGTATTACAGTCTTGTAGATCTATAGATGTTGTAAATCTGTTTCAAGTTTTCCTTTTAACAATGCGTAATTACATTACTTGTTCAACATTGTTCTAGTTGCTCATTGCAACTCTGTTGTATGCTTATATATGAGAATTTCTATAAAGATATATCAAAATGAAAAATCGAAATGTAGAGCATAACAAATGAAAAGCAAATCAATGGACGTAAAAGTTAAAGGGGTACTCCGGCGAAAAATATCTTATCCCCTATCCAAAGGGGATAAGATGTCGGATTGTGGGGGTCCCGCTGCTGGGGACCCCCGCGATCTCTGGCACTGCACCCCGGTCATCTGTGCACAGAGTGAAAGCCTCCTCCATTCATGTCTATGGGAGGAGGCATGATGGCTATGTACTAGCTGTCACGCCCCCTCCCATAGACATGAATGGAGGGGGCGTGGCTTGACATCACAAACACGTAAGCGCCAAGCTTCCGTGATCTGGATAAGGGATAAGATGTTTTCCGCCGGAGTATCCCTTTAATGTTTTGTTACAGAATTGTAAGAAATCTGCTGAATAGAATAGGATATAAAGAAGATGTCCACCGGTAATAAACTTATCCTCTATTTGTCTAATCGAGTAGGGTTGGACCCCTGGGACCTCCCGCGATCTCTTTTACGGGGCCCCCGTACGGGCTGGTTCAAACACATCCCCTCCATTCATCTCTATGGTAGAGGTGGAGACCCAGCGTTTGTGTGTCTCCGCCTCTCCCATTGAGATGAATGGAGGAGGCATGTTTCAACCAGCTGACGAGCCAGGGCCCCATACAGGAGATCACGGGGGGGGGGGGGGGTCACAGTAGTCAGACCCCCTGCTATCAGACACGTATCTTCTTAATATATTACTGCCAGGGAGCAGTGTTGAGCTGCAGTCTGAGATTTAGGACTCCAGCATGAGTCTGAAATCTATAAAAAAGGACTGGTAGTGGAAAATGAAATAGAAAGAAGCATATTTTTTAATAACATGCTATTGGAAAGTTATTCTGCATACATTAATCTATAATATATCAAAAGTTTTTTTTGATGAAAGGTACCCTTTAAATGTAAAAATTATATTTTTTTATTATTTTTTTTATTTTTTTTAATTAGTAATATATTTTAATATTGTGTTTAATAAAGTGTGTATGTGTGTTCTCACTTTTTTCCCCCTCTATTTTTACATTTTTTAGGTAGTACTGCTACTCCCAGCATGGAACAGACTGTTCCATGATGGGAGCTGTAGCACCTGTATTAATAGACAGATTGCCCTGGGTTACACTACTGACACCCGAGGCGATTGTCCTTTCTATTACAGAGATGGAGCGGCTTTCTCCTGCGCTCACATCTCTGCACTATACTCCAGCCGGCCAGTGATGTCAATAGAATTCACATCACTTATTCATATTTCCCGCAAAGAGCTGTGATTGGCCAGATGGTTCACCCAATCACAGCTCTCTGCCGGAAATATGGATAATAGGTATATATACGGCATATACTCATACTACAGTGGGACCAGAGAAGAGCAGCCAGCTGCCCTCATCTATACATTATACAGGATGATCACAGGGGTTGTCAGGAGTGACACCCACTGGGATCTTTCCTTACTTTCAGGTACTACTGCTACCAGCATGGAGCACACTCTGCTCCATGCTAGAAGCTGTAGTACATGTATTAATAAACAGATCGCAATAGGTGTCAGAGGTGACACCCGCTGCGATCTGTCTATTAATGTAGGTACTACAGCTCCCAGCATGGAGCAGAGTGTGCTCCATGTTGGGAGCTGTAGTACCTGCAGTTGAGGACAGATCACAGCTGATGTCACTCCTGACACCCAATGCGATCGTCCAATCTACTGCAGATGCGAGAAAGCCGTGCATCTGTATATTATACAGGACGATTGCAGCGGGTGTCAGGAGTGACACCCAGGGCGCTCTGTCTATTAGCACAGGTACTACTACTCCCATCATGCAACAGTCTGTTCCATGCTGGGAGTAGTAGAACTCCCTAAAAAAAAAAAAAAAAAATTCAGAAATAAAGTGAAACGCACACACTTTTTAATAAACACATTATTAAAATACATTACTAATAAAAATTCACCACAAATCGAATTTTTCAAAAATATGCTCATCTCTAGTACTTAACGCACCAGGACTTACAGTTACAACCTGTACATGACCCGAGTACCGGAGTGGTGCTCACATCATGCACTGCAGGTCCCAGCTGCTATCAGCAGCCAGGGACCCGCCAGTAATGACAGACATCAGCGATCGCGCTGATGTCCGCCATTAATCCCGCAGATGCCATGATCAATACATATCATGGCTTCTGCAGCAATGCGGGCATTTGAATGGACGATCAGATCGCCCACAGCACTGCCGCAGGGATCCAATCAACCAACATGGCGGCCAGAGGTCCCCTCACCTACCTCCGGCCGTCATCCCGGGGTCTTCTCCACTGGTCTGACATCCAGCAGACCAGAGAAGAAGATCGCTGATAATACTGATAAATGCTATACATATGCATAGCACTGTTCAGTATATGCAATCTAATTATATAAATAGTCCCCTATGCGGACTATAAAAGTGTAAAAAAAGTAAATAAAATTTGAAAATGCCCTTCCCCCAATAAAAATTTATATGACCTATTTTTCCTATTTAATCCCAAGAAGTGTAAATATATATATATATATATATATATATATATATTTGGTATCGCCATGTGCGTGATTAAAACGTTAATTATCCCGTACAGTGAACGGCATAAAATATAGAAAAAAGTCCAAAATTGCTGCTTTTTTGTCACATTTTATTCCCCCCCCAAAAAAATTTAAAAAGCAATGAAAAAGTTACATATATGCAAAGTTGTACTGTGAAAAACTAAAGATCACAGCGCATACAGCCCCGTATACGGAGAAATTGAAAAGTTATAGGTGGTCAAAATAGGGCGTTTTTTTTACATACTAATTTTGTTTAAAAAGTTTGAGATTTGGTTAAAGCAGAACAATAATTAAAAAAAGCATAAAACATGGGTATCATTTTAATCATGTTGACCCACAGAATTTTCAGTTTTCCCACACAAATAATATTTTTTTTAGTTGCGCCATACATTTTACGGTAAAATAAGTGATATCATTACAAAGTACAATTGATCACACAAAAAACAAGCCCTCATATGGGTCTGTGGATGAAAATATAAAAGAGTTATGATTTATAGAAGGCGAGGAGGAAAAAACTAAAATGCAAAAATAAAATTGGCCTGGTCCTTAAAGGGGTACTCCACTGGAAAACATTTTTTTTAAATCATTTGGTGCCAGAAAGTTAAACAGATTTGTTAAGTACTTCTATTTAAAAATCTTAATCCTTCCGGTACTCATCAGCTGATGTATGCTCCAGGGGAAGTTCTTTTCTTTTTCTTTTCGGTCTGACCACAGTGCTCTCTGCTGACACCTCTGTCTGTGTCAGGAACTGTCCAGAGAAGGATAGGTTTGCTATGAGGATTTGCTCCTACTCTGGACAGTTCCTAAAATGGACAGAGGTGTCAGCAGAGAGCACAGTGATCAGACAGATAGGAAATTCAAAAAGAAAAGAACTTCCTCTGTAGTATACAGCAGCTGATAAGTAGTGGAAGGATTAAGATTTTTTTAATTGAAGTAATTTACAAATCTGTTTAACTTTCTGTCACCAGTTGATTTAAAAAAAAAAAATGTTTTCCAGCGGAGTACCCCTTTAAGGCCAAAATGGGCTTGGTCCTTAAGGGGTTAAAGAACATGTTATCTAGATCTTGTATTTAGTAAATACTTGTATATTTCTGCACATTTCATAAATTCTTATCTGTCATTGCCAAGAGCCGAGTTGGCCTCTCCCTGCATCACCTTCTTGGATTACCAAAATAGTCAGACATTGCTGGGACACCACACCTCACATATGTCTTTCTCCTTATTAATGAACTAAATGATGCTGAAACATTTGCCTGATGCCATACTAATGAAACCTATAGAACCGGATAAAGGTGACTGCCTAAAGGAAACAACACATTTTAAAAAGGGGTCCTTGGGTTAAAGAGGAATTCTGGCCATAGACATCTAATCCCATATCCAAAGGATAGGGGATAAGATATCTGTGGCCGGAATACCCCTTTAACTAGTTATGCCTCCATTCGGGTATCAGTTACTCAATTTACAGTGATCCCTCATCTTACAATGGCCTCAACATACAATAGTTTCAACATACAATGGTCTTTTCTGGACCATTGTAACTTGAAACCAGACTCAACATACAATGTACAGACAGTCCAGGTCTGCGAAACGTGTCACAACTGGAGGAACCAACCAATCAGAATGGGCATTCACTGGTAAATCACATGTATCACTGAAGTGCATGCACCGACTGGCGGTCTGGTAGCGCCCCCCGCAGTACAGGGAGGAACTACAAGTTCTGTACTACTCCTTACCTCTGTCAGGGTTAGCTGCTCCTTTTGGACACCAAGTAAGGGCGGCTCCATTTGGGACACTGTGTGTACTGTATAGGACTCTGAAGAAGCTCCTGTCCTCTACATAAACCATTGTTTCCCAACCAGGGTGCCTCCAGCTGTTGCAAAACTACAACTCCCAGCATGCCCGGACAGCCAACGGCTGTCCGGGCATGCTGGGAGTTGTAGTTTTGCAACAGATGGAGGCACCCTGATTGGGAAACACTGACATAGACAGTGATTACCGCTCCCAGCAGATCTTTCTTACTTTTATATGTAAGGATTTGCTTTATCTATATTAGTTATCTACTTATTTATCTTTAATCCTCACTTTTTCCTATTTTTGGATGACATTTTGGTGGCTTCAGAACCAATTACCAGGTTTCCATAGAGTTCTGGTCTCAACATACGATGGTTTCAACATACAATGGTCGTCCTGGAATCAATTAATATTGTAACTTGAGGGACCACTGTACACAGTTACAACATTTTGCCCTAACAGGTGGATAGAAAGTAAAACAAAAAGCAAAGAGCTTTATATGACAGTATTTATCGACAGTGAAATCTATAGTTACAAGGAAAAGTAAGTGAACCCGTTGGAATGACCCATATTTCTTTGTGGCCTGTTTGTGATCTCAATAGCACCTATAGAAAAAGGAAAAATAACCTAATAATAGACAAACAGTTGTATATCTCTCCTGTTATCTTTATGACAATGCTGAATTATCATGATGCACCTTTTTGTTTGTTTTTTGCTATTTTTTTAACTGCTAATTTATTTCCTTAGAATAGGTATTTTGTACGTTTAATGTGTCTTTATTCAGAGGTATTTACTGTTACCACTTCGTACACTTGTATAATATTTATGCTGGATACTCCTATGGCTCTCTTTACTGTTACTTCTTGAAAAATGAATAAACGTACAGTTAAAAAAAAAAAAAAAAAAAAAAAAAAAAAACATATATTTGTAATATATAATTTGTAATATATTTGTTCATATCTTTTATTGAGCATATTGCACAAATGTAAAAGTAAGTAAATACCCTCTAACTCATCTTTTAGTAGCAATTAGAGATGAGCGAACTTACAGTAAATTCGATTCGTCACGAACTTCTCGGCTCGGCAGTTGATGGCTTTTCCTGCATAAATGAGTTCAGCTTTCAGGTGCTCCGGTGGGCTGGAAAAGGTGGATACATTCCTAGCAAAGAGTCTCCTAGGACTGTATCCACCTTTTCCAGCCCACCGGAGCACCGAAAAGCTGAACTAATTTATGCAGGAAAAGTAATCAACTGCCGAGCCGAGAAGTTTGTGACGAATCGAATTTACTGTAAGTTCACTCATCTCTAGCCAGCGCACTAAAATCCAACACCAGTCCTACAATAGTGATGTCATATACATTAAAATGGTAGGGTCACATGTGCCATGTTTTGCTGCATATTTGCTGTTACATATTTTTCTACCCATTGAAGTCACTGGGTAGCAAAATCAGCTGCGTATTTTGCTGCCCATTGACTTTAATGAGTAGGAAAATATGCAGGTGCCGGGAGCTCGTTATGTCATAGCCCCGCCCCCTCGTGACGTCACACCCTGTCAAGCATCGGGAGTGCGTTACGTCATAGCCCCGCCCCTTGTGACGTCACGCCTGCCCCCTCAATGCAAGTCTATGAGAGGGGGCGTGACAGCCGTCGCGCCCCCTCCCATAGACTTGCATTGAGTTGGCGGAACTTGATGCCATGAGTGGGTGGGGCTATGAAGTCACCAGCTACCGGCTCCAGTGTTCGGAACAGTTCCAAACGCTGAGCAGTGGAGTACCCCTTTAAAGTTGCACTGCTGCCAATATATTGTCTCAGTGGTTTCTGGTTGCTTTCAATGCCTTTTGATTATGTAGTCCAATGCTTAACTGCAGCATCATGTGAATGATGTATCACTGAATCATGAACCCTGAAGCGGCAGAAGATTCATGGGTAAGTGGTTATTTTTCTATTTTGCAAAAAAGAGGATAAACTGCAGGGATCCACCAAAATCAATATCCGAACCCCTTTATACTACACAAATATGACATGTTTAGGGGGCTTAAAAGATACCCTTTCATCAGATAAAACATGGACAGATCATTACAAGACAAAGACATTCATTTCAATGTATACATACTCCTAAGTACGAGGTTCCATTCACTTTCTTAAAACTCCACTCCCTCTAAAGCATTCCTGTATCTAACTATACCATCACCAAACGTGCACCCAGTATGCAACATTATACTTACTCCTGTAGGATATTGCATGAAATATGCATCATAATCAACAAAAACACCAATACCTGTACAAATGCAGTATCGGCTGCTCAGACCTGGCACGCTTATGCGCCTGACGCATAGATTGGCTGATCTAACGAAATGATTAATAATATTTACTTAGAAATCTTCATTTATGTGGGTTACATTAGCTATGGCAGCATTATATATATATATTCATATTTCTTCCTCAAAAGGTTTGGAGGTTATTGAAGAAATTTTGTCTGGGACCATGTGATACCTTGTAATAGAGGGGATCAGATATAATTTGAACATAATAGCCCTGATTTACTAAGAGTGGAGAGTTTATCTTGTGATTTCAGGTTTACTCCGAGTATTTTTCTCCCTGATTTACTAATCTGTCGCCCGTCTCTCTATATTTTTTTTTTTTATCGCACAGAGTTATTAAGCAGGGGAGCGGGCGGCATGCTCCTTTCCAGCCATATACAGTGTACTTTTCAGGGGTGTGGAAATTTTATTTAAAAAATTACTTGTCCACGGGACTAAAATGGAGCAAAATCTACTTGTCCCTCATGACGATCCACTTGTCCGGCCAATTTTCGCTTTTACACTCTCATTTTTTCCTCCTCGCCCTATAATAGCCATAGCTACCTACTATAATGATAACTTTAAATTTTTCTATAACATTCTCTGAACCAAAATATATATATATTAGGTGAAGGGAAATTGAAATAGTAAAAGATAATTTTGCAGATTTGGTGTTTTTCTTTTCTACGCCATTTACCTTGTGGTCAGATAACATGTTAGTTTCACACTTTAGGCGCCTGATTACAGCGATACCAGGTTTGTATAGTTTATCTCATGTTTTACTAATTTTAAAAGAAAATTCTGAACTTTTTAGAATTTTTTTTATTGCCATTTTTTTGACCCCTGTAGCCCCCCCCCCCCCCCACCCCACATACCAGGCTGTATGAGGGCTCCTTTTTTGCGCCATAATCTGTTTTTTGCATCGGTACCATTTTGGTATTGGCAATTTTGTGGTTTGGTATTTTTTTACATTTACAATACGGGATACATAATGTTATATTTTAATAGGTCGTACAATTACGCACGAAGCGATACCAAATATGTTTATTTTTATTATGTTTGCATGTTTTTATATAGGAAAAGGGGGGGGGGGATTTGAACTTTTAACATGGAAGGGGTTAAAGGGGTACTCTGCCCCTAGACATCTTATCCCCTATGCAAAGGATAGGGGATAAGATGTTAGATCGCCAGGGTCCCGCTGCTGGGGACCCCCTGGATCTACCATGCAGCACCCACCTGTAGCGGCTTCCAAAACCGCTGGAGGTCCTCAGGCTGAGTCCATCTCGACCATCGGGACGGAAGATCGTGACGTCACGACTACGCCCCTGTGTGACATCACACCCCTCCCCTCAATGCAAGTCTATGGGAGGGGGCGTGACAGGGAAGTGGGGACCAGACATATAGCGTTATCTGGCCCCCACAGCGCATCTATACTAGTGTTGAGCGGCATAGGCCATATTCGAATTCGCGAATATTCGCGAATATATGGACGAATATTCGTCATATATTCGCGAATATTCGCATATTCGTTATATTCCCGTTTTATTTTCGCATATGCGAACATTCGCGTATGTGAAAATTAGCATATACAAAATTAGCATACACGAAAATTCGCATATGCGAAGTTTCACACACCAGTCTCACACAGTAGTATTAGTGCCTTCTTTACACCACACAAGCTGGAAGCAGAGAGGGGTGATCACTGTGATGTGTACTGTGAAGAAAAAAAAACAAACGAATATTCGTAATTACGAATATATAGCGCTATATTCGCGAAATTCGCGAATTCGCGAATATGCGATATTCGCGAATAATATTCGAATTGCGAATATTCGCGAGCAACACTAATCTATACACATATGCCTCTGCAGCGCTATGAATGACAAGTATTCTTTTAGCAGAGCATCGGGCAGCCGGCTTCCCAGACAGATGCTCTGCTAGTAGAATGCTTGTCAATGATAGCGCTGCCGGGAGCTTATGATTACGCTGGGGGGGACATATATATACATGCGCTGCTGGGGACATATGATAGCGTGGGGGGAATATATATATATACATGCGCTGCGGGGGGCATAAGATAGCGCCGGAGTATATATATATATATATATATATATATATATATATATATATATATATATATGCGCTGCGGTGGGTAAATGATATCGCAGTGGGGGGCAAGATATATAGAAACTGTGGGGAGCCAGACATATACATTCCCCCCAGCAATTCTATATATCTTTCCCCACCGCAGCTCTTCTATTTGAGAACCCCGCAGGGATCCCTGAATGGCTCTTCAGTACGGGCCATTCAGGGATCCCAGCGGGGAATTTGAAAATGAAAGTAAAATACATTGTGCATCGCTGGGGAGCGGAGCATGCCGCCCGCTCCCCTGCTTAATAACTTTTGATCGGATCGGGTCTCAGAAGTGAGACCCAATGCGATCAATCCCTCAGCCCCTGTACTACTACCCCCAACATGGAACAGACCCTGTTCCATGATGGGGGTAAGATTTACTCAGTTTTGAGTAATTTCCCGACAACTCAGAGCTGTCGGGTTTTGTTGAAGAAAAATTCACAGGTTTTTTCTTTTTTCTTTTTTGTCGGGAACACGCCCCTTTTTGGGATAACCACACCCATTTTGTCAGGAAATTGTGTCGCACACAGTGTCGCATGGGCTGTGCAACACAAATTTGGTTGCACAACCCGACAAAAAGTCGGGTTGACATTAGTAAATCAGAGCTAATGCATTCAGTTTTAACTCCTTATTTTTTTTTACAAAAGAAGGAGACCACTATGTAGACACATTTTGCGCCAAGCTTTGCCAACATTTACATAGGTGTATTTGAGGGCATATTTATTCTCCCCATAAGTGATCAAATAGTCTATAAATTGTTACTAAAAATGTGACCATCACCTGGGATGGGACTCCCAAGTTAGTTTTTGGGTAATCTAAATTCCAGAGACTGGGGTTTAAAGGAGAAGTCCAGTGCTTAAAAAATGTATCCCCTAGCCTAAGGATAGGGGATAAGTTTCATATCGCAGGGGGTCAGACCGCTGGGCCCTCCACGATCTCCAGTAAGGGGCCCCGGCAGCCTGCAGGAAGGGGGCGTGTTGACCACCACACACAGCGGCTGACACGCCCCCTCAACACAACTCTATGGGAGAGCTGGAGCGCTGCCTTCGGAAATCTCTGGCTCTACCATAGTGCTGTATTGAGGGGGCGTGTCAGCCTCCGCTTTGTGCGGTGGTCGAAACCCGCCATCTGGCCAACGAGTCGGGGCCCCATACAGGAGATCGCGAGGGGCCCCAGCGGTCGATCCCTCCACAATCTGAAACTTATCCCCTATCCTTAGGATAGGGGATATGTTTTTCAGCACTGGACTACCCCTTTAAGCTGCCCTTCCCCCCCCCCTCCCGCCCCCCTAAAGATTATCTGAATCCAATTATAACTGCTAAATTAAAATTACCACCCAAACATTTTTAAAAAGGTTTTACTGCTATAGAATATAGTTCAGATCATACAAAGTGGAAAAACAATGGCCCATGTTTATTAACCCCTTAAGTACCAAGCCATTTTCACCTTAAAGGGATTGTGTGCTGCCCTGCAGTTCGGAGCTCCGCTCACAGCGTCTGGAAGTTCATTACTCCGAACGCTGTGTGCGGGCTCCCGTGTTCGCAGCCGCCAGGCGTGACGTCACGCCTGGCCCCTTCGTGACGTCTCGCCCGCCCCCTCTACCAAAGTCTATGGGAAGGGGGCGTGGCAGCGGATGTCACGCCCGGCGGCTGCGAACACGGAAGCCCGCACACAGCGTTCGGAGTAATGAACTTCCGGACGCTGTGAGCGGAGCTCCGAACTGCAGGGCAGCGCACAACCCCTTTAAGGACCAGAGTGTTTTTTGCACATCTCGCCACTGTCACTTTAAGCATTAATAACTCTGGATGCTTTTACTTTTCATTCTGATTCCGAGAATGTTTTTTCGTGACATATTCTTCTTTATGTTAGTGGTAAATTTTAATTTATATTTGCATCATTTCTTGGTGAAAAATTCCAAAATTTTATGAAAAAATTTAAAATTTTGCATTTTTCTAACTTTGAAGCTCTCTGCTTATAAGGAAAATAGACATTCCAAATAAATTATATATTGATTCACAAATACAATATGTCTACTTTATGTTGGCATCATAAAGTTGACATGTTTTTACTTTTGGAAGACACCAGAGGGCTTCAAAGTATAGCAGCAATTTTCACATTTTTCACTACATTTTCAAAATCTGAATTTTTCAGGGACCAGTTCAGGTTTGAAGTGGATTTGAAGGGCCTTCATATTAGAAAAACCCCATAAATTACCCCATTATAGAAACTGCACCACTCAAAGTATTCAAAATGACATTCAGAAAGTTTAACCCTTTAGGTGTTTCACAGGAATAGCAACAAAGTGAAGGAGAAAATTCTAAATCTTCATTTCTTACACGCGCATTTTCTTGTAGACCCAGTTTTTGAATTTTTACAAAGGGTAATAGGAGCAAATGCCCCCCAAAATTTGTAACCCAATTTCTCTCGAGTAAGGAAATACCTCATGTGTATGTAAAGTGTTTGCCGGGCGTAGCAGAGGGCTCAGAAGGGAAGGAGCGACAATGGGATTTTGGAAAGTGAATTTTGCTGAAATGGTTTTTGGGGGGCATGTCGCATTTAGGAAGCCCCTATGGTGCCAGAACAAAAAAAAAAAAAAAAAACGCATGGCATATTATTTTGGAAATTACACCCCTCAAGGCACGTAAAAAGGGGTACAGTGAGCCTTAACACCCTACAGGTGTTTGACGACTTTTCATTAAAGTCGGATATGTAAATGAAAAAAAAAAAAAAATTTTCACTAAAATGCAGTTTTTGCCCCAAATTTACTCTTTTTACAAAGGTTAATGGGAGAAAATGCCCCACAAAATGTGTAACCCCATCTCTTCTGAGTATGGAAATACCCCATGTTAGAACGTAAAATGCTCTGCGGGCGAACTACAATGCTCAGAAGAGAAGGAGTCACATTTGGCTTTTGGAAAGCAAATTTTGCTGAAATGGTGTTTGGGGGGCATGTTGCATTTAGGAAGCCCCTATGGTGCCAGAACAGCAAAAAAAAACAAAAAAACAACCCACATGGCATACCATTTTGGAAACTACAGTAACCCCCCGATCTACGATGGCCCCGACATATGATCAAATGGACATACGATGGCATCTCAGAGGCCATCGCATGTCGATGTAAGCATCAACATACAATGCTTTTTTATGTCGGGGCCATCGCATTAAGTGCTATCCGGCAGCGCAAAATGCTTAAGCTGCTGCCGGATAGCAGCTTAATGTTCCCCGTGTGGTGCGGTAAGTATTACTTACCCCTCCACGATGCTCCGGGGTGCCCTCCGGATCCCGCGCTGGTCTTCCGGTATCTTCTCGGCCCTCTCCGATGACGTCAATACGCTGCTGCGCATGTCATGTATTCCAATAGGAATGGCGTACGCAGCGGTGTAATGACGTCGCTACGCAGGCCCAGTAAGGCCTTGCGGAAGACAGCAGAGGACCGGAGAAGACAGCAGAGGACCAGGGAAGACCAGGAGAGCCCAGCGGAGGCCCGGGGTCACCATCAGGATCGGCGGGGACACCATCGCGAGCAGCGGGGACAGGTGAGTACAGCTTCCTATACTTTACATTGCACGAATCCCTCAACATACGATGGATTCGACAAACGATGGCTCGTTTGGAACTAATTACCATCGTATGTTGAGGGACCACTGTACACTCATCAAGGAACGTAACACTGGGTACAGTGAGTCTTAACACCTCACAGCTGTTTGAAGACTTTTTGTTAAAGTTGGATGTGTAAATGAAAAAAAAAATGTTTCACTTAAATGCATTTTTTCCCCAAATTTTACATTTTTACAAGGGGTAATAGGAGAAAATGCCCACAAAATTTGTAACCCCATTTCTTCTGAGTATGGAAATACCCCATCTGCGGATGTCAAGTGCTCTGCTGGCGCACTAAAATGCTCGGACGAGAAGGAGCACCATTGAGCTTATGGAGAGAGAATTTGGTTGGGGCCATGAGCGTTTACAAAGCCCCCCGTGGTGCCAGAACAGTGGACCCCCCCCCCCACATATGACACCATTTTGGAAACTACACCCCTTACAGAATTTAATAAGGGGTGCAGTGAGTATTTACACACCACTGGCGTTTGACAGATCTTTGGAACAGTGGGCTGTGCAAATAAAAAATAAAATTTTTCATTTTCACGGACCACTGTTCCAAAAATCTGTCAGACACCTGTGCTCACTGTACGCCTTATTACATTACATGAAGGGTGTAGTTTCCACAATGGGGTCACATGTGGGGGGGTCCATTGTTCTGTCACCACGGGGGGGGCTTTGTAAACACACGTGGCCTTCAATTCCGGACAAATTTTCTCTACAAAAGCCCAATGGCGCTCTTCTTCTGAGCATTGTAGTGCGCCAGCAGAGCATGCTACATCCACATATGGGGTATCTTCTTGCTCAGAAGAAATGGGGCTCCAAATTTTGGGGGGCCTTTTTTTTTCATTTTCCCATCCAACTTTAACGAAAATTCGTCAAACACCTTTGGGGTGTTAAGGCTCACTATACCCCTTGTTACGTTCCGTGAGGGGTGTAGTTTCCAAAATGGAGTCACACGTGCGCTCTCACTCCTGAGCCTTGTTGTGCGTCCGCAGACCATTTTACGCCCACATATGTTACAAATTTTGGGGGTCTTTTTTACCTTTTACCGCTTGTGAAAATAAAAAGTATGGGGCAACACCAGCATGTTAGTGTAAATTTTTTTATATTTTTCACGCTAACAAGCTGGTGTAGACCCCAACTTTTCCTTTTCATAAGGGGTAAAAGGAGAAAAAGCCCCCAAAATTTGTTGTGCAATTGCTTCTGAGTACGGAAATACCCCATATGTGGCCCTAAACGGTTTCCTTGAAATACGACAGGGCTCCGAAGTGAGAGAGCGCCATGCACATTTGAGGACTAATTTAGGGATTGCATAGGGGTGGACATAGGGGTATTCTATACCAGTGATTCCCAAACAGGGTGCCTCCAGCTGTTGCTAAACTCCCAGCATGCCTGGACAGTCAGTGGCTGTCCGGAAATGCTGGGAGTTGTTGTTTTGCAACAACTGGAGGCTCGGTTTTGTAAACGCTGCCCTACGATACGTTTTCATTTTTATTGGGGGGGGACAGTGTAAGGGGTGTATATGTAGTGTTTTACCCTTTATTATGTGTTAGTGTAGTGTAGTGTAGTGTTTTTAGGGTACATTCACACTGGCGGGGGTTTACGGTGAGTTTCCCGTTAGGAGTTTGCGCTGCGGCGGAAACTTGAAGCAGGAAACTCACTGTAAACAGACTGTGCATGCTGGGAGTTGTACTTTTGCAACAGCTGGAGGCACACTGGTTGGAAAACCTTCAGTTAGGTTCTGTTACCTAACTCAGTATTTTCCAACCAGTGTGCCTCCAGCTGTTGCAAAGCTACAACTCCCAGCATGTACTGATCGCCGAAGGGCATGCTGGGAGATGTAGTTATACAACAGCTGGATGTACGCAACTACAACTCCCAGCATGCTGAGACAGCTGTTTGCTGTTTGGGCATGCTGGGAATTGTAGTTTTGCAAGATCTGAAGGGCCACAGTTTAGAGACCACTGTATAGTGGTCTCAAAACTGTAGCCCTCCAGATGTTGCTAGGCAACTACTCACCGGCTTCCGTAGGATTGCCGCACCAGGTAGCCGCATGTCATTTGTGCGCCAGAAAGCCGCATCACCGTCCTCTGCCACCCGCCGCTGATCACCGCAACTCCATGCCCATGGTGTCCTTGGTTGGATTCAGGTCACACCTGTAAATAGAATGTCACAGTGACAATACACAACATATACTGACATGCTGCTGATTTAAGGTTCCATGCAGTAGGTCAGTTTCCATGCTGACATAGTCCACAGTATGTGGTTGAGATTTGTACAACCTCATCCTCTTGCCTGGAACTGTAAAGCGCTGTAGATTATTACCTGAACTAATCCGCAGGAGAGATCAACAGCAATTCCATCTCCTGAGAGCCTCTACCTATGAAGGGGCTGTCTAGTGAAAATGAACAACCCCCTTTAGACAATATCATGGACACAGTGTGTGGCAGTTACATGTCTACATTACTGAATTGTGTCAAGGGCAGTGTACACTGACTACTAACCAGGAGTAAGGATCATTCTATTAAAATCAGCCTTTACCTTCCTACAACTCAATTATCAGTGCAAGAATCTTCACTAGAGATGAGCGAACTTACAGTAAATTTGATTTGTCACGAACTTCTCAGTTCGGCAGTTGATGACTTATCCTGCATAAATTAGTTGAGCTTTCAGGTGCTCCGGTGGGCTGGAGACTCTTTCCTAGGACTGTATCCACCTTTTCCAGCTCACCGGAGCACCTGAAGGCTGAACTAATTTATGCAGGAAAAGCCATCAACTGCCGAGCCGAGAAGTTCGTGACGAATCGAATTTACTGTAAGTTCGCTCATCATTCTTCACTTGCAGAATTACAGAATAGCAATAAGTTTTAGTTCTGCACGATCCTAGTGAGCAGCTGATTGCTGGATTTCTACACAGGCCAATAATCCCACCCAATGTAAATTGCCCTTAACCTCTAGATCAGTGGTTTTCAACCGGCAGACCTCTAGATGTTGCAAAACTACATCTCCCAGCATCCCCGGACAGCCATTGGCTGTCCGGGCATGCTGGGAGTGGTAGTTTTGCAACATCTGGAGGTCCGCAGGTTGAAGACCACTGCTCTAGATGGCACAAGGTGTACATCTACACCCTTGCCATCTGAGCCTTAAAGGGCTACTCTGCAGGAAAAACATTTTTTTTTTTAAATCAACCGGTGCCAGAAAGTTAAACAGATTTGTAAATTACTTCTATTTAAAAATATGAATACTTCCATTACTTCTTCCTCTGGAGCATACAGCAGCTAATTTCTTTTCTTTTTTTAATTTCCTTTCTGTCTGACCACAGTGCTCTCTGCTGACACCTCTGTCCGTGTCAGGAACTGTCCAGAGTAGGAGCAAATCCCCATAGCAAACCTATCCTTCTCCGGACAGTTCCTGACACAGACAGAGGTGTCAGCAGAGAGCACTGTGCTCAGACAGAAAAGAAATTGAAACAGAAAATAACTTCCTGTAGAGCATATAGCAGCTGATAAGTAGTGGAAGGATTAAATTAACTAATTTACAAATCTGTTTAACTTTCTGGCACCAGTTGATTAAATAATAAAAAATAAAGTTTCCAGTAGAGTATCCCTTTAATGCACCAGGGCTTACATGTATGCCCTGGATCGTTAAATGTCTATGAACAGAGTGCAGGAGCTGCACTCGCTTTACAGGCAGTGAGGGACTGCTACTTTCAGTATCCGGGACCTCTCCATTAAAGGGGTACTCCGCCCCTGGCATCTTATCCCCTATCCTTTGGTGTTAGATCGCAGCGGTGCCGCTGCTGGGGACCCCGGGGATTGCCGCTGCGGCACCCCGCCATCATTACTGCACAGAGCAAGTTCGCTCTGTGCGTAATGACGGGCGATACAGGGGCCGGAGCATCGTTA
Source organism: Hyla sarda (assembly GCF_029499605.1). Lineage (NCBI taxonomy): Eukaryota > Metazoa > Chordata > Amphibia > Anura > Hylidae > Hyla > Hyla sarda. Next base: position 179,251,702 of record NC_079195.1, read on the forward strand.
CGTCATGGCTCCGCCCCTCATGACATCACGGCCTTCCCCTTAATGCAAGTCTATGGCAGGGGGCGTGACGACCACCACGCCCCCTCCCATAGACTTGTATTGACGGGGGCGGGCCGTGACATCACGAGGGGCGAAGCCGTGACGTAACGATGCTCCGGCCCCTGTATTGCCCGTCATTACGTGCAGAGCGATCTCGCTCTGCGCAGTAATGATAGCGGGGTGCTGCAGCAGCGATCTGACATCTTATCCCCTATCCTTTGGATAGGGGATAAGATGTCTAGGGGCGGAGTACCCCTTTAATGACAGGCAGCAACCTCTGCAGCAATGTTGGCAGCATACTCACACAGTTTACAGGCTGTGCACCCACTACTTTACTTTTTAGCAGAGGGTCATTTCTTCTGTGCTGTCACATGAAAACATTATTATTCAATGTTCACAAAAATGGAAGAGGTGTACTCCCTTTTGTGAGATACTGGCCCTGATTTACATGTTGGGTTTTTAATAGTGTGAAATGTTGTTTCCAAAATGCGGGTTTCCATTTACTAAGAAGGAAAGTTTACTGACCAGCTTTTTCTTGGTGGGAATTTCCAGCCATTTATTCATAGGAACTTCTGTAAATAGGTCAGGTTGTGATACCCTGCCCCTTTTCCGGTTGACCATGCCCATTTTGTGACCAGCCACAAACCCTTTTTGCGGCTTTTCACAATGTAATGTCAGGTTTGGCAGATATTCCTTGTGCACACTGTCGGTGATATGTCACAGACACTATGCACCAAAATACCTTGGAATAACCGACAAAAACTGTTTTAGCGTAGTAAATGGGGACCACTGCATGTGTGTATCAATATATATACTTATCTATCGATAGATAGAAAATAGGGTGATTTAAAGGGGTACTCCGCTGCTCAGCGTTTGGAACAAACTGTTCAGAACGCTGGAGCCGGTGTGAGGGTTTTTTTTGCGCCCCCGTAGATCCATGCGTCCGCTCCTCCCCCAGCTCTCTGAACATTTCCGAAGATAGAACTGGGGGAGGGCAGAGCAAGGGGAGGGAGGAGGTTCACGCCCCCTCCCTCATCTCCCCTCCCTGAGGACATAGATCTCCACGTCAGGTCCCCTCCCTCATCTCCCCTCCCTGAGGACATAGATCTCCACGTCAGGTCCCCTCCCTCATCTCCCCTCCCTGAGGACGTAGAGCAGTGCTCCCAATGAGCTCTATGTGTAAAGGGGGACATACTGTACGGGCTAAAGGGGGACATACTGTTCAGGCTAAATGTCCCCCTTTAGCCCATACAGTATGTCCCCCTTTAGCCCATACAGTATGTCCCCCCTTAGCCCGTGCAGTATGTCCCCCTTTACACATTGGGAGCACTGCTCTATGTCCTCAGGGAGGGGAGATGAGGGAGGGGACCTGCCGTGGAGATTTACGTCCTCAGGGAGGGGAGATGAGGGAGGGGACCTGCCGTGGAGATCTATGTCCTCAGGGAGGGGGCGTGTCGTAGAGATCTGCGTCCAGCCGAGCTCAGGGAGGGGAGATGAGGGAGGGGGCGTGAACCTCCTCTCTCCCCTTGCTCTGCCCTCCCCCAGTTCTAGCTTCGGAAATGTTCGGAGAGCTGGGGGAGGAGCGGACGCATGGATCTACGGGGGCGCAAAAAACCACCTCACACCGGCACAGGGAGCTCGTTGCATCATAGCCCAGCCCCCTCTCACCCAACCCCCTCAATGCAAGTCTATGGGAGGTGGCGTGACAGCCGCCAAACCCCTTCCCATAGACTTGCATTGAGAGGGCGGGGCTATGATGTCACGTGCTGCCGGCTCCAGCGTTCGGAACAGATTGTTCCAAACGCTGAGCAGCAGAGTACCCCTTTAAGTTATTATTACGGGATATTTTATATTTTTAGGGTACCTTCACACATACATAATCTGCTGATTTCTGCAGACCCATTGAAGTCAATGGGTAGCATTAGTATGTATGTATGTGTGTGTGTATGTATGTGTGTGTGTGTGTATGTATGTATGTGTATGTATGTAATGTATGTATGTGTGTATGTATGTGTGTGTGTGTGTGTATGTATGTGTGTGTGTGTATGTGTGTATGTATGTATGTGTGTGTGTGTGTGTGTGTGTGTGTGTGTGTGTGTATGTGTGTATGTATGTATGTGTGTGTGTGTATGTATGTATGTGTGTGTGTATGTATGTATGTGTGTGTATGTATGTGTATGTATGTATGTGTGTATGTGTGTGTGTATGTATGTATGTATGTTCCACAAAAACTTTCAAACGGCTAAAGATATTAACATGAAACTTGGCACACATGTTACTTATATGTCAACAACAAACATAGGATAGGTAATTTAACCCTTACTCACCCCCATTTGCCAGGGGCAGGGCTTTTGTTTAGTCCCATGCAAGTCAATGGGAAATATATGTTACAGCATAACTTCCAAACGGCTGGAGATATTTCGATAATACTTGGTCACATGTTACTTATATGTCCCTTAACCCTTAACTACCCCCATTTGTGAGGGTCAGGGTTTTTTTTTAAAGTCCCATGCAAATCAATGGGAAATGTATGTTCCCATCTCATTTCCGGTAGGCTGGAGCTATTTGATTACCTGGTACACATATTACGAGTCAGGATATGAGGACAGGATGGGAGGTCAGGATAGGAGGTCGGGATAGGAGGTCGGGATAGGAGGACGGGATATGAGGACGGGATAGGAGGTCGGGATAGGAGGTCGGGATAGGAGGACAAGATAGGAGGACGGGATATGAGGACGGGAAAGGAGGTCGGGATAGGAGGACGGGATAGGAGGTCTGGATAGTAGGTCAGGATAGGAGGTCGAGATAGGAGGATGGGATAGGAGGTCAAGATAGGAGGTCGAGATATGAGGACGGGAAAGGAGGTCGGGATAGGAGGATGGGATAGGAGGTCGGGATAGGATGTCAGGATAGGAGGACAAGATAGGAGGACGTGATATGAGGATGGGATAGGAGGTCTGGATAGGAAGTTGGGATAGGAGGTCGAGATATGAGGTCGAGATAGGAGGTCGAGATAGGAGGTCGAGATATGAGGTCGAGATATGAGGTCGAGATATGAGGTCGAGATATGAGGTCGAGATATGAGGTCGAGATATGAGGTCGGGAAAGGAGGTCAGGATAGGAGGACAGGATAAGAGGTCGGGATAGGAGGTCGGGATAGGAGGATGGAATAGGAGGTCAAGATAGGAGGTCGAGATATGAGGTCGGGAAAGGAGGTCGAATAGGAGGACGGGATAGGAGGTCCAGGACGGTATAGGAGGACGGTATAGGAGGTCGGGACAGGAGGTCGAGATAGGAGGTCGGGATAGGAGGTTGGGATATGACAACAATATATGAGGACTGCATATGAAGTTAAAAGCTTCCTCCTTTGTTTATTTTCCTCCCCAAAAAGGATTAGGAAGGGAAAACCGGGCAACGTCGGGTACTCAGCTAGTCTATATATATGCAAGTCAATGGGAAATATATGTTACTGCATAACTTCCAAACGGCTGGAGATATTTCGATAATACTTGGTCACATGTTACTTATATGTCCACTTAAAATATAGGATAGTTAATTTAACCCTTAACTACCCCCATTTGTGAGGGTCAGGTTTTTTTTTTTTTTTTTTATTAAAGTCCCATGCAAATCAATGGGAAGTATATGTTCCCATCTAATTTCCATTAGGCTGGAGCTATTTCATTACCTGGTACACATATTACGAGTCGGGATATGAGGACGGGATGGGAGGTTGGGATAGGAGTACGGGATATGAGGACAAGATAGGAGGATGGGATATGAGGAGGGGATAGGAGGTCTGGATAGGAGGTTGGGATAGAAGGTCAAGATAGGAGGTCAAGATATGAGGACGGGAAAGGAGGTCGGGATAGGAGGACGGGATAGGAGGTCGGGATAGGAGGTCGAGATAGGAGGACGGGATTGGAGGACGGGATTGGAGGTCGGGATAGGAGGTCGGGATTGGAGGTCGGGATAGGAGGTCGGGATTGGAGGTCGGGATAGGAGATCGGGATAGGAGGTCGGGATAGGAGGTCGGGATAGGAGGTCGGGATAGGAGGTCGGGATAGGAGGACGGGATAGGAGGACGGGATAGGATATCTGGATAGGAAGTTGGGATAGGAGGTCGAGATAGGCGGACGGGATAGGAGGTCAAGATAGGAGGTCGAGATATGAGGACGGGAAAGGAGTTCGGGATAGGAGGTCAGGATAGGAGGATGGGATAGGAGGTCAAGATAGGAGGTCGAGATATGAGGACGGGATAGGAGTACGGGATAGGAGGTTGAGATAGGAGGACGGTATAGGAGGTCGGGACAGGAGGTCGAGATAGGAGGTCGGGATGTGGGGTCGGGATATGACAACAATATATGAGGACTGGATATGAAGTCAAAAGCTTCCTCCTTTGTTTATTTTCCTCCCCAAAAAGGATTAGGAACGAAAAACCGGGCAACGCCGGGTACTCAGCTAGTGTAAAATAAATAATTGAACATAGGGTTTCTTCTACACCACTTGCCTTAGCTGTTCATGTAATTTGGACGTCTTTTCGTTAGTTTCTTCTCTTCTTGTATTCACCTAGCTTATGCTTCTATACAATGGAATGACTGTTGATAGGGCAGGCGATATGACAACCAAATCCTATATTTGAGAATTATCTTGATATGAACCCTTTTTGACATTTTTACCTTGCTTAATTTTTGTACTTATAAACTTTAACAGAAGAAATGCCTTAGTGATATAGCTATGCCACACCAGCAGCCATACTGCCACAATTCTTATGCATTATTATGGGGGCAGCCATCTGGCCTAAGCTGCCGGTTGGCTGCCCCCATAATAATCTATATATATATATATATATATAAAACTCAATGTGTGTATGTGTATGTGTATATGTATGTATGTATGCTCCACAAAAACTTTCAAACGGCTAAAGATATTAATATGAAACTTGGCACACATGTTACTTATATGTCAACAACAAATATAGGATAGGTGATTTAACCCTTACTCACCCCCATTTGTCAGGGGCGGGGCTTTTGTTTAAAGTCCCATACAAGTCAATGGGAAATATATGTTACTGCATAACTTGCAAACGGCTGGAGATATTTTGATAATACTTGGTCACATGTTACTTATATGTCCACTTAAAATATAGGATAGTTAATTTAACCCTTAACTACCCCCATTTGTGAGGGCCAGGGTTTTTTTTTTTTTTAAAGTCCCATGCAAATCAATGGGAAATGTATGTTCCCATATAATTTCCGTACAACTGGAGCTATTTCATTACCTGGTACACATATTACGAGTCGGGATAGGAGGTCGGGATAGAAGGACAAGATAGGAGGACTGGATATGAGGACGGGATAGGAGGTTGGGATAGGAGGTCAAGATAGGAGGTCGAGAAAGGAGGTCGGGATAGGAGGACAGGAAAGGAGGACTGGATAGGAGGTCTGGATAGAAGGTCAGGATAGGAGGTCGAGATAGGAGGATAGGATAGGAGGTCGAGATATGAGGACGGGAAAGGAGGTCGGGATAGGAGGTTGAGATAGGAGGTCGGGATAGGAGGACGGGATAGGAGGACGGGATAGTAAGTCGGGATAGGAGGACGGGATAGGAGGTCGAGATAGGAGGATGGGATAGGAGGACGGGATAGGAGGACGGGATAGGAGGTTGGGATGTGGGGTTGGGATATGACAACAATATATGAGGACTGCATATGAAGTCAAAAGCTTCCTCCTTTGTTTATTTTTCTCCCCAAAAAGGATGGACGGGATAGGAGGACGGGATAGGAGGACGGGATAGGAGGACGGGATAGGAGGACGGGATAGGAGGACGGGATAGGAGGTCGGGATAGGAGGTCGGGATAGGAGGTCGGGATAGGAGGTCGGGATAGGAGGTCGGGATAGGAGGTCAGGATAGGAGGTTGAGATAGGAGGACGGGATAGGAGGTTGAGATAGGAGGACGGGATAGGAGGTTGAGATAGGAGTAAGGGATAGGAGGTCGAGATAGGAGGACAGGATAGGAGGAGAGGATAGGAGGTTGAGATAGGAGGACGGGATAGGAGGTCGGGATATGGGGTTGGGATATGACAACAATATATGAGGACTGCATATGAAGTCAAAAGCTTCCTCCTTTGTTTATTTTCCTCCCCAAAAAGGATTAGGAAGGAAAAACCGGGCAACGCCGGGTACTCAGCTAGTGCATAATAAACAAGAGCTGACTCTACTAACTTCTATGGGAGAGTTTTCTAGCCCCTTAGGGACTCAGCGTTTTTCCGTTTTTTGCATTTTCATTTTTTCCTCATTACATTCTAAAAATCATAACGCTTTCAGTTTTGCACATAAAATTCCATATGATGGCTTATTTTTTGCGCCACCAATTCTACTTTGCAGTGACATTAGTCATTTTACCAAAAAATCCACAGCGAAACGAAAAAAAAAATTAATTGTGCGACAACATTGAAGAAAAAATGTCATTTTGTAACTTTTGGGTGCTTCCGTTTCTACGCAGTGCATTTTTTGGTAAAAATGACACCTTATCTTTGTTCTGTAGGTCCATACGGTTAAAATGATACCCTACTTATATAGGTTTGATTTTGTCGTACTTCTGGAAAAAATCATAACTACATGCAGGAAAATTTATACGTTTAAAATTGTCATCTTCTGACCCCTATAACTTTTTTATTTGGGCTTTATGATGGCTAATTTTTTTCACCGTGTTGTGAAGTTTTTATCGGTACCATTTTTGCATTGATTGGACTGTTTTATCACTTTTTATTCATTTTTTTATGATATAAAAAGTGACCAAAAATACGCTATGTTGGACTTTTTAATTTTTTTGCGCATACGCCATTGACCATGCGGTTTAATTAACGATATATTTTTATAGTTCGGACATTTACGGCGATACCACATATGTTTATTTTTATTTACACAGTTTTTTTTTATGGGAAAAGGGGGGTGATTCAAACTTTTATTAGGGAAGGGGTTAAATGACCTTTGTTAACTTTTTTTTTTTTTTCACTTTTTTTTTGTAGTGCTATAGCTCCCATAGGGACCTATAATACTGCACACACATCTTTTACCCTGATCCCTGCAAAGCCATAGCTTTGCATGGATCAGCGAGATAGGGGCTCGATTGCTCAAGCCTGTAATTCAGGCTTGGAGCAATCGAAGCCAGATCGGACGTGACAGATCAAGTTAAGGGGCTCTCCGCTCGCGTCCTAGCTGATCGGGACATCGCGATTTTATCGCGATGTCCCGATCAGCCCGACTGAGCTGTCGGGAAGCGTTTACTTTCACTTTCAGATGTGGCGGTCAACTTCGCCGCGTCTGAAGGGTTAATAGCGCACGGCACAACGATCGGTGCCGCGCGCTGTTAGCCCATGGTCCCGGCTATGAATAGCAGCCAGGACCGACCCGGTGTGATGCAGGGTCACAGCAGGTCAACATCGGGATCGGGCTCCGGGCGTACAGGTACGCCCTGAGTCCTTAAGAGTCTAGGCATGCTCTGTGACATAAAAAAGAAAAGAGACTATGGTACAGGGATGGAAGTGAGCCCTGATTATCACCTTTTTGTGAATGGCCTGATCCATTCTTAACTATATACTGGTATCACCTTTCACTGTAATCCTGTCTCTAAAATAGATAATAAAATGGAAAATATGTTAAACAAAAAAATATTATTTCAATTATTATATAATAGAAAACTGAACAGTTCAATAGCTTGTACACTTGTAGCAATTCTAATCATAAATAAGAGGTGTTTTCTGGGTAAAACCATTAATCTGGAAATTGCCTTTTCTGCTGCCCAAACCGTGTCTTATTGGTAAAACATTTTTTCATAATTGGAATGGAAATGGCTTCTCTTATATTTATCAAGTGATTGTTCACATGATATTCCCCACGAGTTCTTTGATGTTTGAGAAGTACTGATTTTAGGGTAACAAAGTGACTCCAGCAGGTTTCAGGAATTCAGCGGCGCTGAATAGGACATGGACACGGGAGCCAGCAGTAACGTTAAAGGGGTATTCCAGGATTTTTTTTTATTTGACTATGCTACAGGGGCTGTAAAGTTAGTGTAGTTCATAATATAGTGTCTGTACCTGTGTGTGACGGTTTTCTCACAATTCTGTGATTTTCACTCCAATATTTATTTTTAACAGCATACAAAATGACTGCTGTCTCGGATTTTTCCCAGGTTGCAATGCGGCCGAGACCTGACTCAATAGTCAGCTGATGATAGGGAGCCTGTCTGCTTCAGTGGAAGGAGGGATTGCTTGGTGGGAGAGATTTCAATCTATAAATAATGCAACAGCTGTAGGCACCCTGATTGAAAAACACAGTTCTTGTGAAACGATGCAGCTCATTTATGTTTTAATGGGTGGGGTGGCTGATGTGTGGGAGGGAGGAAAATGGAATTGTGGGATTTGTAGTCAAAAAAAGAAAAGTCAAACAGGAAATACCAGTTCACAAAAAGCTAGCCACAGTATTATGGTAATCTCACAACATAGCCATTTAGCCCCAAGACAAGCGCAGATCCTTCCTAAGCATGCCCATTACTGTCTGCCAGGTACGTACTAAAATCACCTTATGGTGGATAACCCTTTTAAAATCCTTTACTAGGTACTCATGCAACGCGTTTCACTGCGCATGCGCAGCTTCCTCAGGCACACAACCTGCGGGTACACAACCTGCTTCGGTAAGCCGCTGACTCCCCCTTCCTACTTTGTTACATGTCGGAAGCCTGCCCCATGGAGTACCTCTGCTTTTTTTTTTGATTTTAGGGTAAAACATTTCCCACATTCTGTGCATGAAAATGTCCTTACTCCTGTATGGATTCTCTGATGCTCCAAAACACTCAATTTGCCAGAATGAAAAAAAAGTGATTTGAAACTAAAACATTTCCCACATTCAGAGCATGAAAATTGATTTTTCAGTGCGTAAATTTTCTGATGCTCCACAAGATATGCTTTTTCAGATTTCTCACATTCTGAACATGAAAATGGTTTCTCACCTGTGTGAGTATATTACATTTTTAACAAGATTTGAATTCTGGGAAAAACATTGTGAACAAAAAAATGGTTTCTCTTCTGTGCGAGTCCTTTGATGTTTACCAAGATCTGGTTTATGTCTAAAATATTTATCACATTCCAAACATGAAAATGGCTTCTCCCCTGTATGTACAGTATTTTCTGATGTCTAACAAGATAGTATTTCTGTGTTATAAGCTTTCCACATTCTAAACATGAGAATGGCTTCTTTCCTGCGCAAATTTTCTCATGTCTAATGAGATCTGATTTATGGGTTAAATGTTTTCCGCATTGTGAACATGAAAATGGTCTCTCCCCTGTGTCAATTTTCGAAGCCACGTAGAGTGACAGTTTATTCATTTCTTAATTAAAACAGTCCGTTGAGAGTTTTTAAATATATTTTATTGTTAGGATCTATTTCTTCCTGTGATCAGTCAACTCCAGCCATGTTGATTAGTAGACAGCTTTATTGCACATGTATCGATACAGGTGGATGATCTCTTACATGCAGAAAAACAGATCCGCAGAAGAAAATCATACCCAAAGTTAGGTTACAGCTTCTTATATAGAAATACTCTGAGTGTGAGCTGATAGGCTAAGGCACCCTGGTGGCTCCTGAGTAGCTTTATTGCCAATCACAGTGCTCCTTTTTACAAGTCTTTCCTAATGTAGCAAAAACTCATTATTCTACAATGGCTCATCTCATTATTCTATTACCCAAGGCCAGTGACATAGTTTCAAGCATCACTGGGCGCTCACCTGAACTAAGATAAAAGTTAACTGAAGCTAGGAAAAACCAGCCGACGCCATCTTTAGTTAGACAATATACAGTGGAGCAAAAAAGTATTTAGTCAGCCACCAATTGTGTAAGTTCTCCCACTTAAAAAGATGAGAGGGGCCTGTAATTTTCATCATAGGTATACCTCAACTATGAGAGACAGAATGAGAAAAAAAATCCATAAAATCACATTGTCTGATTTTTAAAGAATTTTTTTTGCAAATTATGGTGGGAAATAAGTATTTGGTCAATAACAAAAGTTCATCTCAATACTTTGTCATATACCCTTTGTTGGCAATGACAGAGGTCAAACGTTTTCTGTAAGTCTTCACAAGGTTTTCACACACTGTTGCTGGTATTTTGGCCCATTCCTCCATGCAGATCTCCTCTAGAGCAGTGATGTTTTGGGGCTGTCGCTGGGCAACACGGACTTTCAACTTCCAAATGTACTGCGTAGAAATGAAAGCCCCCAAAAGTTACAAAATGGCGTTTTTTCTTCAATTTTGTTGCGCAATTTTTTTTTGTTTTGCCGTCAATTTTTGTCATTACAAAGTAGAATTGGCCATCAGGTGGATTTTTAGGTGCAAAATTGAAAGAATTATGATTTTTTTAAAGGTAAGGAGGAAAAAACTAAAGTGCAAAAATGGAAAAACCCTCTGTCCTTAAGGGGTTAATTGGGAGAACTTGCACAATTGGTGGCTGACTAAATACTTGTTTGCTCCACTGTATATATATATATATATATATATATATATATATATATAAGAATACATGGAACATAGATATCAAAATCTAATTTTCCCAACATATTCCCTCCTCTTTTAATACCTATGTTCACTCCCTCAGTTCATTTCAGCATTAGTCCCTTCCTCAGTTGCGTTCTTGGATCTCACTTCATGGAGAGGGAGTATCATCATAGACATCTTCTTCCAGAGGAATAGTTTGGTCCATAGTTCTTGTCACAGCAGTCTCAATCAATTTTTGAGATAGTCCTCAGATGCAGGGATTGCAACAACACCCTCAGGTCACCAGGATGGCCAACACAATTGCAATGCAGATGAGAGCCGACATCATCAATCCAGTCCATTTTCCAAACCATCCCTCAAGCCAGTTGGTGAATGGGTGAATTCTCGGCCATATCATTTGATAATGCAGTCATTCCTTTGATTGCTCTGGTCACGATTCCTCCTGGAGCTGTATTGTTGGGAATAAAGGTACAACACATACTGCCAAACATCTTGCAGAACCCCTCCTCTTTTTCTAGTACCATATCTAGGGCCATCCTATTTTGCCAGGTCATCAATGAGGTGGGGGCCAATTGTTCTGCTAAGCCTTTGTTGGTTTGGGTGGGTGGCGTCCTTTCTAGGGTGACTCTGACAGCAGCACTATCCCCTCGAGTATTGGCCGGGATCCTAGCTCATACTCATTTGTTTCCACACAACCACCAGACATCAGCCCTTTGGGTATCATGCTCAACCCAGCCACCATTTTTCTGTATTTTGTTAATCCTCTCCATACAGTAGTCATCGGGCAGTGATCCCAGGTTTGTACCGCTCTCATTCCCTGGGAGTACAAAGAGAATAAAATTGCCAGGAAATGCCATGACCGCTGGGGGTATTTGAGATCTCTCGACCTGGGGAAACAACAAACTCACTCAATGTATAACAGGTCATGTTAGTGTCAGGTTTGTATGTCTTTTGGAACAGTTTCATCATACAATTAAAACCTTCTGGATCTACTTCCTTTCCCCTAGGTCTGACTTCTAAGAAAAACCCTCCTATAGGATCAGTTCCCAATACTTCTACTCTCCTACAGGGTAATATCTCTGGTCTGTCTTTTAGGCATCCTTTAGAACAGTGGTTCTTAACCATGTTGGAGGTACTGAACCCCACCAGTTTCATATGCGCAGTCACCGAACCCCTCTTAATTGGAAAAATAAAATATGATTTTTTCAAATTCAAAACATAGGAGTTATATATTTAAGTATATATTTATACATAGGTTCACAAAATGAACAAAACCATTAAGAACAAAGAACAAAACCATGAAAACATGATTTTCACACAAAAACAAAAACATAATGAATATTTACTGCAAATCAGTGTGACTTCTGCTGTTGTCTTTCAGAGACCAGTTCAGAAATGCATGGCTTTACCTTGGCAAGTGCCACTCTCATGTCATTTTCGCAACAATGGCAGTGTTCCCCACATTAGGCAGGTAGTGTTCCCCACATTAGGCAGGCAGTGTTCCCCCACATTAGGCAGAGTTCCCCCAAATTAGGCAGACAGTGTTCCCCCACATTAGGCAGGCAGTGTTCCCCCACAATAGGCAGGCAGTGTTCCCCACATTAGGCAGGCAGTGTTCCCCCACATTATGTGGGCCAGTGATCTTCAACCTGCGGACCTCCAAATGCTGCAAAACTACAACTCCCAGCAGGCTCGGACAGCCAACGGCATGCGCTATGTCCCGGCGGCCCTGCGTTTTTAAACTTAACACGGGGCCGCAGGGAGTTAATAGTGATAGGGGAATTGCCCCGTCGCTACAGGACGGGCAAACACCGGCTCTGCTCGGGGCCCCAGGCCAGCTTGGGGTCACAAGCAATTGCTTGGTTTGCCTGTCCTGTTGCGACCTCCCCCGCCGAACCCCCGGGACTGACTCACCGAACCCCTGGGGTTCGAAGAACCACTGCATTAGAGTGATTAATAATAATAGGTTACAGTTCCTAATGTCAGTACATTGGGGTTTACTTGCTCTTACTACAGATAACCTTTGTTTTGGGCTAGTTAACCCTTGCATGTCATATACCTATCTGTCCACAAGACTTGTTGCCATAGGTTACATTCTTTTCCAAACAGAGCATAACATATATATAACACATTACTATTTTTTATTGCTTTTGCCTGTCTTAAATCCCGACACTCAATCAACTGGCACAGATCTACTAGTATTGTACTGATGGTTCCCTCCGGCAATATCAAATTGAGGGATCTACCTACAGCCACCCAGTCTGTTAGTTGTGTCCGATCATGGTGTCTATATTAAAGGTTCCAGAATGTTCCTCCTAGGATTCCTGGAATTCCCACCAGACCCACCATAAGTATTATCCCTATCATCCTATCCAGTCTAGGAGCTCCAAGGGTCGGGTATTGGAGACTTCACCGGTTTGAGACAGTCTCTGCCTTATGCAGAATCTCCCTTTGTAGCCGGACTTATTGGAGACCCCTCAGCCTTCTCACCCTGCTCTGCCTGCAGAACCTCTTTACAGTGAGACTGATGGATCCAGGTATTCCTCTCAGCTATCCTCATTGCTGTAGGGGTGGTTAGTAGGACTTGGTAGGGTCCCTTCCCCTTAAGTGAATGTCAGACTTTCTTCTTGATCCCTTTTATGAGGACCCAATCTACAATTTAATCTTTTTCTTCTTCGATGGGCCCTTCTGCAATGGAACAGACTTGGTTAATTTGTTTTTGTTCCAACAGTCTGGACACATATTTTGCCATGATTATCTCTGCCTCCTCGATATGTGTCTCATATGGTAACAAAGGTATGTTATATGGTCTGGTTTACAAAATGTGGACCATTGTCACTATAGATCTTTCTGGTATCCCAAATTGTGGAATGATTTCTTTTAGTAAAGCTTTTAGATACTTTTTGGGCATCAGCACTTCCTGTGGGAAATACTTCTACCTATTTGGTCAATGCATCAGTTATCACTAGGCAATATTTATTTTTCTCACAATAATTGTTATACAATTCATACAGAATGGGTATTCTGGGGTTGGAAATTTCCCTCTCATTGGTCTAACACCTCCTTGTGGATTGTGTCTTGCACATATCAGTCATTGGGAACAAAAGTTTTTTAGTAGCTTGTGAAGCCGTATGCCGTGCATACACTTCTATTAGTGCCCCATTCCCCCCCTCTTGAGACATGCGTCCCCCATGTATCAATACTGCTGCCTAATTGAAAGAGGGACTTGGGCAAGATTGGTTTGGTGTCAGATGATCTGCAGATGCCATTAATTATCCTACATCCTTTGTTCTTGTTTTTATTTTGTTTTTTTTACGAGTTTGTCTAAAATCATCCCTCTCCCCCTCTCTCCTTTGGAATCAATGAAATTGCATTCAAGGTCGTGCTCTCTAAGCGTAAGATAAGGGGTTTAGGCAGGAAGGGGAACTGTGGTGTGCTGATTTTGGAATTCAGACAAGCACCTACATGTCAGTGAATGGAATCTACAGGGTGACTCCTTCACCAACAAAAAAAGATACGGTACTGGAAATCTTGGGGACAGAAATTTAACTCAATGGGACAAGAATGCCTAAAAGCTGGACTTAAGACTGACAAAACAGTACAGTATGTTCTACGGAGCCTTTCAAGTATTCAAGGCAAAATTATGCAAAACAGAAAGGTGACTTAACTGTATCTGTGATCCAAATAGATAAGCTACATACCAAAAAAAACAAAACAAACAAAGGAAAACATAAAACTATGAATGCCGCCGCTCTAACATAGAACTATGAGAAAAACACAGAGAGAGAGAAGGGACAAGGGTTAAAACAGTAATTAAAATTACCAGCCCTGAGATTGAGATCTGGACTTAAAACACTCCCTAACTCTACGAGTGTATCTCTTTTGATTGTTACCGTATGACCCCCACCCCGTTACATATTCTTGAAAAAAATAAAAGCAGGTTTGCATACTCCAGAATTAACCCCTTCATGACCCAGCTAATTTTGGCCTTTATGACCCAGTCCATTTTTTCAAATCTGACACGTGTCTCTTTAAGTGGTAATAACTTTGAACTGCTTTTACCTGGCAAAGTAATTCAGTGATAGTTTTTTTTTTCGAGACATATTGTACTTTATATTAGTGGTAAATTTTTGTTGATACATGAAGTGATTTTTGTGTTGAAAATCTTAAAATATAGTGAAAAATTGGAAAAATGTACATTTCTCTATGTTTGAAACTCTCTACTTGTAAGAGAAATAGTCATGCCAAAAAAATGTAGTTATTAAATCACATCCACAACATGTCTACTTTATGATGGCATCATTTGTTAAACATTCTTTTACATTTTTACGACATAAGAAGGCTTATAATAATATGAGCATTTTTTAAAATTTTCTAAAGTTTAAAATCACATTTGTTTATCACAATAAAAGGTAACAAAAAAGATGCATGCAAATCAATACATGGTAGAACCACCTTTCCCAAAATTACAAGTCTGCAAGTCTTATTGGGTAAGTCTTTACCAGCTTTGCACATGTAGAGATGGAAACTTTTGTCCATTTTTTTTTAGATATACACGATCTGTAAAGAGTAACTTTTAAAGGAAAATGGTCACCTGTTCACCCACACTAAACCCAATACACCGGGTTATAGTGCTGATGCGGAGTCTGTAACTTATATACATACCTGCTGTCCGGCACCCGGACCCTCTGAAGATCCTCTTCTGTCTTCGGTCAATTGCACGCTGGAGGCGGGCCCACCGGCTGGATTTGGGTGCTGGTCACATGAGCGCTCAGTAGGCACAAGTGCTCACATGACCAGCGCCAATGAATATTCAAATCCAGCCGGCGGGCCCGTCTCCAGCAGGCAATTCACCGAAGAGAGAAGAGGATCTTTAGAGGGACTGGGCGCCAGACTGTAGGTATGTATATAAGTCAGAGACCCCTCATCAGTCTCCTGTTCACACGCACTATAACCCGGTGTATTGGGTTTAGTGTGGGCGAACGGGTGACCATTTTCCTTTATGTCTTGCCAAAGATTCTCAATTGGATTCAGGTCTGGGCTTTGGCTAGACCATGTTAGGATGTTGTAGATAGTGAGAGACAAGTAGTCCAGCACTACAAGACTAAGGCTTCAATTTAGACAGGTGACTAGATGTGGATGGCGTACAGATTTTACAGAGTATGATGTCGGATAGGGTGGTGCACAAATCCAGTAGACTGCGCGAACAATGTAGACAAGAAAAACAGGGATTGCACTCACCATCCGTACAACGTTTTATTGATAGTTGTCAGGCATTACAAGCTGGTGAAAGAGCAGAGGCGGGGAATGTAACTGGGACAGACTGTTTCACGTTTAGTAACGCTTCTTCCAGCCGGTGTACGAAACAACGTACACCGGCTGGAAGAAGCATTACTAAACGTGAAACAGTCTGTCCTGGTTATGTTCTCCGCCTCCGCTCTTACACCAGCTTGTAATGCCTGACAACTATCAATAAAACGTTGTACGGATGGTGAGTGCAATCCCTGTTTTTCTTGTTTACATGTTAGGATGTTAACATACATTGATCTAATCCATTCTATTGTAGCTCTAGCTGTATGTTTTGTCTTGTGAAATATGAACCTCCGTCAAGTCTCAAATTTTCCTCAAGGTGAATTCAAATAGAGAAAAAAACAGACATGGTCGCAGATCTACAACATGCACCTTGATCTAAGGCTTCTCAGCAACATTTATTAAATTAACAGGTCGTTAGTGTACTTTATGATCATAAAGTGCAAGCCCGCTAGCCATGTCACGGCCTCCTGTAAGTAGCAGGTCCGTAATATCCCTAGCATTAAATGGCGCCGCACTGAGCGGCAACCACCACTGCCGTAAACCAGTGCCCACAGGGGAACGGCCCACTGGCAGAGCAGCCCCAATGCCGCCTGAACCAGAACCTGGGCAGCAATGGCTCCCAGCGCAGCACCAGCGTGAACAGATCACAAAGCTCACTTACCATGTGCTCCCAGTCAAAGACTAGGGCCCCATGCAGCTTTCTGCCAATTTATATAGGCCTGGGCTTAGGGGGAGGGGCAGAGTGCTGACCGAGTAATTACAAAAAAAGAGGGGGAGCACATGGTATGTGAGCTTTGTGACCTGTTCACTCTGGTGCTGCACTGCCGCAGTGCCATGTCTGTGGGGAGGCGTGGCCCAGGGTCTGGTTCGGGTGGTATTGGAGCTGCTCTGCCAGTGGCCGTTCCTCCTGTGGGCACTGATGTTGCGGCGGTGGTGGTCGCCACTCAGTACGGTGCCATTTTATGCAAAGGAATGTTAGGGACCCGCTACTTACAGGTGGCCGTGATGTGGCTAGCAGGCTTGCACTTCATGATAATAAAGTACACTAATGACCTGTTGGTTTAATAAATGTGGCTGAGAAGCCTTAGATCAAGGTGCATGTTGTAGATGTGCGACCATGTCTGTTTTTTCCCTATTTGAATTCAGATTTTCCTCAAGAATTCTTAATCCTTTCAGTATTTTTTAGCAGCTGTTTGCTACAGAAGAAAATCTTTTTTTTGTGTTGTCTACAGTGCTCTCTGCTGACACCTGATGCCTGTATCAGGAACTGTCCAGAGCAAGAGACAATCCCCATTGCAAACGTATGCTGGTCTAGACAGTTCCTTACATGGACAGAGATGTCAGCAGAGAGCACTGTGGACAAGACAAAAAAGAAATTCAAAAAGTAAAGAATTTCCTCTGTAGCATACAGCTGCTAAAAAGTACTAAAAGGATTAAGATTGTTTAATAGAAGTAATTTACAAATCTGTTTAACTTTCTGGCACCAGTTCATAAAAAAATAATAATAAAATAAAAAAAAAAAAAGTTTTCCACTGGAGTACCCCTTTAATTTTGACAGCTTTTGAGATCACTTTTCGTCTTTCCTGCAGTGCCTAACAGTTAGCAGAATGGACACAAAGCAGGGACAAAGCACAGAGCCACTTGGATTGGGCACTGTTGGGAGAACATCAGCAGGGAGATGGGGCAGATAAGTATTGTTTGTTTTTTACTTTGTGTAGCACCTTCCTTTCCAGCTAGTAAATCTACTTGTTAGATCATTTGACTTTCTGACCCCCACCTACCCCTCAGCCAAAAGTTACCCATGGCGAACACAGAAATACTTGTACTTGTATGTTGCCAAGGTACATTTTGCTAAAAAAAATTTTATAGAATATAACACTCTGCTCTTTATTAGTGTAATCATTTGTCTAAATCTGAAGAATTATAACCACATAAAGAATACATCCCATATTTAATGTTAATCAATTTGTTGGAGACAAAAACTATTGGGATTTGCCAATAGCAACCAATCAGCTTTTTTTTTTTTTTACTTTTTATTAGTAAAACAAGCATACATGGAAAATAAAGTGCACAGCGGATCAACCATAATGACCACAGTTAACAATTGTACAGTAAGATTACTGCCAAAAGTTTTAATAACATATAACAACAGTACAAAATGCTCCTAACCAACCCACCATCCACATCCCTCCCCTATGTGTCTTCTTTCTTAAAAATTACTCTGACTAAGCAGATACAGGGCGAACTGTAAATTTAGGAAAGAGAGATTGGATCCTCCCTAGCCAGGTGTAATCACATATACCAAGTTGTCTGAAAAAAATGATGTCGTGTTCTGTGGATAATGTCTGTACATTAACCCCTTAAGGACACAGCCAATTTTTTTGCATTTAAATTTTTTCCCCCTTGCCTTGTAAGAGCCATAACTCTTTGTTTCCATCCACAGACCAAAATAAGGGCTCGTTTTTTGTACGACCAATTGTATTTTGTAATGACCTCACAAATTTTACCTTAAAATGTATGGCAAAACCAAAATATTTTATTTTTTTTTGTGGGAAAATTGAAAAGAAAACCGCAGTTCAGCAAATTTTGGATAAATAAATGTGGGTCAATACGATTAAAATGATACCAATGGTTACATGCTTTTCTATTATTGTACTTAACAAAAGAAAAGTGTTTTAAATTGCCCTATTTTGACCACCTAGCATCAGCAATTTTAGACTTTATTTTTTTATGATTATACAGTTCACAGTATGGGATTATTTACATTATATTTTGATAGCGTGGATATCTATGCATGCGCTGACACCAAAAATTTTATTAATTTTTTCTACACTTTTTGGGGTAAAATGGGAAAAAGGTATGATCAAAATTTTTATTGGCAGAGATTATTACATTTTTTTTTTATGTCGTCATAGAGGACTATTTATAGCAATCCTTAGATTGCTGATACTGTTCAGTGCTATGCATATCCATAGCACTGATCAGTATTATTGGCAATCTTCTTCTCTGGTCTGCCGGGACAGTGGTGTAGGCAGACGGAGGCACCTCCAACCACCATCTTGCTGCTGGTGATCTGATTAGCAATTAGAATGGCCGCCTTGCTGCAGATACTGTGATAAGTATCAATCATGGCATCTGAAGGGTTAATGGCAGATATCAGTACAATCGCCATTCCGTTCCTGCACTCGCTTCAAGTATAGGACGTAAAAGTACGTCCTGGTGCAATAAGCATCAGGATGTACATTTCGGTCCTATGTCCTTAAGGGGTTAATTAAGCTTTCATATGTTAATGAGGTTTGGTAAAATAAAAGCTGAGTTGTGATTAGTTGCTATGTTTTTGTCTGTCTAAAATCTGGCCAATGTTTTTTTTTTTTTTTATGCAATTTTATTTTTCTGAAAATTGTACATCTACTGAGACACAGGATATTTACATATTTTATTGCAATATAATACAAAATAAAATCAAAGAATAGGGTGACATTAAAGGAAGAATTGCTGAGATTTTTTTTATGTATCTTCTACATTAATTGCTCCTTTAATGCTTCTGGATCCATATACCTACAGTTCATCCTACAATCTGAACATACAAACTTCATCGCTGTGAAGTTGCTGATGATTCACAAGGGCTAATTTCTGAGTAAAGCATTTTCCACAATCTGGACAAGTATATTGCTTCTCCTCTGTGTGAATTCTCATATGTCCAATCAGCTCTGCTTTTAGAGTAAAACATTTCCCACATTGAAGACATGAAAATGGCTTCTCTACTATGTGAGTTTTCTGATGATCAATAAAATCTGATTTCATAGTAAAACTTTTCCCGCATTCTGAACAATAATAGGCCTTTACCCCTGTGTGAGTTCTCTGGTGTCTTTGAAGATTTGATTTCCTGGCAAAACAATTGCCACATTCTGAACATGAAAACGGTTTCTCCCCTGTGTGAATTTTCTGATGGTCAACAAGATGTGATTTGACAGTAAAACATTTTCCGCATTCTGAACATGAAAATGGCTTCACCCCTGAATGAATTCTCTGATGTCTAGTAAGATCTGATTTATTTTTAAAACTTTTCCCACAATCTGAACATGAAAACGGCTTTCCACTTCTGTGATTTCTCCTGTGTGCATAAAAACTTAATTTCTTTTTAAACTGTTTCCCACATTCAGTACAAGTAAATATTTTAACTCCTCTGTCACCTGTGACTTGTTGATCATTCTGTGACTCATCAGATGCAGATTCCTTGTGAATATTGGGATAAGAATATAGATCTCTCTTGTGAAGGACTGATACTTTATGAGTGTTGATGAAATTATATTGTGGGATATTGTTATATTCTGCTTCACAATCTGGAGATAAATGATGCTCCTCTTGGGTTTTGGTGCAGTCATCTGTTAGAAATAGAAACAAATTGAATTACTTTCTTCTGGATAGCAAAATAAGATATTGTATATTTCTACATAAAGGATAAGAAGTTCAATATATTATCCTACAGTGTTGATTCAGAAGAAGGCGAAACCTTCCCTGACATAACAGCCAGTTGTATCATTTAAGGTAAAATATGGAGTAATCCCTGGAAAAATATCCGTATCTCAGCAATATAGTAGGCATAGCTTTTTCAATAAATGAATGTACATGTCGGTATTTGTCATTAGAAAAAAACATTTGACATTTCGCAGGCTCTGGGTGTTCAGACCTCCACCGATTGATAAAACGCGTCACAGACTTCCTGCCTTTTCCATCGGGCTGCATGACACTTGCTCCATCATAATTCTATGGAGCTCACCTTGTGCAGTGAAATGGCAGGAAGCCAGGGGGTGAAGCAGTTAACTTTGCATTTCTCATAGTTCATTCTAATGATCAGTGGGGGGCTGAACACCCAGACCGCGATTTATCAAAATCTTTGACATGTCTCAGACCGCGATAGATCAAAACTTTGGCATAACTCTGCGATAGGTTAATATATTTTTCTAATAACAGAAACGCTAAGCTTAAGGTGTGAAGGACTATAAGGAAGCTAAAATAATTGGAACAGTAATTGGAAAGTATTTAATATATATATATATAGCTAGGCCTTGAGAGAACTCATAACTTGAATGTCTCTCCCCATTAATCCAAAATAAGGACTTGTCTTCTTGTTGTCCTTGAAGTGAATGTGTGCGCATTACTTCTATTTTTAGAAGGCTTTGTTTTTCCAAGTGTCTTCTGTTCAGTGGAATCTATTTTATTTAGCCCTTAAAGGAGTTTTCCAGGATTAGAAAAACTGCTGCTTTCTTCTACCAGCGCCACACCTGACTAGGGATTTTATAAGCCAAGCCAGACTGAAGGAGAGTTTACCCATCTGTAGACCGCTGTTTGGGGCTTTGCTCCTTATTAGTACAGAGCTAGGGTGCTGTCTGTCTTCAGAGAAGCCTGCCTCCATGGGACCAAAGTTTCTTCATGATGAGAGCGTCATGAAAAATATTACCCCTTATAATGTTGTATAAAATAAAAGAGGCAACCTGTAAATATGATCATGGTTCCGTAACCACAGAAATAATGACTTAGTAACAGGTCCTAAAATTTTAACTATGTTTTACATAAAAACACCAAAACGTTTTAGGGAGAACGGGTTTGACACTGGTTTGTGAAAAGTTCTCTAAAATTGTTACCACCATTAGCCTGAATTTCTAAAGACTACAAAACTAACTCAAGAGTTCCCCTTTACATGTTTGTAGGATATACACTAAGATAACACATCCTAAATCTGAATGAACTAATCGTATGAAATACTTTTGTCTTTACATAGTTGAATGTGCTGACAACAAAATCACACAAAAATTATCAATGGAAATCAAATTTATCAACCCATGGAGGTCTGGATATGGAGTCACACTCAAAATCAAAGTGGAAAACCGCACTATAGGCTGATCCAACTTTGATGTAATGTCCTTAAAACAAGTCAATATGAGGCTCAGTAGTGTGTGTGGCCTCCATGTGCCCGTATGACCTCCCTACAATGCCTGGGCATGCTCCTGATGAGGTGGAGGATGGTCTCCTGGGGGATGTCCTCCCAGACCTGGACTAAAGCATCCGCCAACTCCTGGAGAGTCTGTGGTGCAACGTGGTGTTGGTGGATGGAGCGAGACATAATGTCCCAGATGTGCTCAATTGGATTCAGGTCTGGGGAATGGGCGGGCTTAGTGTGAACCTGCTTTCATCTGTGAAGAGCACAGGGCGCCAGTGGCGAATTTACCAATCTTGGTGTTCCCTGGCAAATGCCAAACTTCCTGCATGGTGTTGGGCTGTAAGCACAACCCCCACCTGTGGACGTCGGGCCCTCATACCACCCTCATGGAGTCTGTTTCTGACCGTTTGAGTGGACACATGCACATTTGTGGCCTGCTGGAGGTCATTTTGCAGGGCTCTGGCAGTGCTCCTCCTTGCACAAAGGGGAGGTAACGGTCCTGCTGCTGGGTTGTTGCCCTCCTATGGCCTCCACCACGTCTCCTGATGTACTGGCCTGTCTCCTGGTAGTGGCTCCATGCTCTGGACACTACGCTGGCAGACACAGCGTAGTGTCTTGCCACAGCATTGATGTGCCATCCTGGATGAGCTGCACTACCTGAGCCACTTGTATGGGTTGTAGACTCAGTCTCATGTTACCACTAGAGTGAAAGCACCGCCAGCATTAAAAAGTAACTAAAGCATCAGCCAGGAAGCATAGGAACTGAGAAGTGGCCTGGGGTCATCACCTGCAGAACCACTCCTTTATTGGGGGTGTCTTGCCAATTGCCTATAATTTCCACCTGTTGTCTGTTCCATTTGCACAACAGCATGTGAAATTGATTATCAATCAATGTTGCTTCCTGAGTGGACAGTGTGATTTTACAGAAGTGTCATTGACTTGGAGTTACATTGTGTTGTTTAAGTGTTCCCTATATTTTTTTTGAGCAGTGTATTTAAGGAAGAGGCTTATTTTTCCCCTATCTTCACTTGGCTCTGTAGAATTTCAGTAACTCATGGCACTTTTAAATCCGTATTATCTCTTACATTTTCATTTTAAACTATTTAAAAATAAAATTTTCTCCAGAGATGTTTTATATCTTGAGTTATTCAGCCACAAACCTTTTTACACATAGCACAATTACTGGATTAAAGGCTTAAAGGGTACCTCTCAAAAAAACTTTTGATATATTATAGATTAATGTATGCAGAATAACTTTACAATTGCATGTTAATTAAAAATATGCTTCTTTCTATTTAATTTTACACTTTGAAGAAATGACCACTAGGGGTCTCCCTACCAGCCTGGCAGCAAGCATTTCAGACTCATGCTGGAGTCCTAAACACTACGAGCTGCCAGTCTGCTTTGTTCACAAAGGGGAACACTCAGAGCTGCCAGCCTGCTTTGTTCACAGCCTGTTTGGCTGTGAACAAAGCAGGCTGGCAGCTCTGAGTGTTTAGGACTCCAGCATGAGTCAGAAATGCTCGCTGACAGGACTGATCGGGAGAAATACAATAGAAAGAAGCATATTTTTCATTAACATGCTATTGGAAAGTTATTCAACATTCATTAATCTAAAATATATCACAAGTTTATTTGATGAGAGGTCCCCTTTAATGATAGATTGGTAGGGGTCTGACAATTGGGATCCCTCAAAAGTGCTATAAGGAGGACTTTAAATTTCTAATAAAATTTAAATGCTATATGAAATAACCGTGCCTGCTTAAAGGGTTACTGTCTTTTAGAAAAATGTTTGACATGTCAATAGTTTTGATCAGTCTGATATCCCGGCCTCACACTTTCTCGGACTCACTGCAGGAGACTCTATACACTATGGTGGAGCCTGTCTCCTGCAATGAGTTGGAATGAACGCAGAGTCAAGGAGTGAAGCACACAGCCATGGGCTTCTTCTGGCTGCATCTAGAGATTGTGGGGGTCTTAGTACTGAGATCCCAGCTGATCAAAACTTTGGACATGTCTGCATGACACGTCAAACATTTTCCAAAATTCCTAAATAGGAGAAAGACCTTAAAAGGATTATCCAAGATTAGAAAAACAGCTGTGCGTATCCAAAACAGTCCCACATCTGTCTTTAGGTTGTGTGTGGTTCCATTGATTTGAATGGAGCCAAGTTGTAATACCACACCCAACCTGAGGACAGGTGTGGTGCTGGTTTTGGAAGATATTAGCTTTGTTCATCTTATCCTGGATACTGCAATAGAGGCAAAACATAAAATTGTTCATTATTATTTCTCAGTGCTAAACAATATCTTGTCCAAAATGTGTAGGTGTGGGGAAAAAAATACCAAATGATCTCAACTGTCGAAAATGTCAAAAAATATATAAGTGCCATTTTTTTTTCTGCTGTTGGGTGCTTAGTGTAATCTTCTGTGTTTTATACACAAGGTAAATCTTAAACCAGTAAACAGCTAAACATACACAGAAAAAGACCTTCCCACATATTGATTGCTAGATGTGTTAGCCCATGTTCACACTGGCGAAAATTGGGCGGAATGTCTGCAAGCAATATTCCACACGGACATTTGGCTGCTGCAGAGTCCCATTGATTTCAATAGGATTCTGCTGCACTGTTCAAATGGCAGAATTTTCACGGCAGATACATCTGATTTAGATTCCGGCGTCCACAGAAAGAATAGTCAAGTCTATTCTTTCTGCGGACTCCGTGAGGAAATGCATTTCTGAGTGGTCCTAGCGCTGCCGGTTAGTTAAATGTGTGGACTGCTCGCACCTGTTTTTTGTGTGGACATTCCGCAAATTTTTCGCCCCTGTGAACCTAGCCTTAGGCTCAGGCTATGTTCACACGGCAGGATTTGTGTGCAGAATTCCGTGAAAGAATTCTGCCGAAATTTCCTGCCTGTTGGCTTCAATGGGATTCCGCTGTCCCATTCACACATTCTGTATTCTGCAAAATTTGAAGAACTGTCTTTAATTTTTCGGAATTCCAGAGTGGAATCCCATTGAAGTCAATGGGGCTTTGAATTTCACAAGAGTTCTGTATTTTAAAGGGGTTCTTTGGTGGAAAACTATTTTTTTTTAAATCAACTGGTGCCAGAAAGTTAAACAGATTTGTAAATGACTCCTAGTTAAAAAATATTAATCCTTCCAGTACTTATCAGCTGCTGTATGTTCCAGAGGAAGTTCTTTTCTTTTTGAATTTCTTTCAGTCTGACCACAGTGCTCTCTGCTGACACCTCTGTCCATGTCAGGAACTGTCAAGAGCAGCAGAGGTTTGCTATAGGGATTTGCTCCTGCTCTGGACAGTTCCTGACATGGACAGAGGTGTCAGCAGAGAGCACTATGGTCAAACAGAAAATAAATTCAAACAGAAAAGAACTTTCCTGTGGAGCAGCTGATAATTCATCTAGTACTTAAGATTTTTAAATAGAAATAATTTACAAATATGTTTGTTTAGCTTTCTGGCACCAGTTGATTTAAAAAGATTGTTTTCCACCACCAGAGTACCCCTTTAAGGAAACAGACATTCCATTGATATTTTGCTGCAATTCTGCCAGAATTCCAAAATTAAGTTCAGAAACCTTTGCTGAGCGGAATTTATGCGGAATTGCAGAAATTCCGCTGTGTGAACATAGCCTTACTTTATGGTCAATGTCTGCAGTGCCTCCAATGCTTGATAAGGTAACTGCAATTTAGGTTCATTATACCAGAATTATTTATTCATTAATAACATACAGGTTAGGAAGTCTATTGGATTTCCATTTCCTTCACTCAGGACAGTCTTTTGTGGCAACTGAATTCAGTACACACCCTATCCCATGCATTACACATCACTATTTATTCCCTTTTTGTGTTGGTAAACCACACCTAGGGGGAGACTGATCAAAACCTGTGCAGAGGAAAAGTTTCCTAGTTGCCCATAGCAACCAATCAGATCACTTCTTTCATTTTTAACAAGGCCTCTGCAAAATGAAAGAAGCGATCTGATGGGTTGATATGGGCAACTTTTCCTTTACACGGGTTTTGATAAATTCGGTAATTTGCATCAGTATGTAATGTATAACTTGTATACAATTTTATCATTTTCTGTCTTTAAAATTTTGATAGACTATGGGGGGATTTATCAAAACCTGTGTAGAGGATAAGTTGATGAGTTCCCTATAGCAACCAATCAGATCACTTCTTTCATTTTTGAGAGGCCTCGGCAAAATGAAAGAGGTGATCTGATTGGTTGCTATGGGCAACTCAGCAACTTTTCCTCTACACAGGTTTTTATAAATCTCCCCCCAATATATATAGAAAGAAAACCTGCTAAAATGGTTCACCAATCTACAGGATTTTGTACACTCTTTGTAAAATCTTGCAGAGAACATGGGGGGGAGATTTATCAAAACCTGTTCAGAGGAAAAGTTGCTGAGTTGCCCATAGCAACCAATCAGATCGCTTTCATTTTCAGAGGCCTTTTCAGAAGTGAAAGAAGTGATCTCAGCAACTTTTCCCATGGACCGGTTCTGATAAATCTCCCCTATTTGCTTCATTGTCAGCAGGTAGATGACTGAGGATCGGGTATAGTGGATCTGTTTCCTTACTGCAGACAGAGCAGTCGGGGTAACTACCGTATTTTCCTTACAGTTAGCGAGGCAGTGTGTTGTGCTTATTTTTTGGGACACATACAAAATATTTTACGCTCTTTTTATTCCACTTGTAGGGTACAGTTAGGTCAGTGTTTCCCAACCAGGGTGCCCCCGGTTTTTGCAAAACTACAACACACAGCATGCCCAGACAGCCAGTGTGCTGGGAGTTGTAGTTTTGCACCCTCGTTGGGCAACACTGATTTAGGTAGAGGTAGGGTAGAGAGTTTGCAGAAAATTTCCCACTCGGGAAAATCGTGGCTAAAACTTTCAACAGGAAACTCACTGCAAACTCTCTTCTAAATCCACTGGTGTGAACGTACCTTTAGGGTATGTTCAGATGAATGAATCCACAGCAGATTTTACGCTACGCATCCGTCAGGGTGCCTCAGAGGTGCCTGCTCGGAGCGGCAATATGAGCTGCTATGAGCAGACACACTACTGCAATGTGCGAGTTGATGCACATGCGCGGTGTACCGTATATACTCGAGTATAAGCCGACCCGAATATAAGCCGAGGCCCCTAATTTCACCCCAAAAACCCTGTAAAAGGTATTGACTCGACTATAAGCCTAGGGTGGGAAATACATCATCCCCCCCTGTCATCATCCAGACCCCCGTCATCATCCCCCCCCCTGTCAATCCAGTGGTCTTCAACCTGCGGCCCTCCAGATGTTTCAAAACTACAGCTCCCAGCATGCCCGGACAGCCGATGGCTGTCCGGGCATGCTGGGAGTTGTAGTTTTTCAACATCTGGAGGTCTGCAGGTTGAAGACCACTGAGAAGGGATTGACAGGCAGAGAGTTCACTCGAGTATAAGCCGAGGGGGGTGTTTTCAGTACGAAAAATCGTGCTGAAAAACTCGGCTTATACTCGAGTATATACGGTACTTGAACACATCACAGCTGCTCCCCTTGCTCCCTGAGCTAGGCCAAGAGCAGCCGCGATATGCCAGTTTACTACGCATGTGCGCGCTGACTCACACATCGCAGAGTGTCTGCTCATAGCGGCGTATTGCCGCTCCAAGCAGGCACATCTGAGGCAATCTGTAGGGGTTCTTCGGCGGCAGGTCCGCAGCGTAAAATATGCTGTGGATCCGCTCGTCTGAACATACCTTTAGGATAGGGTCACATTTTGCTGCAAATTTTGTGAAGCTGATTTTGCTACCCAGTGACTTTAATGAGTAGGAAAATACGCAGCAGCAGCAGCAGCAATATACGGCACGTGTGACCCTACCTTTAAACAACAGAGGGTCTAATATTTGGATGATGGGAGGAACTGTTTGGGTTTTTGGATTTTTTATTTCACCTAGAATTCATTTTACAATCTTAACATAGAAACAGCTTCAGCACTATGATGTTTTTGATGTTTTACAAGAGCTGATTTATAAGCAAAACATTTTTCACATTCTGGACATGAATATGGTTTTGCCACTATGTGAGTTCTTCGATGTCCAACCAGCTGTGTTTTTAAAGTAAAACCCTTTCCACATTCTGGACATGTAAATGGCTTCTCTCCTGTGTGGGTTCTCTGATGTCCAACAAGATTTGATTTTATACCAAAACCTTTCCCACATTGTGCACATGAAAATGGTTTCTCCCCGGTGTGAGTTCTCTGATGTCTAACAACGTGTGATTTCCTGGTGAAACATTTCCCACATTCGGAACATGAATATGGTTTCAATCCTGTATGAATTTTTTGATGGTCAACAAGATGGGATTTGACGGTAAAACATTTCCCACATTCTGAACATAAGAATGGCTTCACCCCTGTGTGAATTCTTTGATGTCTAACAAGATCCGATTTATGGTTAAAACTTTTCCCACATTCTGTACATAAAAAAGGCTTCTCATTTCTGTGCGTTCTCATGTGTGCAGAAAAATTGATTATAGTCTTAAAATGTTTCCCACATTCAGAACAAGTAAATGTTTTACCTCCCCTGTGACCTGTAACTTGTTGTTCATTCTGTGATTGATCGGATGAAGGTTCCATGTAACTAGTAGGATCAGAAGACAGATCTCTGCTGTGAAAGGTTGAGGGTATATTTGTGGTAATACAATGTGCTCCATAAGTATCGTAATAGTCTGCTGTATAATCTGGAGCTAAAAGGAGATGTTCCTCCAGGGTTTTGGTGCGGTCATCTGTTAGAAATAAAAACAAATGTAATTTGTTTTATGTGACATTGTATGTTCCTAATTGAAGCTTATTTTTTTCATTTAGGTGATAAATTTTCCTTTTTCCATTTTAACACAAATATCAAATGTAGCAGCATGTAAAATCGGATTTAGAATTGTAAAAAAAAAAAAAAAAAATCGTAAAGATGAACTATAATAGTTCTATGTACCCATATAAGAGCTCTCCCTGATTCTGTCACTAAGGAAAGCACAACAGCTCCTATGTAGTTTTATATGATCTGTATATGGGTTCATTCACAGCAAATTTCGACTGCCTTACCCCATTCCTTTCATTGTGAAGTCATGGGATGTATCAAGAGAGGCATAGAGGATTCTTTACTGTAAGAGCAATGGAACTAAGGAACTCTCTGCCACATGATATTGTGATGTCTGACTCAATAAACAAATTCAAGGGGGGGGGGGGGGGGGCTAGATGTTTTTCTGGAAAAATATAATATTCCAAGTTAAGGTTTAATGACAAAAGACTTTAATCTAGGAAACTATTTGCCATACTGGTCAGGAAGGACATTTTGTAAACACTCCTCTTAGCATTTGTAAGAAGTACTTTTAGCTAAGGAATAGGGTAGTATTACACCAGTTTATTCGTATAGGAATATATAATAGTAAAAGATCCCCATCTGTCAACAGTTTTGAGCCATGTATTGGGCATTGGCCACAACAAGTCTCAGTGGAAGGGAAGGGGGACTGTCGGGGGGTGGGGGTTTGGGTGGCCCATCATAATGAAGTGCTCCGTCTTCCAGGCAGCCTTAATCTGGCCCTGGGCATTGCTATTGTGCTTCCACAGCCTCTCAGTTTTGAGTGTGTCAGCAGATAAGAACCATTCGGCCTATCTGGTCTGCCCAATATGCTGAATACTGTCAACAGGCCCTGGCCTTATCATATATGAAGGATAGCCTTATGTCTAGCTGTAATATCACAGTCAACAGAGACCACAACATATGAGAGAAGAGATCTTTTTTTTTTCAACTCCATCACCCCCTAAACCCCTTTACCTGAGCAATGCAATCATAAGGGTGCCAATGGCATAATAAGGACCTTCAGGTCTGCCAGCTTTGTACATCTACTAGTCTCTGCTAGACATATTGCAGGTTATTACAGGCATACAGAGCATTGCATGTTTAACCCCTTAAGGACGCAGCCCTTTTTCACCTTAAGGACTGAGCCCTTTTTCGCAAATCTGACCACCGTCGCTTTACAAATTAATAACGCGAAAGAGTTTTTTCGTGACATATTCTACTTGATTTTGGTGGTAAATTTTCGGCGCTACTTGCATCCTTTCATATTAGAAATGCCCCACAAATGACCCCATTATGAAAACTGCACCCCCCAAAGTATTCAAAATGACATTCAAAAGGTTTGTTAACCCTTTAGGTGTTTCACAGGAATAGCAGCAAAGTGGAGGAGAAAATGTTTTGAGTTTTTGAATTTTTACAAGGGGTAAAAGGAGAGAAATCTTCCTAAAATGTGTAGCCCAATTTCTCTCGAGTAAGGAAATACCTCATGTCTGTATGTCAAGTGTTCGGCGGGCGCAGTAGAGGGCTCAGAAGGGAAGGAGCGACAATGGGATTTTGGAGAGTGAGTTTTTCTGAAACGGTTTTTGTGGGGCATGTCGCATTTAGGAAGCCCCTATGGTGCCAGAACAGCAAAAAAAACAAAAAAACACATGGCATACTATTTTGGAAACTACACCCCTCAAGGAACACATCAAGGGGTACAGTGAGCCTGAAAACCTCACAGGTGTTTGATGACTTTTTGCTAAAGTCGGATGTGGAAATGAAAAAAAAATTTTTTTTTTCACTAAATTGCTGGTTTTCCCCCACATTTTATATTTTTACAAGGGGTAATAGGAGAAAATGACCCCCAAAATTTGTAACCCCATTTCTTCTGAGTATGGAAATACCCCATGTGTGGACATCAAGTGATCTGCTGGCGCACTACAATGCTCAGAAGAGAAGGAGCACCATTGAGCTTTTGAAGACAGAATTTGGTTGGAACAGAAGTCGGGGGCCATGTGCGTTTACAAAGCCCCCCCCCCGTGGTGCCAGAACAGTGGACCCCCCCACATGACCCCATTTTGGAAACTACACCACCCACAAAATTTAATAAGGGGTGCAGTGAGTATTTACACCCCACTGGCGTTTGACAGATCTTTGGAACAGTGGGCTGTGCAAATGAAAAATTACATTTTTCATTTTCACGGACCTCTGTTCCAAAAATCTGTCAGACACCTGTGGGGCGTAAATGCTCACTGTACCCCTTATTAAATTATGTGAGGGGTGTAGTTTCCAAAATTGGGTCATATGTGGGGGGGGGGGTCCATTGTTCTGGCTTTGTAAACACACGTAGCCTTCAATTCCGGACAAATTTTATCTTTAAAATCCCAATGGTGCTCCTTCTCTTCTGAGCATTGTAGTTCACCCGCCGAGCACTTTACATCCACATATGGGGTATTTTATTACTCAGAAAAAATGGGGTTACAAATTTTGGGGGGCTTTTTTTTCCTATGTTTCCTTGTGAAAATGAAAAATTTGGGGTAACACCAGCATTGTTGTGAAAAGTTTTTTTTTTTTCATTTTTCCATCCAACTTTAATGAAAATTTGTCAAACACCTGTGGGGTGATAAGGCTCACTATACCCCTTGTTACTTTCCGTGAGGGGTGCAGTTTCCAAAATGGGGTCACATGTGGGTATTCATTTTTTTGCGTTTATGTCAGAACCGCTGTAAAATCAGCCACCCCTGTGCAAATCACCAATTTAGGCCTCAAATGTACATAGCGCGCTCTCACTCCTGAGCCTTGTTGTGCTCCCGCAGAGCATTTTACGCCCACATATGGGGTATTTCCGTACTCAGGAGAAATTGCGTTACAAATTTTGGGGAGCTTTTTTTCCTTTTACCACTTGTGAAAATAAAAAGTAAAGGACAACACCAGCATGTTAGTGTAAAATTTTAATTTTTTTTACACTGACAGGCTGGTGTAGCCCCCAACTTTTCCTTTTCATAAGGGGTAAAAGGAGAAAAAGCCCCCCAAAATTTGTAACGCAATTTCTCCCTATTACGGAGATACCCCATATTTGGCCCTAAACTGTTTCCTTGAAATACGACAGGGCTCTGAAGTGAGAGAGCGCCATACGCATTTGAGGACTAAATTAGGGATTGCATAGGGGTAGACATTGGGAATCACTGGCGTAGAATACCCCTAACAGGGTGTCTCCAGCTGTTGCTAAACTCCCAGCATGCCTGGACAGTCAGTGGCTGTCCGGAAATGCTGGGAGTTGTTGTTTTGCAACAGCTGGAGGCTCCGTTTTGGAAACACTGGCGTACAATACATTTTTAATTTTTATTGGGGGGACAGTGTAAGGGGGTGTTTATGTAGTGTTTTACCCTTTATTATGTGTTAGTGTAGTGTAGTGTAGTGTTTTTAGGGTACATTCACACGGGCGCAGGTTTACAGTGAGCTTCCCGCTAGAAATTTGCGCTGCGGCGAAAAATTTGCCGCAGCTCATACTTGAAGCAGGAAACTTACTGTAAACCCGCCCGTGTGAATGTACCCTGTACGTTCACATGGGGGGGGGCAAACCTCCAGCTGTTTCAAAACTACAACTCCCAGCATGTACTGACAGACCGTGCATGCTGGGAGTTGTAGTTTTGCAACAGCTGGAGGCACACTGGTTGGAAAACCTTCAGTTAGGTTCTGTTACCTAACTCAGTATTTTCCAACCAGTGTGCCTATAGCTGTTGCAAAACTACAACTCCCAGCATGTACTGATCGCCGAAGGGCATGCTGGGAGATCTAGTTATGCAAAAGCTGGAGGGATCGCAACTACAACTCCCAGCATGCCGAGACAGCAGTTTCAGCATGCTGGGATTTGCAGTTTTGCAACATCTGGAGGGCTAAAGATAGAGACCACTGCACTGTGATCTCCAAACTGTGGACCTCCAGATATTGCAAAACTACAAATTCCAGCATGCACAGACAGCAAACAGCTATGCGGGCATGCTAGGAGTTGTAGTTTTGCAAGATCGAGTGCTACAGTATAGAGATCACTGTGCAGTGGTCTCTAAACTGTAGACCTCCAGCTGTTGCAAAACTGCATCTCCCAGCATGCACGGTCTGTCAGTACATGCTGGGAATTTTGCAACATCTGGAGGGCTACAGTCTCAGACTGTAGCCCTCTAGATGTTGCTAGGCAACTTACCGGCTTACCGGAGCCATCCTTTTCTGCTGCACGACATGCCGCCCGTGCCGATCACCGCCGCCGATCCCGTCCTGCAGCTTCCACCGACGGGTAAGTGGATCTTCGGCGTTCGGTCCCCGTTGTTTCCCGTCCTGCCCCGCCTATTGTGGGTGGGCAGAACGGGGAAAACAAAAGTAAACCCCCCGCCCCTGATCTGCTATTGGTGGTCGCGTCTAGACCACCAATAGCAGAGATAGGAGGGGTGGCACCTCTGCCACCTCACTCCTATCGCTTCAGGGGGATCGTGGGTGTCTTAGACAACCGCGATCCCCCTTATATTCCGGGTCACCATAGACCCGTATGACCCGGAATCGGCGCAAATCGCAAGTGTGAATTCACTTGCGATTTGCGCCGATCGCCGACATGGGGGGGTCTGATTACCCCCCTGGGCATTTGCACGGGGTGCCTGCTGATCGATATCAGTAGTCACCCCGGCCTGGTCCCCGCCCGGCGTGCGGCGGGGACCGAAATTCCCATGGGCATACAGGTACGCCCTGGGTCCTTAAGACCCAGGTACAGAAGGTGTATCCATACGCCCTAGGTCCTGTACGGGTTAATGAGCCGAGTAGAGTAACTCTGCCCCGTATCCAGTTTGGTGACAGGACCTAAACCGTAGTTTACTACTAGCTGGGGTACGGGAGCGCACGGTTTCCCCTCTCCCTGCCGGATCCGGCAGCTGTACACTGTAACCGTAGTGTGAATGCAGTCTTAGTGATGGTGGGGGCAGCTGACTTTAGTATAAGGTTTATGCACACTTAAATGTTATTACATTAAACATTATATGATTGGTACTATTATAAGTTCACTTTGGCACAGCACCTGAAGAATCTTTCAGCTCAAAAGTCCCAATAGTTAGATTGGAAAGTCTTACTCAGATGGTACCTGGTCCCCACTAGAGTTGGGGATATCTCCCTCAGCCTCTCTATGCTTCCCAGGATGCCAGCATAGGGAAACCATGCTTCACATATGATGGGGCTGCCCCCATGTGCAACGCTTTTGGATTTATTATTGTATTTATTTATTATCTCCAACAAAAATAGAGAAACATGACCGCGCATCCACCATTTGTATTTTAATCTACTTGCTTCTCAGCATAATTTAAAAAACTAACAGGTTGTTAGTATACATTTTGATCAAAAAGTACAAGCCCACTCGCCACGTCAAGGCCACCTAGTCAGAGTGAGTCCCTAACCTAACACTGGCGTAGCGCCGGGCAGCGTCCACTGCCTCCACAGTGTTTCTCTATTTGTGTTATTTATTACTTGGTCACTAGGGCTAATCTGAGGAAGAACCCAGAGCAAGCATTCTTAAAGGAGAAGTCCGGAATAGGAAAATTATCGTCCATCCTGTCGGCAGTAAAAAAATAAAAAATAAAAAAAACACTTACACACCTACCTTCGCTCCCCCGGTGCCTCCGGTAACCGGCTCCGGCCTCCACCGCCATCCTCTTCCTGGTTACCGGTGGTTGGCGAGTCATACTGTACTCAGCCAATCACCGTCCGCAGCGAAATCCTGACTAGGCCGCCGATAGGCTGAGCGGCAGTGGGACGTTTTTGGCCCCGGCAGCAGGTGCTGATGTAGTGAAGGATTGTGTGTCTTAAAGCGTTCTCACACTGCCGCTCAACCAATCGCCGACCGAGACTGAACTTCGCTGCGGCTGGTGATTGGCTGAGTGAAGTATGACTCGCTGACCACAGGCAACCAGGAAGAGGATCGTGGCGGAGGCTGTAGCCGGTTACTGGAGGCATCAGGGGAGTGAAGGAAGCTATGTACCTGTTTATTTTTTTTTACTGCCGGCAGTACGGACGATAATTTTCCTATTCCGGAGTTCTCCTTTAACCGGTCCAATACTGATACAACCAGAGGAGTTCAAAGACATATCTATTTTATCTTTCTGGCTGTCAAGATTGCCATAGATGGAAAACTCAGTCTGTCCCTTTGCATTTCGTCAAATCCAAGCTGAATTGGATCATGGCTAATGATAAATTAACTAGTCTTAAGGATTCACATAAATCCTTCAAAGCAACTCGGCAACAGTGCATAACTTATTAAAGGGGTATTCCAGGCCAAAACTTTTTTTTTTATATATCAACTGGCTCCGGAAAGTTAAACAGATTTGTAAATTACTTCTTTTAAAAAATCTTAATCCTTCCAATAGTTATTAGCTTCTGAAGTTGAGTTGTTGTTTTCTGTCTAACTGCTCTCTGATGACTCACGTCTCGGGAGCTGTGCAGTTCCTATGGGGATATTCTCCCATCATGCACAGCTCCCGGGACGTGACATCATCATTGAGCAGTTAGACAGAAAACTTCAGAAGCTAATAACTATTGGAAGGATTAAGATTTTTTAATAGAAGTAATTTACAAATCTGTTTAACTTTCCGGAGCCAGTTGATATATATAAAAAAAGGTTTTGTCTGGAATACCCCTTTAAACATCCAATAGTTGTCTGGTACCGAACATCTATAAACACATTTGCATCTGCTGTGGCACCCCAGTCATCTGGTGCACAGCCGCCACGTCCCCTCCATTCATGACTGCCCTAGGCTTCCATGATTGTAACGCTGCAGCGCCGGCACGGAGACCACGGGGGGGGGGGGCTTGGCGGACGGTTCCCCCGCGATCAGACAGGTTATCCGCAGGTTTTTGGATAGGGGATAACATGTCTAGGGGCAGAGTACTCCTTTAAGTGTTCCTGAGACCCCTACTACAAATATATATTCTTCTCTTAAAATTGCATTAACAAAATAAGTAATTGCTGTAGAGTCTGAAGAATGAGAATATAACTATTTAAAGTATTTAATAGTCATCACTCACCTGGGCTGATGTCTACAGGAATTTCTTCCTCTTTACACTGCTGGATAACTACTTCATATATCTCTTCATC
Organism: Hyla sarda; assembly: GCF_029499605.1. NCBI lineage: Eukaryota > Metazoa > Chordata > Amphibia > Anura > Hylidae > Hyla > Hyla sarda. Next base: position 179,287,504 of record NC_079195.1, read on the forward strand.
CCTTGACATAACTTCACCTTTAATAGTTGTCAGATATTCAACCTATTTTGCAACGCAGAACAAATAATGAACAAAACATTAATAGTAGATAGAACAACAAACAGCACAACCTGCAACTTGTAGCATAGACTTTCAACCTGCTTATTGAGCTCCACTTAACTCCACAAAGGCATCACTGTTCAAAAATGTAAATATGCAGGGAAGTAGCACAAAAAATAAACAGTTCATATGTAGTGCCCAATAGGGCAATCACTTACAGATCCATCGATATTTCGGACGCGACGGCGATGACTAAGGGGGTCCGCCCCCAAAACGCCTTCGCGTCCATGGCTGGGAGAGTCAGACAGAGGCAAAGACTGCAGCATTTCGTGTCTGTATCTACTATTTAAGAAAGTTTGTTATACTACGTTTTAATGAAGTAAAAGAAAGAAACGGAATATCCCTGGATCCGTAAGTGATTGCCCTATTGGGTACTACATATGAACTGTTTATTTTTGAGCTGCTTCCCGGCATATTTACAATTTCAAAACATTAATACCCTGTAACTACCATGATACAATAATAAAAGAAGTCAACACCAATCTAAGTAGGAACAAAAATAGAGATACAGAAACACAGCCGCACATGCACAATTTGTATTTTGATCTATTTGTTTCTCAGTATAAATTAAAAAAACTAACAGGTTGTTAGTATAAATTCTGATCAAAAAGTACAAGCCCACTCGCCACGTCAAGGCCTCCTATTCAGAGTGGGTCCCTACCCTCTTTCATAGCCAGCACTCCACTCCACCCATTCGGCCCAGGCGTTTTTATTTGCAGGAGACTGCATATGGGATTCCTCCTAACATTCCTCCAGCCCTCTGGCAGGGAGCACATGGTAAGTGTTCATGCTGGTGTGGTTCTCTGTGGCAGTCATTGTTTCTGTGATGCTTTGTCTGTGGGGTAGTGCGGCCCAAAGCCAGGGGCTTGGTCGGGCAGCAGTGGGGCTGCCTGGCCACTGGGTCGTTCCCCCTGTGGGCGTGGTGTCTCGGAGGCAGTAGTCGCCGCCCGGCGTTACGCCAGTGTCAGGTTAGGGACCCACTCTGACTAGGTGGCCTTGACGTGGCGAGTGGGCTTGTACTTTTTGATCAAAATGTATACTAATAACCTGTTAGTTTTTAAAATTATGCTGAGAAGCAAGTAGATTAAAATAAAAATGGTGGATGTGCGGCTGTGTTTCTCTATTTGTGTTGTATAATAATTTACAGCATTTGGTGGCATCTCGGCTCCATCGACCTGATCATCCTCCAGGACTTCGCTATTTTCCTCTGAACAACTCTGTGGAATTGTGGAGGGCTCCTCTGGTACATTCTTTATAATGGATTCCTCTGTAGATGAAGCAAACACAGTGTTTTGATGGTGAGCCACTAAATTTCTCTCTACTTTACAGCCTAGGAAAGACTCCTCTTACTTGATACGGGGGGCTGGTGCTCCTCCATCACAATGTCTCTGTATAGATCCTTATGTTCTTCTAAATAATCCCACTCCTCCATGGAGAAATAGACAGTGACGTCCTGACACCTTATAGGAACCTTAGAAATGCAAAGATAGAGATTAATTGAGAAAACCACAGACTAAGCAACAGAATATAAAGAAAAAGAAATACAATTATTATTACAACATAAACATAAAAAATGAGCATAAAACACATTCTATAGTAAATGTCAAAACTATTTACAGGACAAGTGATTTATCTATTGTACTGTAAATAAAATATTTTATTTTTTCATTTAGGAATTAAGAATAACAGCTCCCAAAATACAAAACATAGAATTGATACGTCAAGCGCAACCCCAGAAGGTAACTGGGCCAAGTATATTACAATAAGTGCAGAAAAGGGTGTACACGAGGTAAAATTCACACGCTCCATCCATCACAAAGATCTGCCGAGACTATTCTTAAAAAGAAGTCTTGGGGAAGGGGGTGCACAGAGCTTGTAAAATCGATCATTGTTTTAAATGGATAATATATTAAAGTAAAATGCATTACCTTTCTGGGCAACCAGGATTTATTACCAGTGAAACTGGATCATATCTATTTGGTTAAGAGTCTAAACCAGTGTTTCCCAACCAGGGTGCCTCCAGCTGTTGCAAAACTACAACTCCCAGCATGCCCGGACAGCCAAAGGCTGTCCGGGCATGCTGGTAGTTGTAGTTTTGCTACAATTGGAGGCACCCTGGTTGGGAAACGCTAGTCTAAACCCTCTCATGCCTACAGCTTACATGATGGCAACTCCCAAGTTATCTCTGCAAAGTCGAACAATCTATAATGGAGGTGGCAAGAACGACTGGTACCATCAACTTTGCACAAATACCCTTACTACTTGACTGTGCCGCGCACACCAAACAGCAGCATAGAGCTTTGTAAACAATGCTGCTTTAGCTTTAAGATTCAGGCTTGACTTTCCAGTTCGCACTCCTTGACCATAGTTAAATGGGAGAGCTGCCAGCATTCCAGGGCACATTTAAAGGGGTACTCCACTGGAAACCTTTTTTTTTTTTTTTTAAATCAACTAGTGCCAAGAAGTTAAACAGATTTGTAAATAACTTCTATTACATGGAGACATAAGCTGGCCCTACAGAGACACCATAGGAACTTTAAAGGGATGTTCCACTGGAAAACATTTTTTTAAATCAACTGGTGCCAGAAATGTAAACAGATTGGTAAATTACTTCTATTAAAAAATCATAATCCTTCCAGTACTTATCAGCTGCTGTTATGATCCACAGGAAGTTTTTTTTCTTTTTGAATTTCCTTTCTGTCTGACCACAAGTGCTCTCTGCTGACACCTCTGTCCATTTTAGGAACTGTCCAGAGTAGGAGCATATTCCCATAGAAAACCAATCCTGCTGTGGACAGTTCCTAAAAATGGACAGAGGTGTCAGAATGAAAGGAAATTCAAAAAGAAAAGAAATTCCTGTGGATCATAACAGCAGCCGATAAGTACTGGACTGATTAAGATTTTTAAATAGAAGTAATTTACCAATCTGTTTAAATTTCTGCCACCAGTTGATTAAAAAAAAAAAAATTCCAGTGGAATATCCCTTTAAACTTCCTATGGTGTCTCTGTAGGACCAGCTTATGTCTCCATGTCTATGGGATTCCCCTCTGCACAAGAATACTGGAGGCACCCGCTTTGGTCTAAATGGTGCATGGTCTGTGAATGCACAAAGTACTCTCATTCATTTTATTTTTTGCCATGTTTTGCGATACCCATGGACGTATAGTACTTTGGGGGGCGGGGGGCACATGCCACCACATCATCTCCCTGTGGAACATCTCTCTGGCATGGCGGCCTGTTGTCCATGACCTTACACCCAAAATATAGTGGTGTCTCCTATCTTCCAAGTGACCAGTATATTCCCTGATGGGTTAGTCTCACCACTGGCCTATTGCTCTGTTTTTTCTACATAAGTGTAAACACACACAAACATAGATGTAATCCTATACTTAGAGGTGTACTCGTTTCATCTATTCAGGTCATGTACTCAGGCTGTTTGATCAGCCTTGGCTGTTTTGATTCCATACAATGAGCATTTTTTTATTGTATGGATGCCACTTACCTGTGCCTTCTTTGTGTCTCTATTTTGCCGTTACTCCCCAGTTTATACTGGTTTGTCCTGTTTAATCAGCTTTTTTATTCCTACATATAGTCTTTGACTAGGTTCACACTGAGGAAGGAGATTACAAGTGTGCCCAACGCCGACTGAATCAGTTTGTATTAGGATAGCGTGCACACTGCCCTCCCCATAGACAGAGATGTCTGCGGCACGGATTCCGCCTAAAGAATGAGCGAGTCCAATCTTTTAGTGGCAGAAATTCAGCGGCTAAAAATGTCTGCTGTGAAATTCCGTATTGTGTACTGAGCAGAGGAATACCATTGCCAGCAAAGGGGTTCTGCTGCACCAAAATTTCCGGGTGGAATTCTGGTTTCAAATTTCACTCAGAAATTCCGTACTGTTCTTGGTAGACACTAATACTGAATAATATGTGCATACTCTTTTCTCTAATGCTTGGTGACTCAAATGGACACTAATACTAAGGCCGCCGGGTTAACATGGCAGCATGTCAGTGCGGAATTCCACATGAATCTTCCGCAGAGACATTCTGCAGCAGAAGAGTCCTCTTGATTTCAATGGGATTCTGCTGTTCTGTTCACATGGCAGAATTTCCCAGGCCACAACATCTGCCATGGAAATCCTGATTCCAGCGTCCACAAAAATATTGAACACGTTCAATGTTTTTGCGGATTCAGCAAGGAAGTGCATTGCCATCTATGAGACGGCGCATTTCTGAGTAGTCCTAGTGCCGGCCTGTTCTGCGGACACTCTGCTGTCTGTGGAATGTCCACTCGGAGATTTTCCGTGCAGACATTCCACCATGTGGATATAGCCTAAATACAGGTTACTTTAATGCCAGGTCAGCCTTTTTCTCACCTTTCTGCCTCTTCCTCTCTTTATTCGATTCTTACTCATGTGTATTTGTTTTAATTGTGCATCAGTTTTTTTTTATGTCTCGCATACTATTTGGGTCCAGAGAGAATTCTATATTTCATTCATATATATATATATATATATATATTTTTTTTTTTTTTTCTTGTTTTAAAAGGGAGTCTACTACCAGTTTTGTGAAATTAAACCACTGGTATTTCTGAATAGAAGATGTTATAGTGTACTGAACGCTGCCTTTATTATATTTATATTTATTGTCCAGGAAAATGATTCTGTTTTCTTTCAATATGCAAATTATCTCTTTGGTCCTCTATATCTCTAGGAGACACCTCCACCTATAGTCATGCCTGACCTAGAAGAATGAGAAGGCGTAGATGGGAGGGGTCTTGGCGAGCATAACAGTACTCCTCGAAATACTCCCAGTGCACCAAAGAGCTTGTTTGCATACTGAATTAAAAAAAATAAAAAATAAAACACATTTTACTTAACAAGGTCACAGCACATACATCAAGATACAAAAAAGGTAGCTTCAGTATTGGTTTAATTTCACCAAAACGGTTGGTAGACTCCACTTAACTGCAATAGGAGACAACAAAGGATATAGACAGATTAAGGGGGCAAGTGAAAGGAACTTTTTATGTGCAATTTTGAAATTTGGTGTTCTCTTATGGGTTCTATATACAGAAGAGATGTAAGGTTATCAAGCAGCTTAAATGGGTTATCCAGAGCATAACTGAAACAGCACCAAACCTGTTCTCAGGTTGTATGTGGTACTGCAGTTCATTTTTATTATAGTAAATGGAGCAAAGTTGTAATACCACACACAACCTGAGGACAGGCGGGCTGCTGTTTTTTGAAGAAATTTGCTCTGTTTTTTTAATTGCTGAATAAACACCCTTTAAGTTGGCTGCTGGTCTATATTTTAAGAACATAACTGTTAACTGTAAAAATGACGGTGTATGAATACTGTTGTGTTATAGAATCTGTGATGTTCCTAGGTTGTTAACTTGTGTTCCCTTTTCTATAACTGCAGATAGAATTGTACAAATAGTATGTAGTTTATTGACAATACTGATGAACCATTCACTTAGGATAAGCCATCAATATTGGTGGGGTCTGGCTCAAAGCAGCACCAAAGAGCTTATTCACTCTGGTGAGCTCCATGACAAATTCATTAATTACAGCACTATGTAAAAAAAAAGGACTCGGCGACTCACCATGCTGCAACAGGCTTCTCTTTATTCCGAGAGGTACCCCTGGGTACACATCAGGGCAAGGGAGGGCAGGTGGAGAGGCAGGGGGTGCTGATAGGACTGTGCGGTTTTGTTCCGACCTTGCACTTCTTCAAGCTACATGCACCAAACAGGGCCATGCAGCTTAAAGAAGTGCCAGGTCGGCATGAAACCGCGCAGTCCTACCAGCATCCTCTGCCTCTCCACCTGCCCTCCCTTGCCCTGATGTGTACCCAGGGGTACCTCTCGGAATAAAGTGAAGCCTGTTGCAGCATGGTGAGTCGCCAAGTCTTCTTTCCTTTACGTAACATTGCATAGACTTGCACTACTCGCAGCACCACCTGAGCCTGCTTGTGTGAATTCCGGTCAGCATTAGTCACCTGCTTTTTCACTGCTCAGCCATATAACGGTGGTGCCAGATCCACTACTTCTTTTTGGATATTCATTAATTACAGTCCTGGCAGACCGGAGCACCTTGGCAACCCATCAGCATCACGGAATCACATCATGTGGGCACAAGTTAGTTTACAGGGGATCTCCGTTCTATTTTCAAACCACCTAGGCACCACAGTCAATATTGACTATGGCATAGGTGGTGTTAAATGGACAGAATTGGAGTTAGAAATTACATCTGACCACTGTGGCCCCCCCGCGATCTTATGTACGGAGCCATGGCTTTTCCCGGAGTGGCGCGCCAAATGCCCCCTCCATATATCTCTATAGGAGAGCCAAAGATAGTCGAACAGCTCTCCCATAGAGATATATGGAGGGGGCGTGGCGGCCTCCGCTTTGGGCAGGAGTCGTGATGTGCCACTCTGGGGGAGAGCAGGGGCTCCGTAAAGGAGATCACAGGGGGCCACAGCAGTCACCCCACCCTGTGATCTAAAACTTATCTCCTATCCTGTGGATAGGGGATACATTTTCCCGTACTTCTAGGCATGGGACTTCTTCTTTAAGGTTTGTTATTTTTATTGCGGAAGCCCGGGCAGCATTAAAAAACAAACACTTAATAACCCTGAAACAGACATTATTAATTATACCTTCCTTGTTGTTACTGTTACTGTCCCTGTACTCACCTCTCCAGTCAGCAGCTCGGTGATCTTGTTGGTGATGACTAGGATCTTCTGAACATTGCTTCTCTTATTCTTCAGTGATGGAGACAATGTGATGGGGGTCTGGTGCTTGCTCCATTCTTTATCCTTATCAAACATCTTCTTCGTCAGTATATAATCCTGTGCAAGAGAAAAGGCATTGATTTCCCTTTATACATCTTCTTATTAACGGTCTCACACCAGCTTATAGCAGTGTTTTCCAAACAGGGTGCCTCCAGCTGTAGCAAAACTTCAACTCCCAGCATGCCCGGACAGCCCTTTGCTGTCCGGGCATGCTGGGAGTTGTAGTTTTGATACAGCTGGGGGAGTTGTAGTTTTGATACAGCTGGGGGAGTTGTAGTTTTGATACAGCTGGAGACACACTGTTTGGAAAACATTGCCCTATAGTTACGAAAGATAAAAGTGACCCCATGTGACACAATTCCCATAATCCCTCACCTCTCCAGTCAGCAGATGGATTATCTCCAGGGTGAGGTTTAGTATCCTCTCTGTGATTTTACTATCCCGGTCCATCTTTTCTGCATCATTGAGGAGAAGACTCATATCTTGTAAAAGAGACTTCTACACTTCAGGAGCCTGAGGGGGAGAGGAGGAGTATGAAGTCGGAAATATAAGTACATTATAATATTATAGTGGAGACATAGATTTTTATCCCCCCTCCCCCATAAAAATATAATAATAAATACATTATATATATATATATATATATATATATATATATATATACATATACATTATATAGAATTTTTGTCATGCCCATACATATTACATACTGTTTAGACCTGTGTTTTCGAACCAGGGTGCCTCCAGCTGTTGCAAAACTACAACCTTCACCAGGGTGCATTCAGCTGTCTAGGCATATTGGGAGTTGTAGTTTTGCAACAGCTGGAGGCACACTGGTTGGAAAACACTGGTATACATAAAGACTCACAACTATATAAAAGTGTTCCATTTAACCCTGTATTATATAAACACACACACACACACACACACACTGTATACAATAAACATGTCTATACACAGATATTTATATATCCCATATTTACATCCCAGTAATATATATACACTCACACTCTGTACACTGTATATAATATATACACCTATATAACATAACAATACACACACACACAAATATAAAATATATGTACACACAAAGTATATCTACACCTTTTATGGCATGCAATGAGCCCAGGACATAGCAACAATGAGTAAAAGTCTCACACAATGGCCACCTACTTATCTGCACCTATTACATTCCAGCAGCTACAGGACCTGTGTGACATCACGGTCATGTGATCAGTCACATGCGATAGCAGCAGACCAAAGTTGCTATAGGACCTGTGATGATGTCACAGTCATGTGATCAGTCATGGGCGGAGTCTGTAGTAATTTTTTGTTATTGCAGCATTCATTTCTACCAATACATTATAAACAAAATTTTCCATCAGAGAATTACACATATCTTATATATGCAGCAGAGCAGCTCTGTAACATAGTAACATCGTTCATAAGGTTGAAAAAAGACCAGAGTCAATAAGGTTTGACCTATAACCCTAATGAGTCCCTACTGAGTTGATCCAGAGGAAGGCAAAAAACCCTCATACTAGAGGTAAAAATTCCTTCCCGACTCCAAATATGGCATTAGAATAAATATCGGGATCAACGTTCTGTCCCTATAGATCTAGAATCCATAACCTGTAATGTTATTATTCTCCAAAAATGCATCCAGACCCCTTTTAACCACGTTTTTCAGTTTTTGCATTTTCGTTTTTTCATCCTTACCTTTTAAAAATCATAACCCTTTCAATTTTCCACCTAAAAATCCATATTTTGGCTTATTTTTTGTGCCATGAATTCTACTTTGCAGTGACATTAGTCATTTTACCTAAAAATCCACAGTGAAACAGAAGAAAAAAATTATTGTGTGACAAAATTGAAGAAAAAACACCATTTTGTAACTTTTGGGGGCCTCCGTTTCTACACAGTGTATTTTACGGTAAAAATTACACCTTTTTTTTATTCTGTATGTTTATACGATTAAAATGGTACCCTACTTATATAGGTTTGATTTTGTCGTACTTCTGGAAAAAATCATAACTGCACGTAGGAAAATGTATATGTTTAAAAATTTCATCTTCTGACCCCTATAACTTTTTTTTATTTTCCTGCATATGGGGATGAATGAGGGCGTTATATGGGGATGGATGACGTTTTTATCGGTACCATTTTTGTTTTGATCAGACTTTTTGATCACTTTTTATTCATTTTTTATGGTATAAAAAGTGACCAAAAATACGCTATTTTGGACTTTGGAATTTTTTTACGTGTACGCCATTGACCGTGCGGTTAACAATATATTTTTATAGTTCAGACATTTTTGCACGCAGTGATACCGCATATGTTTATATTTATTTTTATTTACATAGTTGTTTTTTTTATGGGAAAAGGGTGGTGATTCTGACTTTTATTAGGGAAGGGGTTAAATCACATTTATTAACACTTTATTTTCACTTTTTTTTTTTTTTTGCAATGTTATAGCCCCCATAGAGGACTATAACATACATTACACTGATTTCCTACACTGATCACTGCCATGCATTAACATGGCAGTGATCAGTGTTATCACCGCTCAACTGCTCCTGCTTGGATCTCAGGCACTGAGTAGTCATTCGGCAGGCAAGGATCCTGCTCGTGTCCTGCAAGCTGTTCGAGGTGCCATGATTTCACCACGGTGGTCCCGAACAGCCCGACTGAGCTGCCATGATGGTTTCGGTTTCACTTCAACTTTGATTGCCGCGTCTGAAGGGATAATACCAGACATCACCGCAATCGGTGATGTCCATCATTAGCCGCAGGTCCCGGCCGATATGACGCAGGGTCACCGAGTGACCTCGCGTTATGTTGCAGGAGCCGGCACAGACGTAAATATACGTCCTGCGTCATTAAGGAGTTAAATTCTTTTACCGAGTTAACCATGACCACCTCCTCAGGCAGAGAATTCCACAGTCTCACTGCTCTTACAGTCTGTGCTGGTGTAGAAACCTTCTTTCCTCTAGACGTAGAGGATGCCCCCTTGTTATAGATACAGTCCTGGGTATAAATAGATCATGGGAGAGATCTCTGTACGGTCCCCTGATATATTTATACATAGTTATTAGGTCTCCCCTAAGCCTTCTTTTTTCTAAACTAAATAACCCCAATTCTGATAATCTTTCTGGGTACTGTAGTCCTCCCATTCCCCGTATTACCCTGGTTGCCCGTCTTTGAACCCTCCCCAGCTCCACTATATCTTTCTTGTACACTGGTGCCCAGTACTGTACACAGTATTCTATGTGTGGTCTGACTAGTGCTTTGTACAGCGGTAGAATTATTTCCTTGTCGTGGGCATCCATGCCCCTATTGATGCACCCCATGATTTTATTAGCCTTGGCAGCAGCTGCCCGACACTGGTCACTACAGCTAAATTTACTGTTAACTAAGACTCCCAAGTCCTTTTCCATGTCAGTCATCCCAAGTGTTCTCCCATTTAATACATAATCCCAGCCCGGATTTTTCCTCCCCATGTGCATTACCTTACATTTATCAGTGTTGAACCTCATCTGCCACTTCTAAGCCCAAACCTCCAACCTATCCAGATCCATTTGTAACAGTGCACTGTCCTCTATAGTGTTTACCGCTTTACAGAGTTTAGTATCATCTGCAAAGATTGCTACTTTACTATTCAACCCCTCTGCAAGGTCATTAATGAATATATTAAATAGAACAGAACCCAAGACTGACCCCTGTGGTACCCCACTAGTAACAGTCCCCCAATCAGAATAAGTACCATTAATAACCACCCTCTGTTTCCTATCATTGAGCCAGTTACTTACCCACTTACACACATTCTCCCCCAGCCCCATCCTTCTAATTTTATGCACCAACCTTTTATGTGGCACAGTATCAAATGCTTTGGAAAAATCCAGATATACGACATCCAGCGATTCCCCCTGGTCCAGTCTAGAGCTCACCTCCTCATAAAATCTGATCAGGTTAGTTTGACAGGACCGATCCCTCATAAATCCATGCTGATATGGGGTCATACATTTATTTTTATCAAGATATTCCCAAATATCATCTCTTAGGAAACCCTCAAACAATTTACATACAACAGAGGTTAAACTAACAGGTCTATAATTCCCGGGGGTCACCTTTTGACCCCTTCTTAAATATTGGCACCACATTTGCAATGCGCCAGTCCTGGGGAACAGTCCCTGTCACTATAGAGTCCCTGAATATTAAAAATAAGGTATATACATCTTACAGTGAAAATGTACGATATTTTAGGACGTATGAGTACGTCCTAAATACGGTCCCTGTCTATAACGCGGGGTCATAGCGGGATGGTCCCGGCGCCTATTCACACCCGGGACCCGCGGCTAATAGCGCGCGGCCGCGATCGTTCGGCTACGCGCTATTAACCCTTCCGATGCGGCACTCAAAGCTGAGCGCCGCATCGAAAGTAAATGCTTCCTGGCTGCTCAGTCGGGCTGATCTGGGTCATCGTGATAAAATCGCGATGCCCCGATCAGCTACCCGGAGAGAAGAAGGTCCCTACCTTCTTCCGTCGGTGTCCGGGCTCCGATTCATTGCTCCATGCCTGAGTTACAGGCTGGAGCAATCAACCGTCGATTACACAGCTTGTTGCCATGCAACGGCAAGGCAACAATCTGTGTATGCAATCAGCCATTGCAAGCTCATAGGAGCTATGAGCTCGCAAAAAAAAAAAAGTGTAAAAAAAAAATTCCCTTCTGAATTAAAAGTTTAAATCACCCGACATTTCCTAGTAACAAAATAAAACAGTGTAAATAAAAATAAACATATGTGGTATCAACACGTGCATAAATGTCCGAATTATAAAAATATACCGCTTTTAAAACCGCACGTTCAATGGCGTACACGCCCAAAAATTCCAAAGTCCAAAATAGCGCATTTTTTATCACTTTTTATACCACAAAAAAGTGAATAAAAAGTGATCAAAAAGTCTGATCAGAACAAAAATGGTACCGCTAAAAACGTCAGATCACGGCGCAAAAAATTAGCCCTCATAGCGCCCTGAACACAGAAAAATAAAAAAGTTATAGGGCTCAGAAAATGACAATTTTAAACGTATACATTTTCCTGCATATATTTATGATTTTTTTCTGAATTACGACAAAATCAAACCTATACAAGTAGGGTATCATTTTAACCGTATGGACCTACAGAATAAAGATAAGGTGTCATTTTTACCGAAAATTTTACTAGGTAGAAACGGAAGCCCCCAAAAGTTACAAAATGCCCTATTTTCTTCAAGTTTGTCGTACAATGATTTTTTTTCCCACTTCGCCGTGGATTTTTCGGTAAAATTACTAATGTCACTGTAAAGTAGAATTGGTGGCGCAAAAAATAAGTCATAATACAGATTTTTAGGTGCAAAATTGAAAGGGTTATGATTTTTTAAAGGCAAGGAGGAAAAAAAGAAAATGCAAAAACGTGAAATCGCTCAGTCCTTAAGGGGTCAAAAGTCTCCCATTTAGTGTCAGTATACTTGTTTTTGAGTACATTATCCCAATTTTATATTGTTAAGGGCTTCTCTGTGTTGATCAAACTTTGCCTTCCTAAAGTTCATTGTTTCTGTGGTCCCTTTAGAGATTCCCTTATTGAAGAACAAGTTATAATGTATTATATTATGATCACTATTTCCTAGGTGTCCTTCTACCTGCACATTAGTTACTCTGTCAGGTCTGTTAGTCTTCCAGTTCATAAATCATACCTTATTCCCGAAAAAAGTTGGTGCTTAATACACTTGAAGATGGGCTATCTGGCTGGCGCTGATCGTATGTATTAGGGTGTTATCCCTGTTTTGGAGTTATTTAGAGCATGCACAAGCCATGAGACATTATTCAACATGGTGTATATTGGCAGATGAACAGCGCATTTTGTGCTGCTACGGCTATGCACATCCTTAGATCCAATACTCTGTTCGTTATAAAAAACTATGTTGATGCCCTAAATAACAGTCCATGGTTTGATCAATTTGTAGCCCAAATTACTGTGTATCAATATAGCCTTTGGGATAGTTTACACGTCCGTGTAGCATTCCGCATTGGAATTCTGCCGAAGATTCGGCAGCAGCAGAGTCCCATTGTATTCAATGGGACTCTGCTGCGCTGTGCACACGCCGGAAATTCCGCGGCAGATGTTTCTGGCACAGAAATTCCGATTTCCGTGTCATGAGTAAGAATGAACCTGTCCATTCTTTCTGCAGAGTCCGCACAGAACACATAGTTGTCTATGAAACGGTGCATTCCTGTGCTGCCCTATTGCTGGCATGCTATGCCGGCGACCGCAGTCTGCAGAATGTCCGCACAGAGGTTTTCTGTGCGGATATTCCAATGTATGAACATAGCCTAAAGCTTATCTCCCACTGTTCTTCAGATCGGGTGTGGAAAGATGTAGGTCCACACAGAGCACCCTAATGAATAGGACTCAGGCGCCAAATGCTTGCAGACCTGGGTCTCTCTATGTCTGATTTGAAGAACGGGTGAGAGATCAGTTCTTGGCTTCCAACAGACACAAATTTTGTTTGGAGTTTTTTGGAGACCTGAAAAAAAATACCACAAAAATGTGCTCCCTCATTTTTTCCTCCATAATAAAACTTTTGTGTTGTTTTTTCCCACAAGATGTTGTTTGGTTGTTTTTTAATCTGCTGTTGTTTCTCCTGCATTTTACTCATTACAAGACATGATTGATCATTCGATTTTTATTGGAAGAATTGAAGGGGGAACTCCTGAATAGGGAAGCATAAAACGCCAGACCCACATGGCATATTTTTTCTTTTAGTGTTTTTTTTTTTTTTTTTTATTAAATCCTTTTGTGCCATTTTTAGGCTTAGGGCAGGTTTTTCAAAATTGCAGCATACTGAAAGGATGCCATTTTTTCAGGAAATGTGGATTTGCCCCCATATAGTAGTTAGTAGTTAGGGACTCCTATGGCCCTCATATAGAAGATGGACCTCCTTTGGCCCTTATACTGTGCCACTGCAGCTCCTTGTCTCTGTAGATTTCTGGCACAGACAACGTGAGGTGAGTAGGGGAGCTGCAGTGGACGGCACGCAGGGAAGCACCAGAAGTCCTAACTAAAGGCTCCTCTGCTCCCACTGTAGTTCTGGCTGGGTGACGGCTTGACTCTCTGGCACCAAGCATGTGATTGAAAACTGCAAATGGGCACTGTAACAGGTCCTTCTGTAGTGCACTCTGTGAAGGGCTGTTGGCCCACCAGCCCTCACCATGCTGCAGGACTTTACTCACTGTAAAGGAGCGCTGCAGCATGATTATGTCATTAGGGAGGAATCAGGAAGAAGGAAGCAGCCCATTAGCAGCTGCGCCCAGTGACATTTTTGCACCACCTGCCCTTCTCCAAACCACTGTGTGTCAGTCAGACGTAGTGGTGCAACGGGGATCCTTCCTCTGCTTGCCAAACTGCGCTCCCCTTCATCTTCTGCCCACCCTGCGCCTAGGTGCTGGGCCCTGACCTTATCCATGTTTTGCAAGGAAGTTTTTAGAAAATAGTATGCACAAAGGAGAAAGAGAGGGACGTCACTCACCAGGATACGGTGCAATTTTCTTTATTTCTTATCAACGGTGCAGAGACATGGAGCACGGACGCCAGAAGGTAGGACTAGCTCATCAGTGGGAAGCTGGGTGACAGCTGTTGCGCGTGCGTATCACGCTTCTTCAGACCCTTTTTAGAAAATAGGTTCCTCAAAAGAAGGCGCTGGTCCCCAAGTTTCGATCCCGGACAGGGATCTTCGTCAGATGCCTGATGAAGATCCCTGTCCGGGATCGAAACGCTTTGCAAATAAAACTTTAATATCTGACTTGGGGACCAGCCCCTTCATTTGAGGAACCTATTTTCTGAAAACTTCCTTGCTGCACTTCCACCGGATAGACTGACGTCACCCGGGGAAGTTCCTCGTGGCAGCGGTCCCGCCGTTCTCTCTCTCTAGACGCTACTGTAGGTGTTGTGCCCTGAGCACAACACCTAAGGGTAAGAACCCATCTTTGATTTTTCTTGAATCCCACTGTCAAACGGTCTTCACTAGGGGCGCACCTCTTGTTCCTTTTTTTACCCCCTTTTCTATCTTATCCATGTTTTGGGCGCACTCCTGATTTAGGTTTACAAATACTGATGCAAAGTACTGCTATGTGAATACTGAAATGCGAAACACTGCCTATGGAGTCCTAGCTAACATCTAGTCGCAGCATTTAAAAAATAAATAAATAAATATTAAAAAAAACACCATGTGGCAAATATGTAGTTTTTGGACACATACAAATAAATGCAGGGAGAGCTGATATATCCTGGGGAAACTGTCTAGTGGTCGGGATGATTGGCGTTCCAATAACCCAGACTAGGGTGCATTCACATCCTGATTTTGCTATACTGTTTTGAATCAGTTTTTGTATTCAAAAACAGTATACAACCGTATAGCTTGCCTACTGACCACCCATATAAAAATTGACACAAAAAGATGCATCAGGTTGTGTAAGTTTTTGTACTTATCAGTTTTTCTGCATATTTTTTTCCTGTGCACAAAACTATAGTCTACGACGGTTTGATATCCTGTTCTGTCCTGTTATTTTTTTTATTTTTTTATTTTTTGTGGGGGAGGGGGGGGGGCGGAGCCTGACAGCAGAGCTGGATGGCTGCATGAACGCACTGCTCTCCACAGCCTGAGTCCTAATCTGTATCCTACCGCATTTATTCTACATCCAACATGGGCAGAATGGGAACAAGTTGGGAGATACTCCTGGTGCACTTTAGGCACGAAAAATCAATCAGACATAGCGACATTCCTGAAAAAGAAGTAGTCTCAGAGCCCAGCGCGGTCCAAAATGGAGAGCCTTCAGGGAACTCAGATGGACTCTGGAGGTGAAGATACTAGGCTC
The DNA here is from genome assembly GCF_029499605.1 of Hyla sarda. Taxonomy (NCBI): domain Eukaryota; kingdom Metazoa; phylum Chordata; class Amphibia; order Anura; family Hylidae; genus Hyla; species Hyla sarda. The sequence goes on from NC_079195.1 coordinate 179,303,309, forward strand.
TCAATCTCCAGATCTCTCATCAAGAAGATGGTTCAGCAGGCAGTCACGAGGGCTATGCAGGCAGCCATGGCAAAGCCGACGTGAAGCAGGTAGGCTGCCGCACAGAACATCTAGAAGGCGCCCTCACTGACACTGTATCCTTTTGCGACTCGGCATCGCACCAACTCAGTTGCAAAGAGATGCAGCTTACTAGAGCGTTCCTCCTTCTGGAAGACAAGGAGAACCATAGTAGATGACAGAATATCTGCATAAATGGGGGTACCTGAGTCCTTTGCTAATGAAGCTCTTTCCACAGTAACCCGCCAAATATTCTCCTTCTTAGTGGGAGCGGACCTCGCAGCAGAAATCTCCATTGAAGGGGTCCATAGGGTGCTGAGACCAAAACCGAAACCGTCAGAGCCACAGGGAGATATAATCTGCGGGCCTTCTTAGTTTCTTAGATACGGCGGCCATTTTAAAAGCCAGCACAGAAACGGATTTGATCCTTCATGAAGGGGTTGCTGTCAAACTGTTTCAGGAGATTGCATCTTCCACCCATACAAAGCGCGGGTTGCTCAACCCACTGCTCCAGTGCTTATGTTACCTGAATGTCCCTTACACCTGGCTATACTCATTTGGCTTTTTTGTGCTTAAAGATGGAAGGCGCCTTGCAGTCCGTGAGCCTGAGGAGTTAGAGAAGTTGGGGCCTTCCTGGGCATTGATCCTATGGACGTACCCTCCTGGCTGCCCATCCAACTTAGCCACACTCTACCAGCCCTGCCGAAAATGCCCCAGTGGTCTAAGGTTGGACGGTTCAAATCTCGTAAACAGAAGAAACACAACCAAAAGACCCAACTGAGATCTGATTATAGAGTTCACAGAGGGGGTAAACACTTAAAATATAACATTTAAAGGGTACCTCTCATCAAAAAAACTTTTGATATATTATAGATTAATGTATGCAGAATAACTTTACAATTGCATGTTATTAAAAAAATAGGCTTCTTTCTATTTAATTTTCCACTTTGAAGAAATGACCACTAGGGGTCTCCCTACCAGCCTGGCAGCAAGCATTTCAGACTCATGCTGGAGTCCTAAACACTACAAGCTGCCAGTCTGCTTTGTTCACAAAGGAGAACACTCAGAGCTGCCAGCCTGCTTTGTTCACAGCCTGTTTGGCTGTGAGCAAAGCAGGCTGGCAGCTCTGAGTGTTTAGGACTCCAGCATGAGTCAGAAATGCTTGCTGACAGGACTGATCGGGAAAAATACAATAGAAAGAAGCATATTTTTCATTAACATGCTATTGGAAAGTTATTCAACATTCATTAATCTAATCTAAAATATATCAAAAGTTTATTTGATGAGAGGTACCCTTTAATGAGTATCTGTTAAAATACAAAAAAAAAACACTAACATGTAGCACAAGTGCAGCGGATGTATCACAACTACCGCAGACCAAACGGATAATGGCACCGAGGTGCATCTGTATGGAGGAGTCTAGGAATCCTATGGATGGGGGACCTTAATGAGCCCTGACAGGGGAGATGAAGTGAGGGCTACCCCTGCTCGCACAGGGACCGTCGTAGCACTCGTCCTAAAAAGGACGACCCCTGCCCCGATCTATCCCTTGGTCTGTCCCTGTAAAAAAACACAATAACAACCTGAGAAATGGAGAGCCCAACGCATTTCCCCCATGTGAAGTGGGTTCATCAGGGGCTGTAAACAATCGGAACAATGGGGGTGCCAGTATGCAACACCACCAATGCCACACAGAAACCACAAATATACAGTACTCAGATATTAGCAGCTAGTATTATAAAGTGCAGTGGGTGTGCAAAAACAGCACAGAATCATGTGCAGCAGAAAGTGCCCTAGAAAATACAGTACATTGATAACAGTAAACCGTATCTTAAAGTGCATAGCAAGGAGTCGTATGTGAACGTCCCCCAGTACAGAACATTAACTGAGTAACATGCTGGTATAGACACAGACAGTTCACATATGGCCTGGACAGAGCCCTGTCCTGGCTGTAACTCACGTGACCGGACACGCAGTGGCGGATGGCATGAGAATTCCCCCTACAGTGGCAGGGTATGTGGTCCCGGTTGTGTGATCCACGCTGCCCGATCGACGGCATAGCTTGGTATATATAGATATACAGGTACTCACCGGGCCGCGCTCATCATCCGTGATGCACGACGAATCCGGACACCGGCGTCACTTCCGGGAGCCGACATCAGTCCGGAGGCGCCGCTAATACTGCGGAGCTGAGCGTCTTCATTGCTAAGCAGCGCTCCGATAGTAAACAGAGCGCTGTCAACGCAAGGTATAATGATTACATGAGTTTGAGGGCTGTGAAAACTGGCAGAGCGGGAGTTCCTCATAAAAACCAGGCACATTAGTGGAATATATGGACAGGTAACAGAATGAATTAAAGTTGATGATAAGTTAAGAATAAACAGCAAGGGATAAATGAGACAAGGCACAATGATATAACAGCAAAGAGAGGGGAGCATAGTTGATTCATCAGCGAGGGGAGATGCACAGATGGAGAAGAGGGAAGGGGGGGATTATTATAAAAAGCAGGCATAGCTCAGTTGTTCATTGGGACCCTTAGGTGAAGATCCATTGGGTCTCTTTTTGCAAAATGAGTCTATCCCAATCACCCCCCCCCCCCCCCCCGAACAGGAGATCTCACAATCTCCATCCCCACAAATTTCAGAACCATAGGATCACCCCCATGTGCCTCCTCCACATGTCTAGCAACAGGCTTGTCCACCTTACGTGTGATGTCCATGAGATGTTCCCCTATTCTACGCCTGAATTCACGGATGGTTTATCCGACGTATTCGAGGCCACAGGTACATGTGGCCTTGTATATCACACCTTTGGATCGACAGTTAATAAAATCTGTGATCACAAAGGAGCGACCTGTCACAGAGCTGGTGAATGACTTGGTGACATGAATGGAATTACAGGCTATGCACCCACTGCACCTGAAACACCCCGTGGTCTAGCGATCCAGCCAGGTGGGGGCCGTCGTGGGTCGCACAAAGTGGCTGCACACCAGACGGTCCCCAATACTGCGGCCACATCTAAATGATATTTGGGGGCGCTCACCTAATATAGGTTTTAGGTCAGGGTCCATTTGCAGTACATGCCAATATTTTTCAAGGATCATCTTCACCTCTCTTGTACCACCATCAAAGGTGGCCACTATACCCATGATGTCATCTGTTTGTGGTTTGGTTTTCGGTACCAAGAGTTTGCTCCGGTCTCTCTGCTGTGTTTCATGATATGCCCTTCTCAGGACCCAATCCGGGTAACCCCGGTCTCTGAACCTCTGCCTGAGGTCAGCTGCCTGTTTTTTTAACTCAACGGTTGTGGAACAGTTTCTCTTCATCCTAAGGAACTACCCTTTGGGTATACCTTTGCACAATGGTCTGGGGTGGTGACTGTGCCAGTTTAATAAAGAATTTGTGGCCGTAGGTTTACGATAGACAGTCGTATCAAGCGACCCTCTACCATTTTTGCTAATGAGAACATCTAGGAAGGGAAGTTCCTGAGGATGAATCTCATATGTAAACCTCAAACCAACCTCATTGACTTTCAGGGCCGCCACAAAACTAGCAAACTGGTCAGGGGTACCATTCCAGAGGATGAACACGTCATCAATGTATCGAGCCCACAAGCCAACTAGTTCCGTATGATGTTGTAATGCCTCACTGAACACCACTGACTCCTCCCACCAGCCCAGATATAAGTTTGCGTAGGTGGGGGCACATGGGCTCCCCATGGCCGTTCCTCTGAGCTGGTTGTAGGTGCGCTTGTCAAACACAAAGACATTTCTAGTCAGTGTGAATCTCAGGAGGTCAAGAACCAGCTGCCTGTGGGCTCGAAACTGTATGCCTCTACTCCGTAAAAAGAATTCTACAGCCTGTAAACCTAGCTCATGAGGTATAGAAGTATATAGTGATTCTACGTCAACGCTAGCTAGCAGGCAGTTACCCTCAAGAGTCAGACCGTCCAACTTTTGTAGCAGATCAGTGGTGTCCCTGGTGTAGGAAGGTAACACCAGAACGAAGGGCTTAAGGATGATGTCAATGTCAAAGTGCCCACGTTCTGGGTAATGTTTCCCACACCCGAGACTATCGGTCTACCCTTGAGGGTTGAGGTGCCCTTGTGCACCTTCGGTAGGGCATAAAAGGTAGCCGTTACAGGAAAGCGTGGTACTAAGAATTCTGCCTCCTCAGTATTCAGTAAACCAGTACTTTTAGCGTTCTCCACCAACCCCTTAAGTTCTCTCAGAAAGGACTCAGATTCTCAGAATCTCATAACTGATCGCATCAGACAGTAGATTCAGACACATAGTACGGTATTTGGACCAGTCCATGATCACAATATTGCCTCCCTTATCGGAGGGATTAATGACCAGGGACCGGTCCCGTTCCAATTTTTGCAGGGCTAACATCTCTTCATGACCGTAATTACGGTGTGTAACGGGATCTAACTGTTCCAATTCACCAAGTACCAACCTCCACACCGGGGATATCTCCTACAGGGGGCATGCAGGTACTTTTGTTTTTTAGAGAAGTAAAAGGACCCACACCAGTGGCTGTCTCACTTTCAGTGAGAAGGTCCACAAGAATCTCTGCACCCTGTAACACGTCAGTGGGGATGCCCAACTCCTGGGCACTCCTTCGTTCACTATTAGCATGAAATTTCCGCCACTGTAACTTACGTGCGAAAAGGTGGAGATCCTTAACCCAGTTGAATTGGTTAAAGATGTTAGTAGGAACATAGCCCAGACCTTTACTTAGGATACACATCTCTGCTTGGTTTAAGGAATAAGAAGATAGGTTAATAATCTGTGAGGTAGAGTGATTTAATTGTTCTGGTTGCGGAGGGGGTAGGTGGTGTATTGTGGGCCTTTTTCTAAAAAAAAAGATGGATCACTGGGGTTGTTGGAACCTCCTCTCCCGCCTCTATTGCGTGGCCGACCTCCTCTTTTACCCCTGTTATTACCTCGACCCCTTCCTTTAGATTGTGACTCCCTATCTGAATCAGAGACGTCCGTCTCTGTGGAGGAGCCCTCAGCTTCAGAGGCTCCAGTACCACCTTTGGAGATGAAAGAATAGACCTTATTATCCTTGTAATCCTGCAGGTCACGCACAAATTGCCTGTGCTTTCTCTCCTTTAGGTGGTACTGGAAAGGCTCTACCGTATTTTTAAGTTGTATCTCTTTAGCTTAAAATTCGGCCTCAGATGAGAAGCCCTGTGTGACCTGTATCTGGGACCGCAGTCTCTCCTCGAGGACCACAATGTTAGTCTTCTCCTCCTCCAGGAGCAGCTGCATAAATCTTAGGGAGCTCTGTGTAGCTTCCTTCTCCCACTTGGTCATGAGACCAGGGCTTCTCACTCTGGAGGCTGGAGTCAAATTTATACGCAGACCTCTTGGTACTATCTGATTTTAAGATAGTTTTCAAGACTACGGATTTCCCACCAAGCAGTGATGTGTTTCTTGTAGTGGTGTGTCAGCTCCCTAAAGGCTGATTTAAATGAGGGCGTATACTGTTTTTGAATAAAGACTTTATCAGAGAAAACATCCGAAACCTCTGTAGCCCAACTATCAGTGTTGAGGCCCCCGCCAGAAAACCAGCCATCCTCAGTCAAAAGAAAATATGGAAATCAACTCACAGTACAATTATTACCAAACTGCTAGTGGGGCATTGGTATAGTACCCTTGGAAAAAACAGAGTTCACAGAGGGGTCATACAGATGCACCTCGGTGCCATTATCCCGTTTGGTCTGCGGTAGTTGTGATACATGCGCTGCACTTGTGCTACATGTTAGTGTTTTTTTTTTGTATTTTAACAGGTTCTCATTAAATGTTATATTTTAAGTGTTTACCCCCTCTGTGAACTCTGTTTTTTCCAAGGGTTTTTTCCAAGCTATAGGACAAAAATAAGAAAAAAAAACTGATAAAAACAGCAAAACTAGAGACAAAGACACACATCGCCAAAGAGCAAAACTAAACCCAAAATTTTATTTAATTACATGAATGGTTAAAACTCAAAGTGGTAGCCCTTTAAAAAGTAAAAAGGGGAAACGTATAGACATGAATGATGAATAAGTGAATATATTAAACATATTGGGGGAGAATTATCATTGTTTTGCTATGCAAAGTCCTTTTTTGTGTGGTTTTATTTTGCACAGCTGTTTTTTTGCTGTTGTGTGCTGAATTTATCAAAAAGGCACAAGGACGATAGTAAATAAGGCACAAATTTTTTTTACTTTTGTTTTTCCTCAGACTAAGTTGCCTGTACTCTCTTCGAGCTAAATTTTTTGTCTGAAGAACTTGACACCCATATGGCATTGGCTCCTTACTTCGTCATCAGATTCTGATTTTCTATATGAAAATAATAATTAATATAATACTTCCAAACATTGTGCCCATGAATATAATACAGCCACACACTGTGCTCCAGAATCTAATACTACCACACACTGTACCCCTGAATATAATACTGCTACACACTATACCCTTTGAATATAATACTGCCACACAAACACTGTGTACTCTCTGAATACATTAGTGCCACACACTGCACACTCTGAATATAATACTGCCACCTACTGTGCCTGTAAATATACTGTCACACACTGCCCTCTGTATATAACCCTTCCACACATCGTACTCGCTAAATATAATACTGCCACTTACTGCGCCCTCTGAAGATAATACTGCCACCCACTGTACCCGCTGAATATTATACTGCCACTTACTGCGCCCTCTGAATATAATTATTTCACACACTGTGCCCCTTAATATAATACTGCCATACACTGTACTCTCTGAATATGATACTACCATGCACTGTATCCCCTGAATATAATGCTGCCACATACTGTCCCCCTAAAAATAACCATGTTACACACTGTGTCCTTTGAATTAACTACTACCACACACTGTGCCCTATAAATATAAAACTGCAACATACTGTGGTCTATAAAAACCATTCCACCCCAGATAGTACTTAAAATATATACTATACCTCTTAAATGCAAAACAAACTGTGTATAATTAAAAAAAAAGTGTATTATTAATTTAAATAAATTAATTATACACTTGTGCCCCCATATACTGTGTCCCAGGCTTTACATTATAAAATGTGCCTCATCACCCCAACCTCCACATACTGTGCCTCATCATCCCCAGACCCCACCATGCTGTGCCTTATCATACCACCCAACCCGGATGTTCCTCATACAACCCCCCCAACACTGCTGTTCCTTATCACACTGACCCCCCCCAACCCCACCATGCTTTGCCTTATGAATACCTCCCAACCAAACCCCGGCCATGCTGTCACTTACTCGGCTTACCAAAGTCCACCTGTTTCCTTTGCTGTGCTGACATAAGGGACATCAGCGCAGCTCCGCCCCCACTGAGTGACTGACGTCACATGACGTTAGACGTGATGTTAGATGCAGCCTCGCTCCAGTTTAACCCCTCGGAGGATGGGTCACGAAGTGACGACACAAGATGAGAGTGACGACTGAGGCTGGAAGGGGTATGATGAAATAAATTATGATGTGGGGATGTGTTCTGCAGAGGTGCGTCTGACTGTCTAATTCACACACAAACAGCAAGTGAAAGGCACGGCCGGACATACCTGAGATACTGAGCGTTGTTAGCCGGAATCTGGTCTGGCCGGTCTGGGGGGTGGGTTGGACGGGCTGTTGGGGGTTTATCGGCACTGTGCTCCTGTAGTGTGCTGCCGCATCATTCACAGTAGCGGGGGGCGATAGGGCTTGTCAAGAAGCCATCTGGGTTGTCAGGACCTGGCCACCTGGGTGAGGAGTGCCAGGTGCTGCGCTCTTCTTCTATCCCCCCCAGTGCTTGAAAGTCTTTTCACTGTGGTCTGTCTTTTTTTTTTTTTTTAAGCCAAGTTGTTCATGGTCTACATTTGCGGTTTATTTGTACAGTTTGCACCAAAATGTTGCACTTTTTTTTAACAAAGGCGCAGTTAATAAATACTGTCCACTGCAGGGGCAACTGCACAGCCCTGCAACCCACAGACAGTTTTACAAAAATCGTCTATTTCAAAAAGGCACAAAAAAGTTATGCAAATTCTAAAAATTCACAGAGGAAAGTAAAATATCAGGTAAATACAGAAGGATAAGGTAAACTTCTGTCAGGATTCGGCAGGCTGGATCCTCTGTGTCAGAGAGGGATTGGCGTGGACCGTGCCGGCGGACCGGTTCTAAGCTGCTACTGGTATTCACCAGAGCCCGCCGCAAAGCGGGATGGTCTTGCAGCGGCGGTAGCAACCAGGTCGTATCCACCGGCAACGGCTCAACCTCTCTGACTGCTGAGATAGGCGCGGTACAAGGGATTAGGCAAGAGCAAGGTCGGACGTAGTAGAAGGTCAAGGCAGGCAGAAAGGATCGTAGTCAGGGGCAACGGTAAGAGGTCTGGAACACTGGCTTGGGATACACAAGGAACGCTTTCACTGGCACAATGGCAACAAGATCCGGCAAGGAAGGAAAGGGGAAGTGAGGTTATATGGGGAAGTGCACAGGTGAACACACTAATTAGAACCAGGCGCCCATCAGTGGCGCACTGGCCCTTTAAATCGCAGAGAGCCGGGGCGCGCGCGCCCTAGGGAGCGGGGCCGTGCGCGCCGGGACAGAACAGACGGGGAGCGAGTCTGGTAAGCGGGCCGGGATGCGAACCGCGAGCGGGCGCGTCCCGCATCGCATCCCGTTTAGGGACATTATCGCAGCGCTCCCGGTCAGCGGGTCTGACCGGGGCGCTGCGAACAGGAGAACGCAGCGAGCGCTTCCGGGGAGGAGTGGGGACCCGGAGCGCTCGGCGTAACAACTTCCCAGTACATGTCAACTGTCTAACCCAGGAAGTAAAGTGCCATTCACCTCCATGTTCTAAGGGAGTTAAATAATGTATTAGACAGATCCCATTTTGGCGTAGCACAATTATTTGTGTATAATGGTGTTATTGGTGATATTGGTGAATAGTCAGTTTTATTTCATAATAGTATAATTGTAACATTTAGTTACTGCATTAATAATATGGCATCCTGGTGTATAGGTATTATATTATGTTTTTAAACCTCAATCCTTAGATTGGGTAGAATATAGTAAAATAAACTATCATTTGCAACCATGCGTAGTTTCTTCGTCTATATGGTAATATTATCTATTTGGATCATGCCTCGATCCATTAAGTTTTGTCATTCCCACTTGACAGTCCTAAGAAATTTATTTGGAGACTAAAATTCTTCTTGGCAGACTAGTTGTATTTAGAAGAGTTGAGATCTACTATCAAACATTTTGCCTTCAATTGTGCATCAAATTCCTTCTTTCCTCAGATACAATGGAAATCGTTGAAATGTGTACTGTGAGAAATTCTTATCAAGCATGCTGCTAGATTTAAAAGGATACTCCGCTGCTCAGCGTTTGAAACAAACTGTTCCGAACGCTGGAGCCGGCGCCGGGAGCTCTTAATGTCATAGCCCCGCCCCTCAATGGAAGTCTATAGGATGGGGCGTGACAGCCGTCACGCCCCCTCCCATAGACTTGCATTGAGGGGGCGGGGTGTGATGGCATGAGGAGGTGGGGCTATGCGTCACGAGCTCCCGGTGCCGGCTCCAGCGTTCGGAACAGTTTGTTCCAAACGCTGAGCAGTGGAGTACCCCTTTAAGAAGGAAGCTGCATTTCAATTGACAAGCTTGCTCATTGACTGCTATCCTTTAGAATCTACACATAAATCCACCCTGGATGAGGATACTATCTGGGACTTGTTCTGTTTTTGTAATGGACGTTATTTTGTGACAGGAGAATGAACGGAAGAAATAGTGCAATAGGGATTAAAACAGTTAATGTAAAAATCCCATAGACTATAATGGGATTTTCTAAGGACGTATGGGATTTTCAGGGTTTTCATAACGGAACATCAAACGGATCTTTAAAACGGATACATTTTATAGTGTGAAAGAAGCCATACAAACCATAGAATGATAATTCCAGTGCAGTGGAAGCAGTCAATAAGTATGTAATTGCTCAGGCATTGACAGTATAGAGCATAAGACTAACAGCACGCTATGAACATCGGAGCATCAAGCAAAGTACTGCCGACAAATGAGCGAAACTCAGAGCAAGGCAGTATAGTACCAACATCTGCACTGGAGAATAATCGGATAGGAAAAAGGGAAGGACAGCAAAGGGAGAGTAGTTAGGGAGAGAGGGCGGGGGGGGGGGGGGGGACTGAGGATGGGACTGAGGGAAAGCAGAGGGAGGAAGAGTGAAGAAAAGGAGACAGAGGGAAGCAAGGGGGGGATAAAGACTGACCTGAAATATGGCGACCCGCACCGCCTCGGTCCTGGCTCGGTACCGGCTCGGACCAGGGTTCGCCCGTCAGCAGGGGATGACACCGGAGAAGAGCTTGGCAGTCGGGGGGGGGGGGGGGGGGGAAGTCCATGACTGACATCACCCCTCTCTGTAGAGGGGAGTTTCTAGGAACGTCAGCCAGGGTCTCCAGGTCACAACATACTTTTTGTCGCGGCCCGAAGAGTCTGCCATCAATTCTTCCATACGACAAAGGAACAGGATCTCTTGATACCATTCAGGGACAGTGGGGGGGTCTTCCAATGCCTGGGGATCACTGATCTAGCGGCCATGAGCATGAATTGGGCTAGGGTTTTAGCAGGGGATTTCCGAGCTGCAGGCATGATAGACAAGAGAAGGACCTTCAGGTCATTTGGGTAGGACACACCTGTCACTGTTGAGATTCGCAAGATCACAACCGACCAGAAGGGTTGTAGAGAAGTACAGGACCACCAGATATGGGACATGGTGCCCTGAGCTCTCCCACAATGCCAACACAAGTCCGATACCGATGGGTACATTTTGTGCAGTAATATGGGAACCCTGTACCATCTAGAGACTATTTTGTAATTTGTTTCCTGAGCCCTACAGGAGATGGAGAATTTGTGGCATCGGAGGACAGCTGCAGACCAGTCTGATGGTGCAAAGGTTGTGTGCAGCTCCACCTCCCAGGCCGTCGCAAACGCTGGGGGGTTCTGAGTCGCCTCATCCAAAAGGAGGCTGTAAATCTGGGAGACCGCCCTGGACACTGGGGAGGTGGAAGTACACAGCACCTCGAAGGGGAGAAGTGGCCTAGTCAAATGGAGGGTCCTGCCAGCGGTCTCCACAAAATGGTTGAGTTGCAGATATTGCATTCATCTAGCTGGAGTACGGAGGGGTTCCGGCACCAAATCAGCATAGGAGCATAGCACAGTCCCTGTTAGGAAAGTCTTCAGGGGGAGAGTCGGAGATGCAGAGTGACCAAGAAAGGAGGAGCGAGACAACCCGGGTGGGAAAAGGGGGTTACCAAGGACAGGGGTCAGGGGACCGTCAGGAGAGAACATTGTAGTCTTAGGTAGGTAGCGTCGCAGGGTTAAGATAAGTTCCCTGGTCACCCATGGTAAGGCGCACAGTACGTCCGACGTGGGCGACCCAAACAATTCCACAGCCACCCATCGCTTTGTGGTCCAACCATGGAAGAATTCCAGGAGTCTCGTAAGTGTAGCAGCGATATAGTACGGGCGGCAGTCAGGGACCGCCAACCCACCCACCTGCTTTCGTGTAGTCAGCACTTGCCTGGAGATCCTAGATGGTCGCCCCGCCCAGACGAAGGAGAGAATAAGTGTGTCTAATTTGCGAAAAAATGGAAAAGGGATAGTCAGAGGAACTGCCTGGAAGAGGTATAATAGGCGCGGTAGGATATTCATTTTGAGGATATTGGCCCTCCCTAGCCAGGAGAAGGTACCCACTGACCACTTAGTCAAGTCCTGCTCGGGAGCGGAGAGCAGTGGCGAGAAATTAAGGGAGAAGACATCGTGCAGGTTCGCCGGGACACGGACCCCCAGGTACTTAATCGACCCCCGGGCCCATTGAAAGGGATATTCCCGTTTTATGTGGGCGACAACCGCCTCCGGGAGGGCTATCGACAACGCCATGCTTTTAGACATATTAATCCTATGATTAAGTGGGAGTAGAGTTGGAGGGTCCGCAGAGCAGCCGGGAGGGATGTACGGGGGGAGGAGAGATAAAGAAGGAGATCGAACGCCGAGCAGAAATGCACGTCCCCTCCCCCCCCCCCCCCCAAGAAAAAACCCTTAATATCTGGATCACTACGTAGCGCCACCAGAAGGTGCTCCATACAAATTATGTAAAGAAGGGGGAGAGCGGGCATACCGGGCGCGTTCCATTCCAGATGGGGATCGTGGGGAAAGAGAACCGCATACTCTAACCCTAACTTGGGGGTCACTGTATAGAGCTGCCACTTGGCTCAGCATGGAGGGGCCCAGACCTATTTGTTCCAGGAAGGCCCCCATGAACCCCCAGTCCACCCGATCGAATGCCTTTTCGGCATCCAGTGAGAGAAGCATCAGGGGTCGTCTACTGGCAAAGGCCCTGTGTGCAATAGAGAAGGCCCTCGCTGTGTTATCACGTGCCTCTCTAGTTCTGAGGAAGCCTGTTTCATCTGGGTGGATCAGTGGTCCAAGGACAGCTGCCAAGCGGTCCCCAAGCAGTTTGGCGAAGAGTTTAGTGTCTGTGTTAAGGAGGGATATGGGGCGATAACTAGCACATAAGTTGGGATCGCTACCCTCTTTGGGTGTGAAAGTGATGTAAGCACTGAGGAATGAGGGGGGGGGGAATGTCGACTCAGGGGAGATGCTGTTGAAGGTGCTAAGTATAGGGAGCAGGGCCTCTTTGAGAGTTTTGTAGAATTTTGATGAGTAGCCGTCAGGTCCAGGGCTCTTACCGGAGGGCAAGTCCGAGCAACTTCCTCCTCAGTGAAGGGCGCCTCAAGCATTTCAATGACCGAGTCAGCTAGCCTGGGGAGGGCAGTCTGATGTATGTAGTCTCGCAAGGAGATGGGTGGGAGGGGTTGCGGGGGGGATGCGGGCCGGGGAAGGTTATAGAGGTCGGAGTAATAGAGTTCAAAGGCCCTGAGAATATCCTCTGTAAGGAACAATTTACTCCCGTCTGGGGAGCATATCAAGGAGACATAAAGTGCTGCACACTGGTCCCTAAGAGCCCTAGCCAGGTATCTACCCGGCTTGTTACCCCACTCATAGAAAGCTCAGGAGCTTCTCTGACGGTATTGCCTGTATGAGTCATTTAACAGAGCCCGAAGGTCGTGGCGTGTCTTAATGAGGTCCCTCAACGTGGACACCTGCTGCGTTCTCTTGTGTAAGACCTCCAGGACATGGAGCTCCTCCAAGAGGTGCTTTATTTTCGCCCCTTTCTCCTTTTTAAGGCGGGAGCCATGACTAATGAGGACTCCCCTCAGTACGCTTTTGAGTGCCTCCCACTGAATTGGAGGTGACGTGTTGTCGGACAAATGGTCCCCCATGAAATTAGTAATGGTCCTCTTGAGGTCCACCAAACAGAGGGGATCCTGGAGAAGGGTCTCATTAAGACGCCACAAAAACTGTGGGGTGTTGAGTGAGGGCATGTGTAGCGTGCAAAAGACTGGGGCGTGATCCGAGAGAAAGAGATTACCAATTAGTGTGGAGGAGAGCCTGGGCAAGTAGTAGTGGGGAAGGAAAATGTAATCCAGTCTACTGTAGGTCGCGTGGAGGCTAGAATAATGGGTGTAGTCCCGGTCCCCCGAGTGCTGCACACGCCACGCATTGCACAGCTGCATGGAGTGCAGACAGCGTTTCAGGTGACTGAGTTGGCGATACGAGATCGCCGAGCGCTGCGTGGAAGGGGGGGGGGGGGTTGGATGAGAGGGGAGAGTTAAGAACCAAAAACGAAAAATTAATAAAACTAAAAAAGCAAGGTAACTTGCAAGGTAGCACTAACGGCAGAATACAGTGTTTGTCTGCCAAATGGGTGTGAAAACCTCACACAGGCCCTAAGTGGGGGTAACCGCTCAGGAGGGGAACAACTACTGAGAGCAAAATAGTTTGGAAGTAACAATACTAGGCGAATGGCTATAAATGTAGACAAAAAAGTCCCTTCCACGGCCATGAAAAGGCATGAACAGTAGCCTCACGGAAATGGAGGCAACCAGGTGCTAATGGAATGGGGGAAGAATATGTAAGGTGGCAAGAGGATGGATGGGAGGGAGGTCAGGAGGATAGGGGCAGAGGGTTGTGTGGAGGGGGGGGGAGGGTTGGGGGGGTTGGGGAGGAGAAGGGTATGGAGGATAACTGGGAAACGCATGGCAACTGCCATTCAGAAGGCGCGAGCAATGCAGTCCCGGTATCAGGAAAAACAAACCCTAGGTTAACTATAAGTCCAGGAGGGCCGCCAAGGCCATCGCCACAAATGTCAGGCATAGGACAGTCACCACTCGAGAGTCTAGTCTTAGTCTCATTGATGGGAAAGCACTAACTCAGGCTTCAGGACTCCAAGGACGGCCCAGTTGACTGGCGGCGCCCGCGCCACGGTCGCTGTGGAAGCGGCCAACCTGGATTAGGACGCTTGGCTGAGGACCCTTGTGATGAGCCGGGCGCTGGTGGGGCCGTGTAGGGGTCTGCCAGGAAGGCAGACCAGTCCGGGAGGGACATGTTCGGCAGGCCAAGGGTGGATAAAAACAAGGGGAGGTCTCTAGGCAACCGAAGGGTGGCCACGGTGTCTCCAGAGGCGAAATTCAGGGCGAAGGGGAAGCCCCATCTGTATGGTATTTGTCGGTCCTGAAGAATTTGCAGCAGTGGCCGTAAGAGTGCCCTCTGGCGGAGGGTACGCCTAGACAGGTCAGGGTACAACTGGAGGGAGGCACCATCAAAGTCCTCTGCACCCTGTTGGCGCACCTTAAGCATAATCTGTTCTTTCAGGGAAAATCTGTGAATCCGACATATGACGTCCCGCAGGTGGGTAGGATCCGTGCTTGGAGCTCTGAGAGCCCAGTGGACCATTGTCTCGATATGATTGTCCAGTGGTCGACCCAGTAGCATGTTGAACACGCCCACTACCGTGGGCAGTAGGTCCGGGTAGCCTCCAGAAGGCCGCGTATGCGGACATTATTGCGGTGGCTCCTATTCTCAACATCATCAAGGTGGTCCGTCAGGGATTGCTGTATGGAGGATTGAGCACTCAGGGTGGCTTGCATACTCTGCACCGTGTCCAGAACAGTGATTTGGAAGTTTTCAAGAACCCTCACCCTACTTTGTAGGTCAGCAACATCACGTTTACTGGCTGGAGGTCCTGTCGCCACATGTTTCATATCCAGAGCCATAGCGGTCATATTTCTTTTGGTGGGGAGCAGCACCAGTAGTGCTTGGAGTTCGGGGTGCCCCTTAAGTAATGCTACCGCCTGGTCAGGGGGGGAAGGGAGGCAGACAGTGGGTCTCCCGCACCCGTAGATGGGTCAAATGGAGGAATGGACCTCTGTGGTTCTGGTGCATCACCCCCAGGAGGTAGTAGGCCACCGTGAGGAGATAGAAAAGATGACTGGGTTGCAGCAGGGGCAGGAGGAAGAGGGGAGGGAGAATTATCAACATCCCCCCACACTGCAGGTGGAGGTGTTCCTGGGAGAGAACCGAAGAAAGGGGGGTTCACATCCCGTATGATAGAAGCTGGTAGCTGCGGGGGGAGGACCCCGCTTGACTGGGGAGTAGTTAGGGTAAGCACTGTTGGGATCAAGACAGCGCTCCCTGTGCCGGAACGGCTTGAGAGAGTGGGACGCACTGGTGCTGTGCGGTCGGCCTGTCTGTGGTCTCCTGCGCACCCACCGCAGACTTCACTTGCTGGGTGGAGTAGTCCGGGAGCTGCAGTTTCCCCGGGTCCGCTGTGGAGGAGGGCTGCGTCACTCCGACTTCACAGGCTGTGTCTTCGGTGCGCCTGCCGGCAGGGAAGGAAGCTGTTGAGGAGACCCGGCCGAGTCACACGCAGATCCCGGGCTGTGAAGGGGACTTCGTTGTAGCGGTGGTCTCGCCGGTAAGTCCCGCAGGGTCGGGAGATGTGTCTTCTGCAGCGCTGCTCCTGCGGGCGCCGCACTTTGTCTTGTTACAGGAGGAGAAAGCGCTGGCAGCACGGCGCCCGGAGGCTCACGCGCCATTTTGGAGTGCCCCGGCATGAGGGCCTCCTGGTCTCTAAGGGCCTGGAGCAGGCTGAAAAAGTTGTGGATCGGGACCGGAGGTCGCTGTGGGGGTCCTGATGACTTGCGGCCCCTTCCTGACCGTCGGGCTCCCATAAAGGTAGGTTGGATCCCCAAATTACTGCCGTGAATACGGAGCTCTCGTGTTCAGCGTCTGTCCTCGCTCATGGCTGGCCACGCCCCAGTTACGTCCGTTTTTATAGAAAAAAAAAACATACCTTTTTGAAAATGTTGTCCATTTTTAATGGGAGGGGTCTTGGGTGGGTACTTTAGGATGCAAATGCGCATGTGCAAAGTAAAAACCGTATACGTTTTCCCGTATGGAACCGTATACATGTGCGTTTCCAATTGACGTCCATGTTAAAAAAAAAAACATATGCGGTTGCAGTACAGTTTTAAAACCGGAGTCAAAACCGTGGCCCCGCGTTATAGAAAGGGAGTGGGCTGAGGGTGTATAGGTACGCCCTCCGTCCCCAAGGAGTTACATATTTGCATTTCTATTGTGCACCCTAAAAGAGTGTTCACACTACATAGTGCTCTTAATTATATTTTTTGAAGATTTGTCCTTACTGTCACCACCTCCTACAAACAGTCTTTTTACACTGCTCAAAAAAATAAAGGGAACACTAAGATAACACATCCTAGATCTGAATGAACTAATCATATGAAATACTTTAGTCTTTACATAGTTGAATGTGCTGACAACAAAATCACACACAAATTATCAATGGAAATCAAATTTATCAACCCATGGAGGTCTGGATATGGAGTCACACTCAAAATCAAAGTGGAAAACCACACTACAGGCTGACCCAACTTTGATCTAATGTCCCTAAAACAAGTCCGAATTAGGCTCAGTAGTGTGTGTGACCTCCCCGTGCCCGTATGACCTCCCTACAATGCCTGAGCATGCTCCTGATATGGTGGCGGATGGTCTCCTGAGGGATGTCCTCCCAGACCTGGACTAAAGCATCTGCCAACTCCTGGACAGCCTGTGGTGCAACTTGGCGTTGGTGGATGGAGCGAGACATGATGTCCCAGATGTGCTCAATCGGATTCAGGTCTGGGGAACAGGCGGGCCAGTCCATACCATCAATGCCTTCCTCTTGCAGGAACTGCTGACACACTCCAGCCACATGAGGTCTAGCATTGTCTTGCATGAGGAGGAACCCAGAGCCAACTCCACCAGCATATGGTCTCACAAGGGGTCTGAGGATCTCATCTCGGTACCTAATGGCAGTCAGGCTACCTCTGGCAAGCACATGGAGGGCTGTGCCCCCCCCCCCAAAGAAATGCCACCCCACACCATAACTGTCCCACCGTCAAACCGGTCATGCTGGAGGATGTTGCAGGCAGCAGAACATTCTCCACAGCGTCTCATAACTCTGTCATGTCTGCCACATGTGCTCAGTGTGAACCTGTTTTCATGTGTGAAGAGCACAGGGTGCCAGTAGCAAATTTGCCAATCTTGGTGTTCTCTGGCAAATGCCAAACGTCCTGCACTGTGTTGGGCTGTAAGCACAACCCCCACCTGTGGACGTCGGGCCCTCATACCACCCTCATGGAGTCTGTTCCTGACCATTTGAGTGGAAACATGCACATTTGTGGCCTGCTGGAGGTCATTTTGCAGGGCTCTGGATGCATGGAATAGCCTTCCTGCAGAAGTGATCGCTGCAAATACAGTGAAGGAGTTTAAACATGCATGGGATAAGCATAAGGCTATCCTTCATATAAGATAGGGCCAGGGACTATTGATAGGATTCAGATTATTGGGCAGACTAGATGGGCCAAATGGTTCTTATCTGCCGACACATTCTATGTTTCTATGCTCCTCCTTGCACAAAGGCGGAGGTAGCGGTCCTGCTGCTGGGTTGTTGTCCTCCTACAGCCTCCTCCACGTCTCCTAATGTACTTGCCTGTCTTTTGGTAGCACCTCCATGCTCTGGACACTACACTGACAGACACAGCAAACCTTCTTGCCACAGCTCGCATTGATGTGCCATCCCGGATAAGCTGCAATGCCTGAGCCACTTGTGTGGGTTGTAGACTCCGTCTCATGTTACCACTAGAGTGAAAGCACTGACAGCATTCAAAAGTGACCAAAACATCAGCCAGGAAGCATAGGAACTGAGAAGTGGACTGTGGTCACCACCTGCAGAACCACTCCTTTATTGGGGGTGTCTTACTAATTGCCTATAATTTCCACCTGTTGTCTGTTCCAATTGCACCACAGCATGTAAAATTGATTGTAAATCAGTGTTGCTTCCTGAGTGGACAGAGTGATTTCACAGAAGTGTCATTGACTTGGAGTTTACATTGTGTTGTTTAAGTGTTCCCTTAATTTTTTGGAGCAGTGTATGTAACAGTACTTTAGGAACTATCCAGAGTAGGAGCAAATCCCCATAGCAAACCTCTCCTGCTCTGGACAGTTCCTGACATGGACAGAGGTGTCAGCAGAGAGCACTGTTGTCTCTGTTGAAAGGAAATTCAAAAAGAAAAGAACTACCTGTGTATTATACAGCAGCTGATAAGTACTGGAAGGATTGGGATTTTATAATAGAATTAATTTACAAATCTGTTTAACTTTCTGGCACCAGTTGATTTAAAATAAAATGTTTTCCTGTGGAGTAACCCTTTAATTTAGACAATGTAACCTATGGACTAGTAAAAAACTTCCTTTGTCACAAATCTTCTATTTTCAGTAAGTCACAGCAGACTACCTATAAGGTCTTAAGGGTGTATCTAATGAACCAGACACTTGATGGCAGTGCCATCTCTCATAGGGCACAAAGACCATATTTAGCAAGTTTGTTAACAGCTGCAGGATTTGTGGGGTAAGGTAATTAATTTTACCTTTTTTTTATAACTGCCATACAAATGCCTGATGATCCCACAGTTTTGTTAACTTTTATGCTCCCAGTACTTTAAGTACTTGCAAGAAGGGTCTGGTATTTCATGTGGTAGGCCCAAATTTTGTGCTTCTTATGGGAAGCCCCTGGGAAGACTTTAAATGAGTACTGCAGCCATAGACACTTATCTCCTATCTGCAGGATAGGGGATAAGTGTCAGATCGCGGGGGGTCCTGTATGGGGACCCAGCCTTACCGCAGCTGATGCACGTGTCGTCGACCTCACTGAGGTCGATAACAAGCCTTCTCCATACAGCTCTATGGGAAAAGCGGGGATGCATGAACGGGAGGCGTCGGCCACAGGGGCTTACTGCAGCTGACACCCCTCCTGCACGAGAGAGCTGCAGCAGAGCCGGGGCCCGTACAGGAGATTGTAGGGGGTCCCAGCGTTCGTGTCTATGGGAAGGGGCGTGTCGGCTGACACACTCCCTCCCACAGACATGAATGTTGGGGGAGTGGTGTGACGTCACAAAGGGCGTGGCCATGACATCACGATCATGGCCTCCAGCTCTAAGCACTCTGAATGAAATGTTCAGAACGCTGGAGCACCGGCGTACCCCTTTAATAGTGCAGTAGTTCTGATCGGCATCTGTGATGCAATAGCAGAGAGCTGATCCATTGTCAAGGAAGCCCAAGGCCTTTGTGGCTACTGGGACTCTGCTATTGACACAGCCTAACTATGGCAGACTGACCATCTAATGGATCAATGCAGTACATGTACAAAACAAAAAAAATAAACATTTGGTACTGCCGTCTGCAGAATTGCCCAAACTATTAAAATATAATGTTACTGATTATGCACCGTGAATGGCATAAGCAGAATTGCAGATTTTTGGTCACATTACATTCCAGAAAAAAAAAAAACAATTAAAAAGTCCATGTAGCCCATAATAATAAGGATGAACACTGCAGATCACAGTGCAAATTATAAGCCCTAATACAGCTTTATAGGATATAAACTAAAATAGTTATAGGGGCCAGAATATGCAGATTTAAAGCAATTGTTTCCCATAAATTATTGCTGTAATTGTACTGACCTGACTAATAAAGATGACATGTCTATTTTACCACACAGATAGTAGCAATAAAACAACCCCCCTAATTGTATTGTACTGAACGTGTAATCAGAAAATGACCTAATGATTATAGTTAAGTTTTTTCTAATGTATCTATATTCTAAAATAATCCTGAAATTGTGCAGTTTTTATTCTGACCACTTAGCCTAAATATAAAATGACACAAACAGGATTTCAGTGAAAAGTGACACCAGTATGGAGGTTGTGGCTTAGCACGGCATGTAAGCGGCTGCACGGTCCGGAGCTCCGCTGGGCATCCTGCTTATATCCTGGGTATCTGGCCTAAAATATCTCCATATCTGCTCCCTACTTCTTCCTGAAGGTGTCTGGAGCATCACAGCATCAGGATGGCCAGGGCGGAGGCGCAATACCATGACACAGCAGGCGCAGGAGGACGGTGAGACCAAGTAGCCGGGGGAGCCGGCGCCATCTTTTTTGGAGGTGGCGTGAGTTGCGGAGCGCCTGCAGTGTTTCGCATGAGTTACTGATCAGCCGGAGCGGGCCCTGGCAGATTATTGGAGGAGGAGACTGATGGGGCTGACTGGCTGGCCGGGGAGCCGGTCTCTTCTGCAGATGCAGCCTCCTCTACTGTGCTGAGCGGGACTGAGCGCCATGAAACCGCAGGTCAGTCTGGTGTTAACCCCTTGCCTACAGGATCGTCCTCTGCATATCCTGGGGACTCCTCTACCACTGCTGCCCTCTTTTCTACAGACCCTGCTGAGCCTCACCCTGATGTCTCATATGCTGGGGCAGTGAAAGCTGTGGCTGCACAAATTCCTATTACCATTAACCCCTCCTCTGCTGGTGTGGTGTCTGCTGCTTTAGATGCCTCACTGCCTCCAACTGCAACTGCTGAGCCTACCCTGAAAGATATCCTTTTGGCTGTCTCCAAGGGCAACACTGATATTAAAATGTTGCTAGGAGGGTTGCGTGAGGACATTAACCTTATCCGCCATGATATGCAAAAGGTTTCCGAGTGGATTAGTGTGGTTGAGTGGGTGATTTGGAGGATCAAGTTCCTCTGCTCAAGAGAGATATGCATCGTGTGATCACTAATTTGACTGCACTAGCCGCTAAATCTGATCATATGGAAAACCACCTGCGGCGGAACAAAGTGCGCCTGGTGGGCGTCCCTGAAAGGGCCGAGGATTGTGACCCTGGGGAGTACTTTGAGAATTGGCTCCTTTATACGTTTGGAAAAGAGATTTTGACACCTCTCTTCACTTTGAGAGCGCCCATAGGGTGCCGACTCGTCCTTTTTCTCCAGGAGCCTCGCCCCAAGCTGTCCTCATTCGTATTCTGCATTTTAAAGACAGAGATTTCATCCTGTGCAAAGCCAGGGACATGGATTCGCTTACTATTAATAGCAGCTGTATTTCTATCTTCACAGATTTTTGGCTGCAGAGTGGCTGGATGCTCATAAGGCACAAATACGGTTTGCCTGTACCTGAGGTTCCTGTGTGAACTTTGCATTTAACTGTTGGTCCTGTTAACCTGATTTGGACTACCTGTGCCGTGGCTCATTTTTCAGGCGCTATGGCTCTGATTGTGCTCCTGTGCTTATGGTATTCTATTACTGCACTATGTTTTTTCATTTACTGTATATATTCACAGTCATCTGTTTTGTAGGTTTCTATATATACTGCCAGATGTCCCATATATATTTTGTTCTTATTTGCTCGGACTTGAGCACGGCAGGGTTGTGAAGGTTTTTTCTGTCTACATGTTACCTGCTCACTCTACCTGGGCTGTTTGTTTGCCTCCTGGCAAGTTGCGACTGTTTGTTTTTTTGTTGTCTGTATGGGGTGTGTTTTGTGTCCTTCCTTCTGGCCCTTCTACAGTGCTCCATTTACTATGTCTGTCTTCCCTCTAGACCACTGGCGGCTACTGTATCCGCCCCTCTATGTTTTCACTTATGCTTCCCTATTTTCCTTACGGCTACCGATTTTCATGTAGTGGCGTGGCATGTGAGGGGCCTTAATGATCCCACTAAACGTCTCGCTATATTTCAAGCGCTTAAATCCTACCAACCTGCTGCCTGGTTCTCTGTGGCGACTGAACCCCTTTTGGCTTCAGGTCCCCTCAGTTGGCCTTACACTCAAGACTGATGTGGAAGCCTTTCTCGAGATCAATGCGGTAACTGCCTCGGTGGGCACAGTGTGGAATTCTTTGAAGGCGTATGTGAGGGGTGTCTTTATCAGGGATATTACAACCTATAAATCTAAGAATAGGGTGATTAAGGCCTCACTACAGCAGCAAGTGCTCCTAGTGGAATAAAAGTTTTTGCGTGACCCTCCTGACCTAGCTAGAGATAATTGGCAGTCCATGCAAGCCCTATTAGATTCACATTTATAACAGATGGTGGACAACAAGTGCTTCTTTCAACAGCAGCACTACTTTGAGAGTGGTGAGAGCACGGGTCGCCTGCTGGCTCGCACTATTAGAGCCCAGCAGGGATCCGCCTTTATTTCTTGTCTCTGTGATGGTGCCGGGAATGTTGTCCAGGAGGATGTGGACATTTTGAATGTATTGGTTTCCTTCTTTGAGGAGCATAGAAGGAAGGACATATTTTTCCAAGCTGCCACATGATCTGGTTGCTATTGATCAATTTGTTTCTGGTATTTCACTCCTGGCGCTATAGCAAACCCAGAGGGATTTCCTGGATGAACTCATTACTCTTGAGGAATTAGAGGTTGTGTTGGGGGCCTTACCTAATGAGAAGTCTCCAGGTGTTGATGGGTTTCCCAATGAGTATCTTAAACAATACCAAGACATACTGTTGCCCCAGTATAGTATTGCTACTGAAACCCAGTAGGGACCTGCTCTCTGCGGGCTCATATAGACCAATTTCTTTACTGTGCTCCGATGTTAAGCTATTGGCAAAGGTCTTGGCTAACCGTCTCCTAGGGTCATTACTACCTTGGTACACTGTGACCAAATGGAGTTTATACCGGGGAAGTCGATGGCGGATAACATTAGGAGGCCTTTTTGAATCTCCAGTAGCAGCCCGAGGGCACTGTTTGTAGGGCTGTGCTTTCACTCAACGCTGCCAAAGCTTTTGACAGCATTGAGTGGAATTTCTTGTGGAGTGTCATGCGCCACAATTGTTATATGCTGCCCCTCATGCCAGAATTCAGGCTAATGGTTTACTTTCCCATTCCTTTCCCCTGAGTCGTGGTACACGCCTAGGGTGTCCCTTCTCCCTGTTTCTATTTGCCATAGCAATAGAGCCCTTGGCGGTACTTATTAGGGCTTTCATGGAGTTTAGGGGTTTCCGTTATGGGGATACTGAGCAACGTATTGCCCTTTATGCAGATTATATGCTTCTCTTCCTGGGAGATGTTGCGCACTCCTTGCCCCCTTAATGGCTCTTATAGAAAAGTATGGTAGTTACGGTAGCCACAATTGTTATATGCTGCCCCTCATGCCAGAATTCAGGCTAATGGTTTACTTTACCATTCCTTTCCCCTGAGTCGTGGTACACGCCTAGGGTGTCCCTTCTCCCTGTTTCTATTTGCCATAGCAATAGAGCCCTTGGTAGTTACTCCACCCTGTCAATCAACTGGGATAAGTCCACAATCCTTCCCCCTGATCCCCTCCCCTCTATACCAGTTATTGTTAGGGTCGGCCTCCCTGTGGTTACACATTTTAAATATTTGGGTGTCTATGTTACTGCCTTTCCCTCTGATTATGTTACTCTTAATCTTGTTCCATTGCTAGACAGTAGTTCTCGCGTAAACTTCCCCTCTCTATGATTGGTAGATCCGACTTAGTTAAAATGGTTCTAATGCCTCAGTTTTTGTATATTCTACATAACACCCCTGTCTGGATTCCTATGAAATATTTTCTTAGGATTCAGTCATTATTTAGAGAGCTTATCTGGAATGGCAAGCCAGCTACGATCCGTCTTGAAACGTTGCACTGTGGTAAGGAGGCGGGTGGTTTATCCATTCCAAATCCTTGGTTGTACTTTTTAACATTGCAGGTCCAGTAGTTGAAGGGGTGGGCACAGTTTACTACTATGGGGTGCATGGGAGATCTAGTATCAAGGCGTATTGGTAAGGTGACCCCTATTTATCTGTACACAGACACTCCCTCCTACCTTTGTACTTATCCTTAAGGTGTGGATGAAATTTAGGACCCTTTTGCATTATCCTATGTTTGTTACATATTCTACTCTGTGGCAAAATCCTCCCCTGTCCAAATTGCCTATGCTACCTGATGTCTCCCTTTGGGTCACTCATGGGGTTTTGTATCTCTCCCAGCTCTATGATGGGCCGATATTAAAGCCATTTGCTCAACTACGAGAGGAGTTTTTGCTGCCTCAATCATTTTTTTAATCGTTATCTACAATTGCGACATGCCCTCGATGCGCAGTCTCAGGTTTGTGACTTGACTTTTGGCTCACCCGTGGCAGCTGATGAACTGTTCACTCAGATTTCTACTAAGGGTGTGATATCTATGTTGTATAGGGATCTGCTTTCCTCTTATCATGAAGCCTATCCATTGAATATTAAAGATAAATGGGAGTCTGATGTGGGTCCCATGTCTGATGAGCAGTGGGCACAGACTGTATTTATGACCCCGTGGCTTGCAGTGTCGGGAGCTCACCAGGTGTCCCAATTATTTTTGTTGCATTGGGTGTATTGTACTCCTGCATTTTTGCAGAGGATTGGGGTGCGACCGGATTTCTGCTGCCCAGGTTGTTCCTTGCCCAATGCTCACTTGCTTCATGTGATGTAGGACTGTACTCTTCTTGCGCACTTCTGGAACAAAGTGGGACAGCTGCTTAGACGAGTATATGGTTGTCCGTTTGGACTGTCTGCTTTGACATGTGTGCTGGGATACCTGGAGGGCTTAGATGAGGATAGTGGCTTATGTATGCCCTCCACCTATTTGTGGAGGAATCCAATGGAGGTGTTTTTGGGGGGACTAACCCTTGATTTTGTCTGTGTTTTGCTCATTAATTGTCCTCACCTTGTCAGTGCCCCTATTTTGTATTTGTCTTGGTATGTTGCTCACTGTCTGAGTCCCCGTTCTGTGTTGGGGTTCTGTGTGCCCCTTGTTGCTGCCCCCTCTCATGTACTGTTTGATGCTGTACTTTCTTCTCATATGATGCTCCTGCCTTATATTTGAGTATGTATGTTGACATGCCTTTGCCTTTTGTCTGGGGGGGGTGATATATTATACTACACTGTATTGTTTCTAACATGATTCTTTTTGTTTAATCTACTGTGAAGGATGGGACCTGGGATGTGGGGGGTGGGAGTTTCTGTGTGGATGGGATGGGTTTTCTGGGTTTATGTTTTTCTTTGTTTCTGTATGATGTATGATTTATAAAACGTTTAATAAAAATTTCTGATAAAAAAAAAAAAAGAAAAGTGACACCAGTGTAAATATAAGACACAATACACAATAACATTTGCTTACAGTTCAGCCCCCCCCCCCCCCCCCCTCCAATGACCAGAGCATACCTCTAAATGCTGTTAAAACAGCTCAGGCAAATTGGCCATCCCATAATAAATGTACAAAAAAAAAATTACAACTAAAATATAGAAACTGATTAAAAATTTTTTAAAGAAAGAACATAAAAGTCTAAATGAATCAACAAAGAGAAGGATACTGAAGATGAAGGAAACTGGGGGGGGGGGGGGGGGGGGGAGAGAGATACAATATTATTTAAGGGGCTATTCACAAGTACAGTATCCCATGCATATTTGATGCTGTAGATTTCAATGTAAACTAAATGACTGGACACAGTTTTAAATGGATACTGTACATGTGAATTGACCATATAGGTTAATTGTTTCTACTGAACAAAAAGAGTAGAATTTGTTGAATACTGATGGGTAAATACATGATCGGTGATATTTTCTTTTGCTGTATAGAAGTCACTCTTTGTGCATTTAGGCTAGGTTCAGACTACGGAATCTCCAGGTAGAAAATTTGCGCCCGGAGATTCCGAGTGCGGCCAGCGCCGGCTGAATCAGTCGGCGCTAGGACCGCGCGGACACTGCAGTCTCCAATAGACTGCAATGTGTTCCGCGCGGATTTCCGCCTGAAGAAAGAGCAACGCCTTTCTTCATGTGGAAATTTCTAAGCGGATTTTCAAAGCGGATTTTCCGCTTCACAAATTCCGAAGTGTGAATTTGTGAACGGAAACCCATTCACTACACTAGACATTTTAGCAAGCAGAATTTCTGACGGAAATTTTACGAATGAATTTCTGTCGGAAATTCCGTAGACTGAACCTAGCCTTAGTGTTCCTGAACACAAACATTTAGAATCAATTCCACAATATGAATATACAAATTCATTCAGCAATGTGAAGATTCCGATGGTAAACAAGGGCTGATTTCTGAATAAAACATTTCCCACCATCTGGACATGAAGAGGGACTTCTGCTCTGAGTGAGTTTTTTGGTGTTCACAAAGATTGGATTTCCTGTTGAAACATTTCCCACAATCTGGACATGAAAATGGCTTTTCCCCTGTGTGAATTCTAAGATGTCTTTCCAAATCAGATTTATGATTAAAACATTTTCCACATTCTAGGCATGGAAATGGCTTCTCTCCTGTGTGAATTCTTAAATGTCTCTCAAGATCTGTTTTCTGACTAAAACTTTTCCCACATTCTGGGCATGAAAATGGTTTTAATCCTGTATGAATTCTTTGATGTCTCAGAAGATTTGATTTCATGGCAAAACATCTTCCACATTCTGCGCAGGAAAAAGGCTTTTCTCCGGTGTGACATCGTTGATGTTCAACAAGAGTTGCTTTTACGCTAAAACTTTTACCACATTCTGAACATAAAAATGGCTTCACCCCCGTGTGAGTTCTCAGATGTTTAACAAAATCTGTTTTCTTGCCAAAACATTTCCAGCATTCTGAACATGAAAATCTCTTCTCATTTCTGTGAATTATCTTGTGTGTAGATAAACTCACTTTAGTCAAAAATTGTTCCCCACATTTAGAACATGTAAATATTTTACCTCTTTTGCGACCAGAGACTTGTTGATCATTCTGTGATTCAGCAAATGACGGTCCCCTTTCCATAGTGGTGTCAGTAGATAGATCTCGGCTGTAAAGTGCTGAATGAAAAAATGTGGCAATAGATTGTCCTCCATCAGTGTTATTATATTCAAATGGATAATCTAAAGGCAAAATCATTTGTCCCTTTGATTTTCTGGTGTAGTCATCTTCTGTAAATTTAAACAAATCAAATTATTTTTTCTTATTTTTTTACGGAAAGAACAAATGAATATTCTATACCATTGCTATGTGAAGTTTACAAACTCAACCACTTCAGTATACTGGGCATGAAAATGGCTTTTCCCCTGTGTGAATTCTTAGTGATCTTTCCAAATCAGATTTATAGTTAAAACATTTTCCACATTCTAGACATGGAAAGGTCTTCTATCCTGTGTGAATTCTTAGACGTCTCTCAAGATTTGATTTCTGACTAAAACATTTTCCACATTCTGGGCATGAAAAAGGTTTTAATAAGTAAATATTTTACCTCTTTTGTTATCAGAGACTTGTTGAATAGAGATGAGCGAAGTTACAGTAATTCGATTTGTCACGAACCTCGTGGCTCGGCGGTTGCTGACTTTATCCTGCATAAATTAGTTCAGCTTTTAGGTGCTCTGGTGGGCTGGAAAAGGTGGATACAGTCCTAGGAGAGTCTCAGGCCGAATTGAATTACTGTAACTTTGCTCATGTTGATCATTCTGTGACTGAGCAAACAACTGTCCCCTTTCCATAGTGGGGTCAGTAGATAGATCTCTGCTGTAAAGCGCTGAATGACAAAACAACTGAGTATACAACTGAGTACTGCTAGGGCTACGCCCAGAATTTTTGTAGTAGTATATTTTTTTTTTTACACCTCATAGAGGTTGTGCTGAGCTGCAACATGCACACCTCCTTCCTCCCCCATCCCTGTGGTACAGATCCCTGTATATGGGTTAAAAGGTAGAAACTGTGAGATTCCCTCGACTTCAGCTCTTCAGTTTAGCCCTACAAATTGTTGAACCACAAGGAAATTACATAATCTAACAGGAAGGCTTCACATTAATTGCTCCACATGCTTTTGCTGTAAGTCTGGTGGTAAAATGTGTTTTATTATGAAATGTGTGTTTAAGGGATCCTCTTAAGGGTATGGAGCTTTTCTCTGCAAATGCCTGTACAACAGTTGAGGGCATGTGAGCATAGTGTTTGCTTGCATCTCATTCTGCAGTACCAACAGATGCCTGAGGCAGAATGTCAGGGAGAGACAGAGACGCTGCTCAGGTCTAGGGAAAGGTGAATGTCACAAGTAGCGCTGCAGCCAGACATACTGCAGCCGGCCCCGTCCTCCCGTGCTGCTTCTGCCGCCATTCGCATCGCGGGACGCGCCCACATGCGAACGCCGGGCTCTCACTCTCCCCTCCGCATCTCTGTCCCCTCCACTGTTCTCTGCTGTTGGCGCATGCGCCCCCGCTTCCTAGGGCGCGTGCGCCAGCTTCTTCAGATTTAAAGGGCCAGCGCACCATTGATTGGTGCTTGTCTGGTCCTGTGTCTATTTAACCCCACACTTCCTTTCTGTCCTTGCCAGATCTTTGTGCTCACTAGCCCTAGAGAAAGCGTTTCAGATGTGTGTTGTCTACAGTGTTCCAGACCTATTGCTTTGTGACCTAACCTCGCTCCTGTGCCGCCTTCCCTGTCCTCTTGCCTGTCCAGACTACGAGTTTGCCTCATCACCTCAGCAGCCTGTGTGGACGAGTCGTATCAGGGATAGTGACCTGGGTGCCGCCTGCCGCAGCAAGTCCATCCCGCTTTGCGGCGGGCTGTGGTGAAAACCAGCGGCACCTTAGACTCCGCTCCCTGGTACGGCCCACGCCATCATGCACACTGGTTCAGCGGATTCACTGCTCCACTGCCGTTTCAGTGAAGTTTCACTAGGAGATGGCACAAATCCAAGGGAATACTGGTGTTCTCCAACCAAGTGAACCTGACAGTTTCATAGAGAAAAGAGTACTACACTGCCAACTGGGAGGTAAGGGAAGAAATATCTCTCTGCCGTTCAAGTCAACTTTCAGGAAATTAAAGGCCCATTACACCCACAAGCACCTGAGCAGATGTTGTTTAATTTGCAACAAGCCCCCAGTGATCAGTTGTCTCGAGCCAAACAAGATTCCGTGAAAGGTTTGAGACGACAGTCATCCATAGTGCAGAACCTCCAGGGCAAAGAACATACAAGAAAAATGCACGATCCACCCAATACAAGTAATACAACCTAATTGGCACCACACATAACAAAAATCCTACACTGCTGTAAAGCCTCATAATTACTGTATTGCTGTTTTGGTCACATGATGTATCAGATATACCGTAAATTTATGAAAAGTATCTAAAAAAAAAAAAGTCCCATTTGCAAAAAAAAATAAGCCCTCACACTTTTTGGGAAAAATAAAAAGTTATAGGGGTCAGAATGGGGTGATTTTTAAGTTTAAAAATAATAAACATTTTTATTATCAAAGATATCCAAGCAAAGTAGAGATACCTCTGCACTGCTGTAGGTACACAGTTAATAGCCCAAAAATGCCAGCTCTCCTTGGCTGATGATTCCTACATCATTAAGCGGTGCTCACTTAAATTCAGAGGTGATCCATAACTATGCAATCCATATAGAAAAGAAATATTGAGGGCACTTAATCTACAGGCCTGCAAGAGATCCCCTGTGGATTGTTTGTCTGCCCTTTCCTAACTTGCACTTTTTGTATCTGCTGTTGCTGAATAAATAAAGATTCCAGAAGTTTGATGAAGATGGGTGAGTGCCCTTAATATTTCTTTTCTATATGGATTGCATTTTTATTATCAACCTTTGTGTAAAGGAACAGTGGTGCAGTTGCCTATGGCAACCAGATTGCTTCTTTCATTCGCCAGTCTGTAGAGGTTTATTTCTCTATACTCCCCTTTCTCTACATGGAAGCCTCCATGATCTACAATCTTTGATAAAGAGAGCTTTGATAACATGTCACTTGCGTATATAGTAGCTATTATTCACCTGTGCTGATATCTTGGGGAGTTTCCTTCTCCTTACACTGCTGTCCGTCTTCTTCATACTCTTCCATATACATACTTCTCCACATCATCTCTTTTTCTTCTGTTATAACTTCCTCTTTAATTTCAATCTCTTCAACCTAATTCCATACAAATAGTGTAAAAATAAGACAGATGGAGAAGTTTAACCATCTACCATGAGGAGGAACTGTGTTATTCCGAGTGGTAGTTGTAAGCACAGTGCAGGCAAAACTGAAGCAATTCGCAGCAAAACCGCACATGCTTTTTCCACGTTAAACAGGTGGTGACATAAATTAAAAAAATTAACCATATACCACACTGACCAAAATCTTATAAAGCATTTGGTAATAGTCCAGCACTATGTACCTGATAATCCTCGGTTATGTTCGTCACACTGTCTCCATCTGTAGAAGATACACATATATTGACTGAATCCATTATTTACACGTGATAAACATTTGAGGAGTATCTCTCAGTAATCATCATAATCATCTCCTCTTACCCAGTGATATAAGAGATTTATGGTCATCCATTATGACCTCCTTGTATAGATCCTTGTGTCCTTCTAAATATTCCCACTCCTCCATGGAGAAATAGACAGCGACATCCTGACATCTTATAGGAACCTGATAAATACAAAGGCAGAGATTCATCATAAAAATACAACCCTCCACCACATTCTTTTATAAAAATACCTGAATATATGTTTACTGAAATTATGAATAAGGGCTCGTTCACACTGCAGAATTCCGCTAGCACCAGAGTCTCATTGTTTTTAGAGGGATTCTGCTGCTTTGTGCATTCTACGGAATTGCAGCAGAGGAATTCGGCTGGCAGAATTGACGTCAGCTCAAAGAATGAAACATATTGCTTCCTATATTATGTCATCAGTAATCCGCATCGAGAAGGTATATTCAAAAATAACTTAATTCAGACATGTGCAACGTGCTTTGTCCCTGGACCAGTGAATAAAAACATAAAAAACATATACATAAGGATAGCTATACACAGCAACTTTGTGGTCACCGGATCCGGCTGAGGGGAGCGGGCCCGGCCCGGCCCGCCTCTCATTAATTTAAATTAGCCGAATGTAGTCAGATAGTGACTCCGGTTGGTTTTGCCCACAGCAACCAAAGAACCACAGTTATTTAAGATGTCTCCTATCTTAAAGAACTGTGGTGAAATGAAAGCTGAGCTGTAATTACTTGCTGTGGTTTCAGGCAGATTGATAAATCTGGGCCAATGTCTCAATACGACATTTTGATCTACATGTTAGAGTAAAGTTCCTTTATCCTGATGTGGTTATCCTTGTCTGATGTCCAAGCTACTGTCAGCATTGAAACAAATGTTTATCACCCACCATAGAACAATAATTTTAATAAGGTGATTGGTGAAAAATGGACTAGGTCAGTTAGGGAAAAAATGGGAAAAGGACATAGGGCCCCTCTCAGAGGACTGTTGGAGTAATATTTGTCAAAATGCATATAATGTCTCACTGAACATGAAACACTAATTAACTCAATTTCGTCTTCTCCATAGGGTTTAATACTCACCCTTGTATTTGTTTAAATTTGATATAAAAAATTAATCAGAGTGCCCGGGATGTGGGACAGAAAGGGCAAACCTACTTCACATGTTGTGGACTTGTAAACATATTAGGACTTACTGGGGAAATGTAAAGAAAGGAATAAAAAATGAAACTGTATTAAGATTGTTTTTAGAGTGTCTGTAATGTGTAAGGACAGGAAATGTAGATGTATTTAGAAAACTAAGTATATTTGTTGTACGTTTGTTAGAATTTCTCAAATAAAAAGTATATACACTGCTCAAAAAAATTAAGGGAACACTAAAATTAACACTAATAAAAACACATGCTAGATGTGAATGAATGAACTAATCGTATGAAATACTTTCGTCTTTATATAGATGACTGTGCTGACAACAAAATCACACAAAAATTATCAATGGAAATCAAATTTATCAACTGATGGAGGTCTGGATATGGAGTCACACTCAAAATCAAAGTGGAAAACCACACTACAGGCTGATCCAACTTTGATGTAATGTCCTTAAAACAAGTCACAATGAGGCTCAGTAGTGTGTGTGACCTCCACGTGCCCAAATGACCTCCCTACAACACCTGGGCATGCTCCTGAGGTGGTGTATGGCATCCTGAGGGATGTCCTCCCAGACCTGGACTAAAGCATCCGCCAACTCCTGGACAGTCTGTGGTGCAATGTGGCGTTGGTGGATGGAGCGAGACATGATGTCCCAGATGTGCTCAATCGGATTCAGGTCTGAGGAACGGGCGGGCCAGTCCACAGCATCAATGCCTTCCTCTTGCAGGAACTGCTGACACACTCCAGCCACATGAGTTCTAGCATGAGTCATGCTGGAGGATGTTGCAGGCAGCAGAACTTTCTCAACGGCGTTTCCAGAACATGTGTTCAGTGTGAACCTGCTTTCATCTGTGAAGAGCACAGGGCACCAGTGGCGAATTTGCCAATCTTGGTGTTCTCTTGCAAATGCCAAACATCCTGTATGGTGTTGGGCTGTAAGCACAACCCCCACCTGTGGACATCGGGCCCTCATACCACCCTCATGGAGTCTGTTTCTGACCGTTTTAGTGGACACATGCACATTTGTAGCCTGCAGGGCTCTGGCAGTGCACAAAGGCGGAGGTAGCAGTCCTGCTGCTGGGTTGTTGCCCTCCTACGGCCTCCTCCACGTCTCTTGATGTACTGGCCTCTCTCCAGGTAGTGCCTCCATGCTCTGGACACTATGCTGACAGACATAGCAAATCTTCTTGCCACATTCTCGCATTGATGTGCCATCCTGGATGAGCTGCACTACCTGAGCCACTTGTGTGGGTTGTAGACTCCGTCTCATGCTACCACTGGAGTGAAAGCACCGCCAGCATTCAAAAGTGACCAAAACATCAGCCAGGAAGCATAGGAAATGAGAAGTGGTCTGGGGTCACCACCTGCAGAATTACTCCTTTATTGGGGGTGTCTTGCTAATTGCGTATAATTTCCACCTGTTGTCTGTTCCATTTGCACAACAGCATGTGACATTGATTGTCAATCAGTGTTGCTTCCTGAGTGGACAGTGTGATTTCACACAAGTGTGATTGACTTGGAGTTACATTGTGTTGTTTAAAGCGTACCTGTCATAGTGCAAAAAAAAAAAAGAAAAAAAGTGATATGTTACTCAGGACCCAATCCTGATCATGTGTATATAATTTTTATGTGTCTCGGACCTATATATCCAGAGATTTAAGCATTTATCTGCTGGGGAGTTACTTTTTCATTGTTCAGGCTGGAGGGGGCGTGTCAGTCTGTCTCCCTCACAGGAGCAAGCCTGTGCAGTCAGCCAATCAGTACTCTCTACTCTGTAACCCTTTCCTCTCTGGTTTTATGCTGTGTCATGTGTCAGAGGAAGATACTTGGAGCTTGCCTGCAGTAATCAGAAGACATTATGGTGAATTCATAACAGGATAAAATGTATAAATATAACAATAGATCTTTATAAAATTAGTGCAAGGATTTTTTAGATAAAAGTACAGCATTTTTATGAATACATGTTCTATCTGTTTTATCTTCTCCTAGTAAAGCTGGATGCTAATCAGCATAGCTGTCACTATGTGTGTCATTCATCTTTCACAGACTCCTGAATGTCTAATCAACTTCTTTGTCATTCAGGAGTCCGAGAAAGCTTTGACTATTTCAGCATGCTGGGAGTTGTAGTTTAGTAACAACTGAAGATGCAATGTTTGTAAATAACTGTGTTAGAGCAGTGTTGCCTCCAGCTGTTTTAAAACTACAGCTCCCAGCATGTCCACACATCCTTTATCTGTAGTTTTGCATATACAATAGAAATAATCCTATACTGGATACCGGTATGCTTTACGGCCGGTATCCAGTATGCTGTAAAATCTAGACTAGTCTGTCTGGCTAAAAGACAGGTGACCACTAATGGTGGCTATTTTGAGCTTGAATTTCAGGGGAAAATTTTTAAAAAAAATTTAACAGGTGTATATTGTGAAATGTCATATTATAATGAGTCCTGCAATATATGAAAAGTTTCTAACAATGACAGTGCCTCTTTAAGTGTTTCCTTTATTTTTTTTAGCATTTTGAGCAGTGTGTGTGTGTATATATATATATATATATATATATATATATATATATATATAAATAAAACTCAATGGGGGGCATGTATCAAAGATTTTATCCCAGTTTTGTGTTAAAACTTTGGTGCAAAATTTTGCGCAAGCTGATTTTGTGCAAGCATTTCCTCCAGATGTTTAGGTTTCCGTGTACCTTGGAGTGACATATTTAGTATGCACAAATTTATTAACTGCGTACATTTCATTTACCCGCAGAAATCTTGCGTAATGACCATATTTTAAACGCAAATATAAGCCATCTTGGACTGCACGTAGCAAGATGCTCTAAATCATGGATTCCAAGGAGATTACTATGCTTCTGCCACCAGTCAGATTATCTCTAAGATACTTAAAACCTTTCCATGTACCTTTTAAAAACAATGCAATGTTTATGGGCCCTTGTGATCACCCTTCACCCGCAGTGTAACCCCATACACCGGGATAATACACTGGGTTATAATGCAGGTGAAATACTTCCTGGCACAGTTCATACTTGGAACTGTGTAAAATTCAAACTCCCAGCTGTTCTTTATGAGTGCAGGAGATTGCACCTGTGTAGTGTTACCATGGTTACCGTACAGCTAAGAATATAATACTGTATGTGCAGGGAGAAGGAGGTACAGCTGTTCGGTCTATGTTTATGTGTGATTGTGTGTATGCAGCAGAGTTGAGTGTGTGATTGTGTCTATGTAGCAGAGCTGAGTATGTGAATGTGTGTATATGTAGCAGAGCTGAGTGTGTGTGTGTGTGTATATGTAGCATAGCTGAGTGTGTATATGTAGCAGAGTTGAGTGTGTGAGTGTGTATGTAGCAGAGTTGAGTGTGTGAGTGTGTATGTAGCAGAGCTGAGTGTGTGAATGTGTGTATGTAGCAGAGCTGAGTGTGTGAATGTGTGTATGTAGCAGAGCTGAGTGTGTAAGTGTGTGTATGTATCAAAGCTGAGTGTGTGAATGTGTGTATGTAGTAGAGCTGAGTGTGTAAATGTGTGTATGTAGCAGAGCTGAGTGTGTGAACGTGTGAATGTAGCAGAGCTGAGTGTGTGAATGTGTGTATGTAGCAGAGCTGAGTGTGTAAGTGTGTGTATGTATCAAAGCTGAGTGTGTGAATGTGTGTATGTAGTAGAGCTGAGTGTGTAAATGTGTGTATGTAGCAGAGCTGAGTGTGTGTGTATGTAGCAGAGCTGAGTGTGTAAGTGTGTGTATGTAGCAGAGCAGAGTGTGAGTGTGTGTATGTAGCAGTTGAGTGTGCAAGTGTGTATGTAGCAGAGCTGAGTGGGTGAATGTGTGTATGTAGCAGAGCTGAGTGTGTGAATGTGTGTATGTAGTAAAGCTGAGTGTGTGTGTATATGTAGCAGAGTTGAGTGTGTATGTTGCAGAGTTGAGTGTGTGTATGTAGCAGAGCTGAGTGTGTGATCAGGTGTATGTAGCAGAGCTGAGTGTGTGCGTGGTTATGTTTACATATAATCACACATTCAGCTCTGATGCATACCCATGTCGCACACTAATTTCTGCTACCAGGGTGCCTCCAGCTTTTGCAAAACTGCAACTCCCAGCATGCCAAGTTTTGCAACACTTGGAGGCATTCTGGTTGGTAAACACTGATATAGAGGTAAGGGGACAGATTGTTCAGCAAAATTACATATTTTTTAAACCTAGACATTTTGGGGGAGAATCTCAAAAACTTCTGTAATTTCTGTTCCAGCGATATTATTCACACCATTTTTTTCTCCTCACATTTTTAAAGGTCTCTTTTGCTGCTTTGAAATATGTGAAAATTCATTTTTGCGCCACTTTTTTTTTTTTTGCACCAAAATATTTTTTTTGTTGCAGCTATATTGTTTTTTTGCGCCAAAATTGCCGAGTTTGGTGCCAAAATCTGCAATTTTTGTGCCAAAATTGTTGATTTTTGCGCCAACATCCAAGAAAATTCTGGTGGAAACATCTCACGAAATATTCCATGATCAAAAAGCTGTTGTGAAATTTTTTATGTAAATTGGACTCTCACCCCTTTGAAAATATCATGTAAACCAGACAATATACATGGACACGCCCACTTCTACAAAACTGACATGAACAGTATAAACCACGGCACAAAGCTCTTTCAAAGTGTGGTCGATACTTTACGCGTCAAAATTGATTTTTTTGGGGAGGAGGGGGGGGGGGGGGGCAGCTCAACCACAGGTCCAAAGATCCAAACTGAGATCATCATGGATCACTAGAACACCATCCAGGTCACTCTACCCAATGTGGAGCCCGGACTTGTGCCGGTATTACACACAGTGTTACTGTCCCAGCAGCACTCACCTCTCCAGTAAGCAGATGAATGATCTTGTTGGTGAGTTCCAGAATCTTCTGTTCCTTGCTATTCTTATTGGTCAGTGAGTGAGAAGGGAATTCCATGATGGGAGTCTTAGACATGCTCCTTTCTTCCTCCTCATCAGGTATTTTCTTTGCTAGTGTATAATTCTGTGAATAGAGAGAGACAATGATTTACCTTTATGTGTCCTCATCACCAAGCGGGTAATTTCACATTTTTAGTAACTAGTGACAAAAGAGACAAGATTCCCAGAAAAAATAATCTACAGTTGAATCCATATTTTATAATCATATCATCGTCTGATTTCATTATAATGACTGATTTCATATGACATAATTCCCAGAATGCCTCACCTCTCCAGTCAGCAGGTAGATTATCTCTAGAGTGATATTTAATATCCTTTCAGCCATCTGTTTCCTGTCCTCGCCCATGCCTAGGGAGTCAATATGCTAAATTATTTTATTTTTGTCAATTCATTATTTAACATTTATACTATCAATCGTTTCTGTATAAAACAAACACTCAATGCCAGCATTAGATTAGAAAGTACTCTCTCCTGGATTTGTTTTTGAGCCTTACCTGTGTGCCTCACCAGGTTCCCTCCAGCTGTTGCAATACTACTACTCCTAGGATGCCCAAACAGCCAAAGGCCGTGGAGTTGTAGTTTTGCAACAGCTGGAGGCACCTTGGCTGGGACTCATTGAGCTTAGTTCACACTGCATAAAATTTCCTGACATTTAATTTTTAGGCCGCAAAAAAAAGATGGAGGGGGGATAACTACCTTAATACAGTGGTCCCTCAAGTTACAATATTAATTGGTTCCAGGACGACCATTGTATGTTGAAACCATTGTATGTTGAGACCAGAACTCTATGGAAACCTGGTAATTGGTTCTGAAGACCCAAAATGTCATCCAAAAATAGGAAAAGGTGAGGATTAAAGAAAAATAAGTAGATAATACAGCAAGTCCTTACATATAAAAAGTAAAAAGAGCTGCTGGGAGCTGTAAATCACTGTCTATGTCAGTGTTTCCCAACCAGGGTGCCTCCAGCTGTTGCAAAACTACAACTCCCAGCATGCCCGGACAGCCATCGGCTGTCCGGGCATGCTGGGAGTTGCAGTTTTGCAACAGCTGGAGGCACCCTGGTTGAGAAACAATGGTTTATGTAGAGGACAGGAGCTTCTTCAGGGTCCTCTACAGTACACACAGTGTCCCAAATGGAGCGGCCCTTACTTGGTGTCCAAAGGAGCAGCTAACCCTGGCACAGAAAAGGAGTAGTACAGAACTTGTAGTTCCTCCCTTGTACTGTAGGGGGCGCTACCGGACAGCCAGTCAGTGCATGCACTTCAGTAATACAGGTGATTTACCAGTAAAATGCCCATTCTGATTGGTCAGTTCCTCCAGTTGTGACACGTTTCACAGATCTGGACTGTCCGTAGCATTGTATGTTGAGTCTGGTTTCAAGTTACGATGGTCCAGAAAAGACCATTGTATGTTGAAACTATTGTATGTTGAGGCCATTGTAAGTTGAGGGATCACTGTACATTAGAGCTGCTCTGATTTAAGCTAGGGCTTCATTGCAACTTTGGTCGCACAACACGAACGTTGTATCGCAACCCAACTTCTAATGATTGTTGTTCTAGTGGTCAAGATCGCAAAGCAAAAATTCTAACCATGCTGGTTGCACATGATATCGCCATAATACACTGCAGTATAAGGCTATGTTCACATGGGGAAATGTCCGCACGGAAAATCTCTGTGCAGACATTCCCCTGACAGCAGAGCGCCGGCAGAACATGCAATATATTCTGTGCAGAGTCTGCAGAAAGAATAGACATGACACCGGAATATGAATCTCCGCACCAGATCATTCTGGTGTGGAAATTCTGCTATGTGAGCAGCGCAACAGAATCCCGTTGAAATGGGAAGCATGGGAATTCTGCCATGTGAACATAGCCCCAGTCACATGACCAGGGTGCCTTCAGCTGTTGCAAAACTACAACTCCCAGCATGCCTGGACAGCCTTGGCTGTGATATTGTCAATGACATAAGACATTCTTCATAATATGCTCTTTAGTACAGGAAACATGCTGCACTTCAAGGTGTTCTCAGCAATGCTTTTGATTTTATAACATTTTTCCTTTCCAATTCCTATAGAAAAAATTCAAAAACACTGTGTGGAAATTTGCTTTAAATAGGCTTTAAAGGGGTACTCCGGTGAAAACCTTTTCTTTTTTTTTTTTTTTTTAAATCAACTGGTGCCAGAAAGTTAAACAGATTTGTAAATTAGACAAAGCAAAGGTGTGATATTCGGCACTGCTATGACTGGCTAAACCGGACTATTGGACGAACACTTAAAGGGGTATTCCAGGCAAAAACTTTTTTTTATATATCAACTGGCTCCGGAAAGTTAAACAGATTTGTAAATTACTTCTATTAAAAAATCTTAATCCTTCCAATAGTTATTAGCTTCTGAAGTTTTCTGTCTAACTGCTCAATGATGATGTCACGTCCCGGGAGCTGTGCATGATGGGAAAATATCCCCATAGGAACTGCACAGCTCCTGGGACGTGAGTCATTAGAAAGCAGTTAGACAGAAAACAGCAACTCAACTTCAGAAGCTAATAACTATTGGAAGGATTAAGATTTTTTAATAGAAGTAATTTACAAATCTGCTTAACTTTCCGGAGCCAGTTGATATATAAAAAAAAGTTTTGGCCTGGAATACCCCTTTAACTAGGAAAATCCATAGCGATGTGGTGGTGCTCTGATAGAACAACAAAGTTCAAATCTTCAGTGCAATGAAGGAATAGAAATAATCGTCACTCACCGGTCTTCTCTAAAATCAGCTTCTTTATTGAAAAATACTCACAACATGAAATGCAGTCAGGGAGAGGGATCGGTGCAGGGGGGGGTAAGTAGTTGGCGGTAGTTGCCAACTACTTACCCCCCCTGCACCAATCCCTCTCCCTGACTGGATTTCATGTTGTGAGTATTTTTCAATAAAGAAGCTGATTTTAGAGAAGACCGGTGAGTGACGATTATTTCTATTCCTTCATTGCACTGAAGATTTGTAAATTACTTCTATTAAAAAATCTTAGTCCTTCCTGTACTTATTAGCTGCTGAATACTACAGAGGAAATTCTTTTCTTTTTGGAACACAGAGCTGTCTGCTGACATCACGAGCACAGTGCTCTCTGCTGACATCTCTGTCCATTTTATGAACTGTCCAGAACAGCATATGTTTGCTATGGGGATGTCAGCAGAGAGCACTGTGCTCATGATGTCAGCAGACAGCTCTGTGTTTCAAACGGAAAAGAATTTCCACTGTAGTATTCAGCGGCTAATAAGTACAGGAAGGATTAAGATTTTTTAATAGAAGTAATTTACAAATCTGTTTAACTTTCTGGCACCAGTTGATTTAAAAAAAATAAAGTTTTTCACCGGAGTACCCCTTTAACTATCCCGCTTTCCTTTGCTATCCGGAGTTCTCCTTTAATTGCAACTTAATTGCTATTTTTTATAAGAACAAATAAATGACACACAAATATATTTTTTATATGTATTTGTAGGAAAATGTTTGATTTAGTTGCGATTAAGTTAAAAAGCATGTGATCAAATATTTAAAGGGGTTCTCCACTGCCCTGTCTTCCCGAGCTCAGCTCGCAGCGTCCGGAAGTCTATTACTTCCGTGTTCGAGGCCACCCCTTGTGATGTCACGCCTGCTCCCTCAACGAAAGTCTATGGGAAGGGGGCACGACCGCATAGACTTTCGTTGAGGGGGCAGGCGTGACGTCACGAGGGGGTGGCCTCGAACACGGAAGCCCGCACACAGCGTCCGGAGTAATAAACTTCCGGACGCTGCGAGCTGAGCTCCGGAAGACAGGGCAGTGGAGAACCCCTTTAAATACAGCACAGTGGAGAACCCCTTTAAATAGAGTGACAGCCTTAATATATATAAATACAAACACACAAACACTGTAATTTTCCTAGTATTTCTATAGAATTAACTATGAATCCCTTTATACAACTCTGTGTGTGGAGATATATATATATATATATATATATATATTTCTTAGCAAGTGAATATTTCAACATTTGTAGCTTCTTTATACATCAAAAAGTGAGCAGTTCATCTTCCGTAACTTCTTTTTGCAATTTAGTACCAAGAACACAAAAGCAACACATTTTGGTTTGCAAGAGAGTCATTTCCCTTGCATGGGTGTTAAAAGTGTACTGACACCTGGTGGTAGTGGTAAGCATTGCAGCCCATCATCCCAATATGCAGTAGAGAGTAAACATACATACAAAACAGAGAATATACATATAAAAACAATATACACGGTACAATAGGGACCAAGGAAAAATGAGGGGCGGGACTTGGCTGCCATGGGTAACTACTCCACTTCTCAGCTGCATCAGTTTTGATCTAGTCTCCCCTATAGGGTTAATGCCAGAAGTCAGACAAGTATAAAGCGTTGAGCCACTTTTTCAGCCACAATATGCATCATAATAGGCAAATCCTCCCCGAGAATCCCAGCACATTATAACAATGAACACAAGACACACATACCCTGCCCAATAACTCTGCAGATGTTTCTGTAGGACCTTTGATGATGTCACAAGCACGTGATCAATCCCATTCCATGTAATGGCTCACATGACCATGACGTAATCAAAGGTCCTCAACCCCTTGATACTGCGGAATAATTCTACATTATTGCAGTTTCCCAACCAGGGTGCCTCCAGCTGTTGCAAAACTACAACTCCCAGCATGCCCGGACAGCCTTTGGCAGTCCGGGGATGCTGGGAGTTGTAGTTTTGCAACAGCTGGAGACACCCTGGTTGGGAAACACTGCACTATTGAATGTTCACCATTCTGTCTGGTGTATTATAAAAGAAAATCACCCTCTATGTGTTTTGAGTAGATTTCCCATGGATTTTTTTTTTTTAAAGGGAAGACTTTCCCTCTCTGTCATATATATTTATAAGTAACATTTTTGATTGTTTACTTATAATCATGGAAATATATAGGAAAAATGTGATTTTTAACATTTGTAATAGTTTTAATATAAAGGTATCTTTTCATACATGGCTTGATTAACTCCTTTAAAGGGGTACTCCCCTGGAAAACTGATTTTTATTTTATTTTATTTTTTATCAACTGGTGCCAGAAAGTTAAACAGATTTGTAAATGAGAAAAAAGTGGGTGGTGCAGCTCACAATTATATACTGACCGAGGTGAAGTAGGCTAGAAAACACCTATGCCCTAGGTGTGGGAGTGAAATAAAATATTTGATACAAAAATTGCCTACACCTCAAGGGCAGTATTCGGGGTGCTTAAAGGACAACTGCAGCGCAATATACACTTGTCCCCTATCTACAAGATAGGGGACAAGTGTTTGATCGCGGGAGGTCCGACCGCTGGGACCCCCCCGCGCGCGATCTCTCTAACGGGGCACCGCCATTAGTGCTCTTAGTGAGCACTAAGGCGTGTAGCGTCGACCTAGAGGTCGACGGTGACGCCCCGTCTCCTCCCCGTCCCAATACAGTTCTATTGGGGGAGGCACGAACGCTGCCTCCCCACCTCTTCCATAGAGATGTATGGAGGAGGCGTGCCAGCTGCAACGTCATGCTGCGGCTGGCACGCCCCCTGCACGGGACAGCCGCGGCCCCGTACAGGAGATCACAGGGGGTCCCAGCGGTCGGACCCCCCCGCGATCAAACACTTATCCCCTATCCTGTGGGGATAAGCTATTTAGGAAGGGGTCATTTACTTTGCTCTTAAGCACCCCGAAACGCGTTTAGCCTTTGTGTAGAGTGACCGCTCTATGGACTTTTATACCAACTAGCACTAAAGATTGTTTTTAATCAAAAAACCGTCTGCCACCGGTATTTCTCACCATTATCGAGGTCCGCCTGCTATGGGAGAGCTGCTGATCCTGTGATCTGTTTCCGTCCACTGCTGACGTCACACGCTATCACCACGAGATAACCCAGCAGGAACCATCTACATCGGATACCTCCGATTTACCGCAGACGAGCACGTCATACACCGGGTTCGAGTGCCATCAGAACCAGACGTGCCGGCGAATGCAAGCGCTCACAAAGCAGCCCACCAGAGCGGGACCTCCAATTATCCGGTAATATTAATTTCATGTTACATTAATCCACCATCTGGAAATACTATTCTTATTTTCTGGACTATTCCATCTTCTTATTTTCTGGTCTATTCCATCTTCTTATTTGCTGGACTATTCCATCTGGTTTTCCGGACTATCAGATTTTCCAAATTGCCGGACTATTGGTCACAACACAATTTTACTGTCTATTAATTTTTGTTTTATGCTCTCCACACTTATTCTTATTGCAACTGTTATTTTCCCCACAAGGGCCCTGTGTGGGAAATATTTTATGCACTATATTTTATGCAACATAAGCTGTACTTTTAATAAAATTTGGTTCATAATTGAAGCACGGTCTCAGTCAACCACTTTATTAATGTGAATACTGCCCTTGAGGTGTAGGCAATTTTTGTATCAAAGATTTGTAAATGACTTCTATTTAAAAATCTTAATCCTTCTAGTACTTATCAGCTTCTATTTGCTCCACAGGAAGTTGTTTTTTTTAATTTCCTTTTCAGTATGACCACAGTGCTCTCTGCTGACACCTCTGTCCATTTTAGGAACTGTCTGGAGCAGGAGAGGTTTTC
This sequence comes from Hyla sarda, assembly GCF_029499605.1. NCBI lineage: Eukaryota > Metazoa > Chordata > Amphibia > Anura > Hylidae > Hyla > Hyla sarda. The sequence continues at coordinate 179,346,668 of NC_079195.1, forward strand.
TATGGGAATTTGCTCCTACTCTGGACAGTTCCTAAAATGATCAGACTTGTCAGCAGAGAGCAAGAACTTCCTGTGGAGCAAATAGAAGCTGATAAGTACTAGAAGGATTAATATTTTTAAATAGAAGTCATTTACAAATCTGTTTAACTTTCCGGCACCAGTTGATTAAAAAATTTTTTTTCCAGGGGAGTACCCTTTTAACCCCTTAAGGACGGACCCAATTTTTACCTCAATGACCAGGCTCTTTTTTTTTATTTGACATGTATCTCTTTAAATGGTAATAACTTTAGAACGCTTTTTCTGAGCAGAGCGATTCTGAGATTGTATTTTCGTGACATATACTTTAGTGGTGCATTTTTGTTGACACATGCAGCATTTTTTGTGAAAAACATCAAAATATTTTGAAAAACTGGAAAATTTGTGGTTTAAAAAAAAAAAAAATTATGATTCACACTGTGCGGTAAAAGTGATGTTATATTTATTCTGTGGGTCAGTACGATTATGGCGATACCCATTTTATATAGCTTTCTATGTTCTTTTTCATTTTCTGAGCAAAATTTTTTTTGCGGGATGAGCTGTACTTTTTATTAGTATCATTTTTGTGCTACGTGCTACCTTTTGATTTTTATTCTGCTATTTGTACCATAATTGGTGAATTTTGCGCTTTTTTGATGTTTTTTTATGGCGTTGACCGTGCGGGATAATTTACATTATAGTTTTTTGATCTTTTTTGGTGATAATAAAGGGCTTTTATTGGGAAAGGGGCATTTTATTTTATTTTACACTTCATACTTTTATTGAAGAACTTTTTATTTAATTTTTTACACTTTTTACAGGTTATACTATGCTGCAATACATTTGTACTGCAGCACAGTATGACCTGATGAGCTGCACACACTACAGCATGTGCGATCCAGCCTCTGGCTGGATCTCACAGGCTTCCGTAGCAGGCAGACAGGAGGTCATGACCTGACCTCCTGCTGCCATAGCAACCAACAGCGACCCACGATCGTATCGCAGCGTCCCCCCTGTCAACACCATAGATGCCGTGATCAGGATTGATAACGGCATCTAGGGGGTTAATGCTGCCGGGACCGGCGCGATCACGGCTCAGACAGCTGCGGCGGGACTGGAGATCGCTAGGACGTATGCATATGTCCAAATGCGCGAACGTGTCGGATGCTCGGACGTATCCATACGTCCTATAGCGGGAAGGGGTTAAGGACATAAGGGCTTGTTTTGCAACACCAATTAGTGATGTCTTGTACTCTGTAATGACATCACTAATTTTACTGCATATTCTACGGAGAAACCAAAACAAGAGCTTCCATTTCTAGTGCACTTTTCTGTAAAAATGAAACATTGGCCCTCATTTACTATTCTAAACCCGACTTGTTTTGTCGGGTTTTCTTGGCGCATCTTTGTCTGCGCCATGTCGCAGACATTGTGCGCCAGTCTGCGACATGATGCGACATTTTTTCCCAACGGACCCGATGTGGATTCTCCCAAACCCGAAACAGGGGCGTAACCCGACATTTCTGAGCTTTCCCACGTATTTATAAAGGTTTCCAACCCGAATTTGTTGAATTGTTGTGGATTTTTCCCGACAACTCAGAGGATGCGACATAATAATAAATATCAGGGGAAAAAAGCAGTTGGGTAAGAAAGCAACATAGACTTACAACCCGATTTTCTAAGTAAATGAGGGCCATTATCTTTATTCTGTAGGTCCATACGATCAAAAGGTTACCCATATAGCTCTTATTGGCAGAAAAGAGGGTTCCCTGTCTTTTCAGCCTTTGGCTGTCTTGGAATGTTGGGGGCAGTGGCGTATTAAGGGGGGGGGGGGGCGGCCCGTCCCGGGTGCCGCTCACAAGGGGGGTGCCAGGGGCGGACTGACCCGCCGCCGCTGCTGAGGTCCGGGACACTCATCCCAGATCCCCAGCAGACAGCGGTACATTCTCCTGTATGCGCGATACACGCACATACAGGAGAAGGCATCTCCTCTGTGTGAGCCGCATCTGCAGCTACACAGAGGAGACGTGACCTCCGCCCCCACGCAGTACAGGCGCCGGTGACATCACTCATCGGCGCCTGTACTGTGAAGGGGAGAAGACGCGGGCCCTGCAGCTGAGGAGGTCGCCGCGTGGGATATCAGGTGAGCATCCTTTTTTTATTTTTTTTCTCAACTCTGCATAAACCTATGGGGAAAGGGGAGGGGGTTACTCTACATATACCTATGGGGAAGGGGGGTTACTCTACATATACCTATGGGGAAGGGGGGTTACTCTACATATACCTATGGGGAAGGGGGGGTTACTCTACACATACCTATGGGAAAGGGGAGGGGGGGGTTACTCTACATATACCTATGGGGAAGGGGGGTTACTCTACACATACCTATGGGAAAGGGGAGGGGGGGGTTACTCTACATATACCTATGGGGAAGGGGAGGGGGGGTACTCTATATATACATATGGGGAAGGGGGGGGTTACTCTACATATACCTATGGGGAGGGGGGGGGGTTACTCTACATATACCTATGGGGAAGGGGAGGGGGGTTACGCTACATATACCTATGGGGAAGGGGAGGGGTTACTCTACATATACCTATGGGGAAGGGGGGGGGTTGTTACTCTACATATACCTATGGGGAAGGGGAGGGGTTACTCTACATATACCTATGGGGAAGGGGAGGGGGGGTTGTTACTCTACATATACCTATGGGGAAGGGGAGGAGTTACTCTACATATACCTATGGGGAGGGGGGGTTACTCTACATATACCTATGGGGAAGAGGGGGGTGTAGCTGCATATACCTATGGGAAAGGGGGGGGGGTGTAACTGCATATACCTATGGGAAAGGGGGGGGAGTGTAACTGCATATACCTATGGGAAAGAGGGGGGTGCAACTGCATATACCGATGATAAAAGGGGTCTACCCACCAAAATGTAGGTCAAGCTCCGTGCAAGTGAATGATAATACAATGGGGGGGGGGGGGGGGTTGAAATAAGATAAAAGTAAAATTACACATAGAGTGAATGAGATGCAGGAAACACTGATGGTGGTTCCCTGCCAAAGCAAACTACATCACAAATACAGTAGAATAAGATGCTTAGAAGCACTCTGCACCATACAAGCGACACTATCTGTCACACCAATACCTCTCCTGGCACTACGCGTTTCTGACACTTTGCAGCCGGCAGTATAGCACGGTTCCCCCGCGACTGCGGGTTGCACCCAGAAGATCTTCTAGACGCTGTAACTGACTTAAAGGTGTATTCCAGGAAAAAAACTTTTTTATATTTATCAACTGGCTCTAGAAATTAAACAGATTTGTAAATTACTTCTATTAAAAAATCTTAATCCTTTCAGTACTTATGTTCTTTTCTGTCTAAATCCTCTCTGATGACACCTGTCTCGGGAAGCGCCCAGTTTAGAAGAGGTTTGCTATGGGGATTTGCTTCTAAACTGGGCGTTTCCCGAGACAGGTGTCATCAGAGAGGATTTAGTCAGAAAAGAACAACCTTAACTTCAGAAGCTCATAAATACTGAAAGGATTAAGATTTTTTTAATAGAAGTAATTTACAAATCTGTTTAACTTTCTGGAGCCAGCTGATATATAAAAAAAAGTTTTTCCCTGGAATACCCCTTTAACATGGTCGGAATGGTGATCTACTCTGTATTATGAAATGTCTGTTCTAGGCTCCCGCTCCCTATCAGGTGTAGCCTAGGTGGCATGTTGGCCACATCATATGTTTGGGGGCTGGGTCTGTATCGGCAGCCCTCTACATATTATTTACATTATCTGATGCCTTCATAATAGAACTGTATTGTGACTAACAGCCCTCTGTATACTGGCTCATGTTATACTATCTGATACCTGTCTATACACACCCTATCTAGCCCCTGATGAGGTCACAGACACTTGTGTTCAGAAACGCGTAGGGCCAGGAGAGGTATTGGTGTGACAGATAGTGTCCCTTGTATGGTGCAGAGTGCTTCTAAGCATCTTATTCTATTTGTATTTAACTGTGAGTGATGTGGTTTGCGTTTACTTTGGCAGGGAACCACCATCAGTGTTTCCTGCATCTCATTCACTCTTTATGTGTGATTTTACTTTTATCTGACTAGAATAAAAGTTACGTTTTATTTCACTTCCCCCATTGTATTAGCATCCCTTCTTCCCTCTGATGCTGAACATATGGGGTTTCGATTATAAAAATGCCATAGTCTCTGCAAAACGCTAGGGTCAGGGAAAAAATGGCAAAACCAAAAACGCAAAGTGGGTTTGGCATTTTTTATTTTTCTACTGAATCCCTGCTAACATCCTAGCTGCTGTGTTTTTCCAGAGGTAACAAAATGCAGTCATTTGGGCATTTTTTTTTGGGGGGGGGGGGCAAAACGCCCAAAAAATCCTAGTGGAAACTTAGCCTAATGTCTTAGGTATCGTGGAAGGAGCTATATTCCTGTTAGTCAATATTTTGCACAGCCAGTTGTTAAAGGGAAACTGACAGCAGGGTCACCCGCACTAACCTGAATACCCAGGTAGATTTAAATTAGGCTGGGTGAAAATTGGTTCAGTTGTTCAGGAGATATTTATCTTGTTGTAGTACAGTGGTCCCTCAACATACGATGATAATCCGTTCCAAATGAACCATCGTTTGTTGAAACCATCGCATGTTGAGGGATTCGTGCAATGTAAAGTATAGGACAGTGGCCTACAACCTGCGGACCTCCAGATGTTGCAAAACTACAACACCCAGCATGCCCGGACAGCTGTCTGGGCATGCTGGGAGTTGTAGTTTTGCAACATCTGGAGGTCCACAGGTTGAAGACCACTGGTATTGAAGGTTATACTCACATGTCCCCGCCGCTCCGGACCGTCACCGCTGCCCTGGATGTCGCCTTCCATCAATGTCGCTGCGTCCCCGACGCTCCGGCAAGGCCTCTGCTTCCCCGGCATCCTCGCTCTCCGTTGCCGCCATCATGTCGCTACGCACGCCGCTCCTATTGGATGACGGGACGGCGTGCGCAGCGACGTGATGACGATGATGGAGAGCGCCGACTATGCAGGGATCCAGAAGAGGACGCACCGGAGCCCCAAGGACAGGTAAGTGATCGTCAGCGGACCACACGGGGGACCGTAAACGGCTATCCGGTGGCAGCTGAAGCAGTCTGCGCTGCCGGATAGCCGTTTATGCGATTGCCCCGACATACAAAAGCATCGTATGTTGATGCTGCCTTCAACATGCGATGGCCTCTGAGAGGCCATCGTATGCTGAAATGATGGTATGTCGTGGCCATCGTAGGTCGGGGGGGGGGGGGGTCACTGTATTAAGTTACTTTATTAAAACAAATATATACCCCCAGGGTGCGGATGGCTAAGTAGTGATTGATTTTTATCAGCAGCCGCTAGTGCCAGAACATACATGTCACTGTGCATCTTGAATCAAGAGAAATTCAATATATCTATGGTGGGATTTGGGGGTCAACCCTAAAGTTGTTGACTATAAAGTTTTGATTGGTCTGAGTTGGGGTGTTCAGACTCCGACTGATCATTTGAAGCCAGGAACACAACTTGTCTAAGAAGACACAGCAACAGAAGGGATTGTTTTTTGCGGGACTAATTGTATTTTCAATTAATGTACAGCAAGACTGAATTTTTTAAATATATTTGCGGAATAAAAATGAAAGAAAAAAAAAAATGCAATTTTTTTCCCTTACATTTTTTGTATATATTTTCTTCTATCTTTTCATGTGACAGCACTGAAGAAATGTCCCTCTGCTACAATGTAGAGTAGTGCACAGCCTGTATGAGGGTTTCATTTTTTGTTCCCTCAAAATAACACAGTCATTAATGTCTAAAACTTCGAACAAAAGGGATTACCCCCTTAGTAAAAATGTCCAAAATTGGGCCCAAAGTGTCAATATTTTATGTAGTCACCATTATTTTCCAGCACTGCCTTAAGCCTCTTGGGCATGGAGTACACCAGAGCTTTACAGGTTGTCACTGGAGTTCTCCTCCTCGATGACATCACGGAGCTGGTGGATGTTAGAGACCTTGTGCTCCCCCACATTCTATTTGAGGATGCCCCACAGATGCTCAATAGGGTTCAGGTCTGGAGGTATGATTGACCAGTCCATCATCTTTCCCCTCAACTTCTTTAGCTAGGCAGTGGTTGTCTTGGAGATGTGTTTGGGGTCAGGTTGGAATACTGCCCTGCGGCCCAGTCTCTGAAGGGAGGGGATCATGCTCTGCTTCAGTATGTCACAGTACATGTTGGCATTCATGGTTCCCTCAATGAACTGTAGCTCCCAGTGCCAGCAGCACTCATGCAGGCTCAGACATGATATCCCCACCACCATGCTTGACTGTATACAACAAATACTTGTGTTTGTCCTCCTCACCTGGTTGCCGCCACACACACTTGACACCAAAAAAGTTTATCTTGGTGTCATCAGACCACAGAACATGGAGCCAGTAACCCATGTCCTTAGTCTGCTTGTCTTTAGCAAACTGTTTGCAGGCTTTCTTGTGAATCAACTTTTTCCTTCTGGGGCGACAGCCATGCAGACCAGATGATTGCAGTGTGCGGAGTATGGTCAGAGCACTAACAGGCTGACCCCTTGCACAACTGCAGCAATGCTAGCAGCACTCATACATCTATTTTCCAAAGAAAACCTAAGGATATGGCGCTGAGCATGGGGACACAGCTTCTTTGGTCAAACATAGCAAGGCCTGCTCTGAGTGGAACCTGAACCTGTCCTATGAAACCGCTTTATGGTCCTGCAGCTTATTTTTAGGGTCCTGGCAATCTTCTGCTCTTTTATGCTTAGTTCATCTTTATGTAGAGCAACCACTTTTTTTCTAGATCCGAACAGTTCTTTGCCATGAGATGCAATGCTGAACTTACAGTGACCAGTAGAGAGTGTGAGAGCGATAACACCAAATTTAGGACATCTGCTCCCCATTCACACCTGAGATTTTGTAACACTAACAACTCACATGACACGGAGGAAAAAGGCTAATTAGGCCCAATTTGAACATTTCGACTTCGGAAAATCCTTATATTTGTTCCCAAGTTTTAGACATTAAGGGGAAGATTCATCAAAACCTGCACAAAGGGAAAGTTACCCAGTTGCCCATAGCAACCAATCAGATCGCTTCTTTAATTTTGCAGAGGCCTTGTTAAATATGAAAGAAGCAAGATGATTGGTTGTTATGGGCAACTGGGCAACTTTTCCTCTGCACAGGTTTTGATAAATCTCCCCCTTATGGCTGTGTGTTCAGTTATTTTGAGGAGACACAACATTAAACACTGTTATACAGGTTGTGCACTCACTACTTTACATTGCAGCAGAGGGTCATTTCTTCAGTGCTGGAACATGAAAAGTTAGCATAAAATATATACAAAAAATGTGAGGGGTGTAGTCACTAATGTGCGATACTCTATGTACACAGTAACCCAACTAGAATAGTCAGTGCAGCTCTAGAGTATAATTCAGGATGTGACTCAGGATCAATAAAACAAAATTTTACAGCAAAATCTTACAATTTGTGGAGTAAAGGGGTATTCCGCCTATAGACATCTCACCCCTTTAATTAGACATAAGATGCAGTACCCGGAATTCTGTGCTGATCCAGTATAAAAAACGCTGGATTTCCAGAACTGGAGACACGACGTCATGCGATGCCCCCTTGTGATGTCACGCCACACCCCTCCATTCATGTCTATGGGAGGGGGCGTGACAGCCTTTGGATAGGGGATAAGATGTCTATGGGTGGAATTCCCCTTTAAATCTGTAGTTAATTCTGACCATTAGAAGTTAATTTATTCTACCCTCAGTATCAGAGCTGCCCTGATAAGGCCAGGTTCAAATGGCATTCTGCACATTTGACTAATCCAGCGGGCGCTAGGAACACTTGGAAATGCAGCATCTCCTAGACGGCAGTGTATTTCTTTGCAGAATCTGCAGAAAGAACAGACATGTCTATTCATTCTACAGATGACAGAATCGGAATTTCTGCGGCAGAAACATCTGGATTGGAAATTCTACTGTGTGAATAGTGTAGCAAAATCCTATTGAAAGAAATGGGACTATGCAGAAGAATTCTGCATGGAAATTCCACCATGTTAACGTATCCTAAAAGGTATCAGAATAACGTGTAGTTGCCCAGCACTGCTGTACCAGCTCCTATGCTAAACCTGTTCAGGTTGCTGTAGTCTTGGTTTGCCGGACAGTCAAATACATGTCTAAAGTGATGAGGCCAATATTTCCTTACATTGCAGATGTATTTTCTGTGGTAAACAAACATACACTGAATCTTTTGTTAGGTGTTAAAAAATTGCTTCCGCAAAAATCTATTTCAGTGTTTATAGTAGTAATAGTATATAGTCACATGTCCACTTCTGTCTAATAATTGTTCTGCTTTACCCTCTATCCCCAGAATATAAGGTGGAAACCTTTTTCTCTACTTTATGATATGGCTAGACCAGAGTATAGTGAGCGCATATTCTCTGCAGTTATGAGGTGTTTTGCACAGCGAGCGTGAGGTGTAGCTAGAGTCAGGAACACTTCTTAGGCTATGTTCACATGACAGAATTTCCGAGGCAGATGTTTCAGCCGCAGAAATCCCTATTCCAATGTCTGCAAAAAGAACAGAAGTCTATTCTTTCTGCTGATTCCGCTCGGAAATGCACATTTCAGAGCAGACTTGGTGCCCGCCAGAACGTTAAAAGGTGTGGAACGTCCACCTGTGTTTTCCTGGGCGAACATTCCACACATTTTCGGCTGTATGATCATAGCCTTACAAGTATTCTACCTAGTCCTGTCTACAGTTGGGTACATCTGCCCAAACATCGTCCCACTGCACGGAGGTCTCTACAAAAAGGAGGAGTAACAGGTCAAGGATAGCATGAAAGAAAATCTGTCATCAGTGTCACCTGCACTAACCTGTTGGTACAGACAGGTAGTGCAGGTGACACTGATGACAATGGTACTAACCTTGTCCCGTTCCGCGCTGCCGTTCTCACACTATCCTCTTCGGTATCTTCCAGCTGCGGGCCCGATTTGGAGCATGGGCGGAGCTTAGTGACATCACCGTTGCTGTTCTCTCCTGGGTCCTGCTACTGGAGAACAGCAGCGGAAACATCCCTAAGCTCCGCCCATGCTCCAAGTCGGGCCCTGAGCTGAAGATACCGAAGAGGATTACCAGAGAACGACTGCACGGAATGGGACAAGGTAAGTACCGTTATAATCAGTGTCACCTGACAGGTTAGTGCAGGTGACAGGGATGACAGATTTCCTTTAGGAACAAATGTGGAGCCAAAGTGCACAAGACAACTAGCAAGCGCTTAGTCTGGTAGTTCCTTCTGGATACGCCAAAGGAGTTGTGTCTCAGCAAAGCCCATAGAAGTGTTGGGGAATTCTGCACATTAACCCCAGTCCAACCCTGTAAAAATCCTTGTCAGTTAATTCACTTAAATAGAACACAATCTAGGAACATTCTCAAGTCATGTGATATATCAGGGACTACTACCCTCATCATCAACCCACTACAGTCACTAATAAATTCTATAACCACTACACGCTTTTTCTGGTGTCACAACCTTAACCATTAGATCACCACAAATGTCATCCTTAGAACATGGACACAGCTGATCTGAGCTAATTGTTCAGCATGATGATCCCTCCTATAAATAGTTTTTATTTGGGACTTTGATTTTTCAATGATTTTTCTGGATAAACAACTGAAAGATACAAAGTGATCGCAATGGAACACAAAGTCACCAAGAAAGATATCGCTCTGAGAAAACTGAGCCAGAAAGGAAAAGGATGGAGCATCCCAACCCCTCCAAACACCCCCAGGACCATCCCACTGATCACGGTAAGAGCTGAAACCAAAATATCATCTGAGGTGAGTAATGCAGTCCATGCAACAAATGGAAGAAGTGCACCCAGCAGGAAGTTCAGCGAGTCGGGTCCCCATGGGCTGTTTTCAGGAACTGAAATCCCCCAACGGATCCCACCATAAAACGACAGCAGGCAGCTGGCGGTGGCGATCTGGAGATATGCCATTTCTGGGTAATAATAACCCCCAATACTCATGGTGAGAGGAGCCACAACCATGGGGGCCAGTCCGGCCAGGCTCAGATACACGGCCGACCGCGGCGTCTTCTTCAGCTCCTGGCGGTGATTCTCCAGCATCTGGTTAAACTCGTCATCTTGTTCGTTTCGTCTTCTCTTGTGCAAAGAGGAGGAGGAGTGAAATCCACGGCTGAGAGGAGGAGGTGGGCACCGCAGGGTAGTGAGGGCGGCCATCGCTGGGAATTGTGTCATATAGGACTTCCAAGTAATCACTGCATGTGACTTCTGTCTGCAAACTGGGGCGGCCATCTTACAAAGCTGAAAAGAAAAACATCAGTATTATGTCCGGCTTGGTTACAGCAGAGCTATACTGGCGCCCAGCTTGTCAGGCATAGTGCAACTTATGTTCAGCCAGGTGTAATATGGTCACATTTTTGTCTCCACATTTCACCCACAAGTCCCAACCCAACTACTTTACCTCTTAAGCTGGCAGCTTCAAAGGTCCCTACAGATCCCTATGATAAATCACTAACTTAAGGTCACGGTGCAAAAAAATTAGCCCTCCCAAAATGAGTGGAAAAATAAAAAATAGGCGTCAGAAGATGACAATTTTAAAGGGGTACTCCGGTTGGATTTTTTTTTAAATCAACTGGTGCCAGAAAGTTAAACAGATTTGTAAATTACTTCTATTTAAAATCTTAATCCTTCCAGTACTTTTCAGCAGCTGTATGCTACAGAGGAAATTTCTTTTTTGTCTTGTTCACAGTGCTCTCTGCTGACACCTCTGTCCATGTCAGGAACTGTCTACAGCAGCAGAGGTTTGCAATGGGGATTTTCTCCTGCTCTGGACAGTTCCTGATACGGCATTAGGTGTCAGCAGAGAGCACTGTGGACAAGACAAAAAAGAAATTTAAAAAGAAAAGAATTTCCTCTGTAGCATACAGCTGCTAAAAAGTAGTGGAAGGATTAAGATTTTTTAATAGAAGTCATTTACAAATCTGTTTAACTTTCTGGCACCAGTTGATTTAAAAAAAAATGGTTTTCCACCGGAGTACCCCTTTAAGAGTGGTCAAGTCTCCCTTGCATTGACACATTTACTATCATTCACTTCAGATAACTGGTGTAAATTATAGCAAAAATCTTGGCACTGGTGTCGCTTGTGGTGCACGGAAAGTCAAAGGGTCACCAAATACCAACACCGATACACTGTGACAAACCTTTAGCAGTGTGAGAAGCATTAGAAGTGTCTCAGTGCACATATACTCAGATCATTCAATGTAAATCTTCACTCTGCCACAGTTCTGGACACTGATTCGCCCCACACACTGGGCGTCCTGCCGACCCAATATGGTTTTCAGGTCAATACGTGATTTTCACTGAAGATACCGGAATGCGAGCAGGAGAGGGAATGGAAAACACACACACCAAGAGGTGGGTAACCATAGAGGTAGTCATTACAGCTGTTGCTTTGGGTAACCACAATGCTTCATAAAGGGTTGCCACCTTTCTTGCAAAAAAAATATACCGGCAATGCTAACATCACAGGATACACACGTAACATCACAGGATACACACGTAACATCACGGGATACACACGAAACATCACGGGATACACACGTAACATCACGGGATACACACGTAACATCACGGGATACACACGTAACATCACGGGATACACACGAAACATCACAGGATACACACGAAACATCACAGGATACACACGTAACATCACGGGATACACACGAAACATCACGGGATACACACGAAACATCACGGGATACACACGTAACATCACGGGATACACACGTAACATCACGGGATACACACGTAACATCACGGGATACACACGTAACATCACGGGATACACACGTAACATCACGGGATACACACGTAACATCACAGGATACACACGAAACATCACAGGATACACACGAAACATCACAGGATACACACGAAACATCACAGGATACACACGTAACATCACAGGATACACACGTAACATCACAGGATACACACGTAACATCACAGGATACACACGTAACATCACAGGATACACACGTAACATCACAGGATACACACGTAACATCACAGGATACACACGTAACATCACAGGATACACACGTAACATCACAGGATACACACGTAACATCACAGGATACACACGTAACATCACAGGATACACATGTGGGGGTAATATTGTCCTATTCTGACCCCTATAACCTTTTTTAATCTCTCCTTATATGGGCCTGTATGAGGGCTCTTTTTTTGCACCCTGATCTGTAGTTTTGAACAGTAGAATTTTTGTTTTTATGTGACTTTTTGATCTTTTTTTATTTTTATTTTTAAATAAATTAGGGAGTTGCAGTTAGTTACTAACTACAAACACCCAGCATGCCCTGATACAGTGCTCAGCAGCTGCCCCAAAGGAAAACTGCAACTCCCAGCATGTTGGAATATATAGTAGTATATGCCAATGTTTCCCAACCAGAGAGCTTTCAGCTGTTGCAAAACTACAACTCCCAGCATGCCCGGACAGCCGTTGGCTGTCCGGGCATGCTGGGAGTTGTAGTTTTGCAACAGCTGGAGGCTCGCTGGTTGGGAAATACTGGTATGGTATGGTGCAACATTCCAGGAGCTGGAGGATTGGTTGGATAATTACCAGCCTTTGCATTGCCAGTATGTTTAATATAAAAATACTGGCAGGGTGGCCAAAATACCAGCCAGGTGGCAACCCTACCCCCTCCCCTGTGCTCCACTATACCTGCAGGGCTGATGGCCAACACTTTCCACCCAGACGCAGCAGCAGCATCCTGGAGACTGGCACCTGAGGAGACAAGAGGTAGATAGTCAGCTCCAGCTCTAATGCACAGATGTCATCTTCTTATAATCTACTGGAGCCCCTCACTATACAGAGGTATACAACCTAAGGCAGAACTACAACTCCCAGCATCCCCTGACTGCTTTCAGCTGTCAGGGGATGCTGGGAGTTTTGGTTTTGTAACAGCTGGTGAGACCCAGGTTGTGTGACATTGCTAGGGCTTAAATGCACAGAGAAGCCCCTGCCCTACACTGTGGGGGGTCTCTTCTACGTCGCAATCACCTCCTCCGCCTGCTGTGCAGCTCTAGGTCACTGACAGGAAGTCACCGGGTTCACTTCCGGTTTTGGCAAAGAAGCCTAAACGAGTGTGGGCAAACGGAGCTGAGCATGCGCACAATAAGCCTTGCGACCCCGGAGCTAAGGAGTCACTAGAAGTTATGTTGAGTCTTATGTAGTGTGTTATAATCTCTTGTATCGTTCAGGGATCCCAGCTTTGTATCTAAACCTGTCATCTGTGATACTGCCCGCAGAGCTGTGTATCTAAGCCTATTCTCTGATGCTGTCTACTAAACCACTGTATCTCAGCCTGTTCTGTCTAAAACTGCCTACTAATTGTATATCTAAGCCTATCCTGTGTGATACTTTCTACTAAGATGTGTATTTAAGCCTATTGTGTGAGACTGACTGCTTAACCACAGTATCTAAACCTATTGTGTGATACTCTCTGCTGAGCTGTGTATAAAATACTATCAAGTGTGATTCTTTTATGCTGACATGTGTATCTAAGCCTATCATGTGATACTAGCCACTGTACCAAAAACTATGTAGCTTGATATTGTCCGCTGTGCTTATCATGTGTGATACTGCCTGCTCAGCTGCAGTATCTAATTTTTCAATGTGTCTGTTGAACCACTGTATCTAAGTCTGTGTGTTAGTATAGTTGTTACTGTCAGTATAAGGCTATCTTCACATGGCAGAAATTCAGCATTTATATTCCACATAGACATTCCGCAGCAGCAGAGTCTCTTTGATTTCAATGGGATTCTGCTGCTCTGTTTACACAGCAGAAATCCAAAAACATTGAACCTGTTCAGTGTTTTTGTGGATTCTGCTCGGATATGCATTTCCAAGCAGTCCCAGCGCTGGCATGTTCTGCCGACACTGTGTGCAAATAGCCTTAACCCCTTAAGGACGCAGGACGTAAATGTACGTCCTGGTGAGGTGGTACTTAACGCACCAGGACGTACATTTACGTCCTAAGCATAACCGCGGGCATCGGAGCGATGCCCGTGTCATGCGCGGCTGATCCCGGCTGCTAATCGCAGCCAGGGACCCACCGGCAATGGCCGACGCCCGCGATCTCGCGGGCGTCCGCCATTAACCCCTCAGGTGCCGGGATCAATACAGATCCCGGCATCTGCGGCGGTTCGCGATTTAAATGAACGATCGGATCGCCCGCAGCGCTGCTGCGGGGATCCGATCATTCATAACGCCGCACGGAGGTCCCCTCTCCTTCCTCCGTGCGGCTCCCGGCGTCTCCTGCTCTGGTCTGTGATCGAGCAGACCAGAGCAGGAGATGACCGATAATACTGATCTGTTCTATGTCCTATACATAGAACAGATCAGTATTAGCAATCATGGTATTGCTATGAATAGTCCCCTATGGGGACTATTCAAGTGTAAAAAAAAAATGTAAAAAAATGTAAAAGTAAAAAAAAAGTGAAAAATCCCCTCCCCCAATAAAAAAGTAAAACGTCCGTATTTTCCTATTTTACCCCCAAAAAGCGTAAAAAACATTTTTTATAGACATATTTGGTATCGCCGCATGCGTAAATGTCCGAACTATTAAAATAAAATGTTAATGATCCCGTATGGTGAACGGCGTGAACGAAAAAAAATAAAAAAAGTCCCAAATTCCTACTTTTTTAATACATTTTATTAAAAAATTTTTTATAAAAAATGTATTAAAAGTTTTTTATATGCAAATGTGGTATCAAAAAAAAGTACAGATCATGGCGCAAAAAATGAGCCCCCATACCGCCACTTATACGGAAAAATAAAAAAGTTAGAGGTCATCAAAATAAAGGGATTATAAACGTACTAATTTGGTTAAAAAGTTTGTGATTTTTTTTAAGCGCAACAATAATATAAAAGTATGTAATAATGGGTATCATTTTAATCGTATTGACCCTCAGAATAAAGAACACACGTCACTTTTACCATAAATTGTACGGCGTGAAAACAAAACCTTCCAAAATTAGCAAAATTGCGTTTTTCGTTTTAATTTCCCCACAAAAATAGTGTTTTTTGGTTGCGCCATACATTTTATGATATAATGAGTGATGTCATTACAAAGGACAACTGGTCGCGCAAAAAACAAGCCCTCAAACTAGTCTGTGGATGAAAATATAAAAGAGTTATGATTTTTAGAAGGCGAGGAGGAAAAAATGAAAACGTAAAAATTAAATTGTCTGAGTCCTTAAGGCCAAAATGGGCTGAGTCCTTAAGGGGTTAAAGGGGTACTCCTGTGGAAAACTTTTTATTTTTTTTTATCAACTGGTGACAGAAAGTTAAACAGATTTGTAAATCACTTCTATTAAAAAATCTTAATCATTCCAGTACTTTTTAGGGGCTGTATACTAAAGAGAAATTAAAAAAAGAAATGCATTTCCTCTGATGTCATGACCACAGTGCTCTCTGCTGACCTCTGCTGTCCATTTTAGGAACTGTCCAGAGCAGCATATGTTTGCTATGGGGATTTCCTCCAGCTCTGGACAGTTCCTAAAATGGACAGCAGAGGTCAGCAGAGAGCACTGTGGTCATGACATCAGAGGAAATGCATTTCTTTTTTGGATTTCTCTTTAGTATACAGCCCCTAAAAAGTACTGGAAGGATTAAGATTTTTTAATAGAAGTGATTTACAAAGAACATCTGCAGCAGAAAACACTTATCCCCTATTCACAGGATAGGGGATAAGTGTTTGATCGTGGGTGGTCTGAATGCTGGGGCTCTGCAGCAGCTCTCCCGTGCAGGGGGCGTGCCGACCACAGCGTGATGTCACGGCCGACACGTCTCCTCCATGTAACTCTATGGGAGAGTCAGGGAGGCAGCGTTCGTGCTTCCCCACCTCTCCCATAGAACTGTATGGGGACGGGACAGGGAGGGGGCGTAACCGTCGACCTCTCAGGTCGACGCTAAGCACATTAGCACTCACACTCAGCGCTAATGCCGGCGCATGTGATATTGTTAGTTTAAGTGGTGTATCTAATCCTATGCGTAGTACTGTCAGTATAACTGGTGTATCTAATCCTATGTGTGATTCTGTCAGTATAGCTGGTTTATCTACTCCTATCATGTGGGATAATGTCAGTATAACTGGTGTATCTAATTCTATTGTGTGATATTGTTAGTTTAAGTGGTGTATCTAATCCTATGCGTAGTACTGTCAGTATAACTGGTGTATCTAATCCTATGTGTGATTCTGTCAGTTTTGCTGGTGTATCTACTCCTATCATGTGGGATACTGTCAGTATAACAGGTGTATCTAATTCTATCGTGATACTGTCAGTATAGCTGGTGTATCTAATCCCATCATACATGGTACTGTCGGTATTGCTGGGGTATCTAATCCTATTATGTGTGGTACTGTCAGTATAGTTTGGATATTTCATTCTATCATTTATGGTACTCTTGATTATAGCTGGGGTATTTAATTTTATCATGTGTGATACTGTTAGGATTAGATACAACAGCTATACTAACAGTATCACCCATGATAGGATTAGATACCCCAGCTATACCTATAGTACCACACGAGATAGGATTAGATACACCAGCTATACTATCTTGTGTGGTACTATCGGTATAGCTGGGATATCTAATCCTATCATGTGTGATACTGTTAGTATAGCTGTTGTATCTAATCCTATCCTGTTTGGTACTGTCTAAAGCTGGGGTATCTAATCCTATCTTGTATGGTACTGTCTACAGCTGGGGTATCTATTCCTATCTTGTGTGGTACTATCGGTATAGCTGAGATATCCAATCCTATCATGTGGGATACTGTTAGTATAGCTGTTGTATCTAATCCTATCCTGTTTGGTACTGTCTAAAGCTGGGGTATCTAATCCTATCTTGTATGGTACTGTCTACAGCTGGGGTATCTATTCCTATCTTGTGTGGTACTATCGGTATAGCTGAGATATCCAATCCTATCATGTGGGATACTGTTAGTATAGCTGTTGTATCTAATCCTATTCTGTTTGGTACTGTCTACAGCTGGGGTATCTAATCCTATTCTGTTTGGTACTGTCTACAGCTGGGGTATCTAATCCTATCTTGTGTGTTTCTGTCAGTATAGCTGGAGTATCTAATCCTATTACGTGTGATACTCTCAGCTAGCTATGGTATCTAAGCACACGTTACAGTTGCGTGAATGTTACGTCCCAAACGGTTAAAGGACCTTTCGTGATGTCACAGTCACGTGATCTATCACATTCTTATGCATGTTACTGATCACATGACCATTACATACCCGCCCATAGTAAAAGGTCCTTTCCCTTCTGGAAGCGAACATTAGGGTATTTGATTTGTATTCTTATTTTTGTGCCTTAGTAGAAGTAGATGCAGTAGTGCTCGTGTATGTGTGTATAGTATATATTGTATAGTGTACTAGTTGTCTATAAAGTTAGTATTTCATATAGATGTGTATCTACAGAATTGCATTATGGTTGTCTATACCTAGATTATTGATTAGATACAGTGAATATCTATAGTGTATGTGTGGATCAGGGTTGTATATACAGTTAGTATTATATGTATATGATAAATGTTTTGTGTGTACAGTGGTCCCTCAAGTTACAATATTAATTGGTTCCAGGACGACCATTGTATGTTGAGACCATTGTATGTTGAGACCAGAACTCTATGGAAATCTGGTAATTGGTTCTAAAGGCACCAAAATGTCATCCAAAAATAGGAAAAAGTGAGGATTAAAGATAAATAAGTAGATAACTAATATAGATAAAGCAAGTCCTTACATATATAAGTAGTAAAGATCTGCTGGGGGCTATAAATCACTGTCTATGTCAGTGTTTCCCAAGCAGGGTGCCTCCAGCTGTTGCAAAACTACAACTCCCAGCATGCCCGGACAGCCAAAGGCTGTCCGGGCATGCTGGGAGTTGTAGTTTTGCAACAGCTGGGGCCACCCTGCTTGGGAAACACTGGTCTATGTAGAAGACAGGAGCTTCTTCAGGGTCCTGTAAGTAAAAAAGTAATGGAGTCGCCCTCACCTGGAGCAGCTAACCCTGGTACAGGTAAAGTGTACAGAACATGTAATACCTCCCTGTACTGTAGGGGGCACTACCAGACACCAGTCAGTGCATACGCTTCAGTAATACAGGTAAAGAGTACAGAACGTGTAATACCTCCCTGTACTGTAGGGGGCGCTACCAGACACCAGTCAGTAAATACACTTCAGTAATACAGGTAAAGAGTACAGAACATGTAATACCTCCCTGTACTGTAGGGGGCGCTACCAGACACCAGTCAGTGCATACACTTCAGTAATACAGGGGTTTTACCAGTGAAATGTCCATTCTGATTGGTCAGTTCTTCCAGCCATTGACATGTTTCGCAGATCTGGACTGTCCGTACATTGTATGTTGAGTCTGGTTTCAACTTACGATGGTCCAGAAAAGACCATTGTATGTTGAAACTAATGTATGTTGAGGCCATTGTAAGTTGAGTGATCACTGTATTTATATTATATACATGAGCAGTGATAACATGTAGATTGTTTGTTTATAATATTAGTATGTTTTATCAGAGTGTTTTTACAATCTTCCTTTGTTCTGCCAGTTGTATTTCTAGACCTTTTAACCCCATTAATACTATTACATCATGGCGGCGTATAGAAAGTATGGCGCAGGGTCAGGAGGTATCCCTGCTCAATAGCCAGCGTCTACCAACAGCTATCGTCAGTCTTTATTGGCGCCAAACCAGAGATCAGTTATTATAGCAGCCAGGAGCTTCGTCAGGATGTAATAGAAGATCAGTAATAGCAAAGTTAGAGATGAGCGAACTTACAGTAAATTTGATTCGTCACGAACCTCTCGGCTCGGCAGTTGATGTCTTATCCTGCATAAATTAGTTCAGCTTTCAGGTGCTCCGGTTGGCTGGAAAAGCTGGATACAGTCCTAGAAGACTTTCCTAGGACTGTGTCCACCTTTTCCAGCCCACCGGAACACCTGAAAGCTGAACTAATTTACGCAGGATAAGTCATCAACTGCCGAGCCGAGAAGTTCGTGACGAATCAAATTTACTGTAAGTTCGCTCATCTCTAAGCAAAGTATACATGTACCCCTTTTTACGCTGCGTATTGTGTTTACATTTTATATTTTTTTGTATACAAAAAAAAATTATATATACGTTGCAATTAGAGATGAGCGAACTTACAGTAAATTCGATTCGTCACGAACTTCTCCGCTCAGCAGTTGATGACTTTTCCTGCATAAATTAGTTCAGCTTTCCGGTGCTCCAGTGGGCTGGAAAAGGTGGATACAGTCCTAGGAGACTTTTTTCCTAGGAATGTATCCACCTTTTCCAGCCCACGGGAGCACCTGAAGGCTGAACTAATTTACGCAGGAAAAGTCATCAACTGCCGAGCCGAGAAGTTCGTGACGCATCGTATTTACTGTAAGTTCGCTCATCTCTAGTTGCAATGCTTTTTTTTTATTTTTATTCAGTTAAACGTATTTTATTTATCCTTTTTTCTATATGTTATTTTATGTTTATTTCTTTTTTCTATATGCAAACAACAACGCAGTCTAAACCCAGCCTTAAAAATAAATAAAAAATAGTTGGTATTTCCACATGCAGAAATTGCTTTACTACAGTGGTCTCAAACTGTGGCCCTCCAGATGTTGCAAAACTTCAACTCCCAGCATGCCCGGACAGCCAACGGCTGTCCGGGCATGCTGGGAGTTGAAGTTTTGCAATATCTGGAGGGCCACAGTTTGAGACCACTGCTTTACAATGAAGATAAGAGTTTCTATTGTGTTCAACAGGGATTCCCCTGCGTAGTGCACACTGTAGCATTTCCGCTAACTTGCCGGTAAAAATTAAATGTTACGGGGTCACGTCACATCCCCAAAAAATGGTTATAAGAATTATCCAAACAGTTCCATCTACCCCAAAATGCTAGCAATAAAAACTACGGATCACCCCACAAAAACTGACCCCTCCTACAGCTTCATAGATAGAAAAGGTATATGGGTCAATAGGGTAATGTAAATAATTAAAAGGTTTAATCCCCTTAAAGGGGTACTCCGCTGGAAATCATATTTTTTTTTAAATCAAGTGGTGCCAGAAAGTTAATCAGATTTGTAAATGACTTCTATTTAAAAATCTTAATCCTTCCAGTACTTATCATCTGCTGTATGATCCACAGGAAGTTATTTTCTTTTTGAATTTCCTCTCTGTCTGACCACAGTGCTCTCTGCTGACACCTCTGTCCATTTTAGGAACTGTCCAGAGTAGGAGCAAATCCCCATAGCAAACCTATCCTGCTCTGGACAGTTCCTAAAATGGACAGAGGTGTGAGCAGAGAGCACTGTGGTCAGACAGAGAGGAAATTCAAAAAGAAAAGAACTTCCTGTGGAACATACAGCAGCTGATAAGTAATGGAAGGATTAAGATTTTTTTTTTTTAATAGAAGTAATTTACATATCTGTGTAACTTTCTGGCACCAGTTGATTTAAAAAAAAAAAAAAAAAAATTTCGGTGGAGTACCCCTTTAAGGAAAGGGCAAGTTTTTGTTCTTGTGCTTTGTTTTTTTTTCCTCCTCAGCTTTTTTTATTTTTAATTTTTCATCCACAGACTCATATCGGGGCTTGTTTTTTTTTTTTTTTTTTTTTTTTTTTTTTTTCAGGGTCAATTGTACTTTGTAATGAATTCCTTCATTTTTCCATAACGTGAGGTAAAATTGAAAAAAGAAAAAAAAAAGCAACTTTGCAAATTTTGGTGGAAGGGGAGAGTGGTCTTTAGAGATGAGCGAACTTACAGTAAATTCGATTCGTCACAAACTTCTCGGCTCGGCAGTTGATGACTTTTCCTGCATAAATTAGTTCAGCTTTTAGGTGCTCCCGTGGGCTGGAAAAGGTGGATACAGTCCTAGGAAAGAGTCTCCTAGGACTGTATCCACCTTTTCCAGCCCACCGGAGCACCGGAAATCTGAACTAATTTATGCAGGAAAAGTCATCAACTGCCGAGCCGAGAAGTTCGTGACGAATCGAATTTACTGTAAGTTCGCTCATCTCTAGTGGTCTTCTTTTTTACGCCGTTCACCTTGCAGGTAAACTGACATGTTATCTTTATTCTTTAGGTCGGTCTGATTCCAACAATATCCAATTTGTATAGTTCCCTCCTATAGTTTCAAAAAATTCTGAACAGCCATTTCTGACCCCTCTAACTTTTTTTTTTATTTTTCCATATACGGGGCTGTTTGGGGGCTCATTTTGTGGCGTTGATACCATATTGGTATTGATCAGAATTGATTTTTTTTTTTTATTGATTATTTTCTTCTGGGATTTATTCCCAGAATTTTTTTTCCTTTTTTCTGGGATGTGTTGTGATAAAAATGTGCAATTCTGGTATTTGGTATATTTTTGCATTCATGCCATTCAGTGCGGGGGTTTTCGATAATGTAAAATATAAATAGTTCGGACATTTCTGCACATGGCGATATCAAATATGTTTTATTATGGAAAAGGTTAATTTATATTAGGGTTAGGCTAGGTTCACACTGCTGCTATGCTCTGTCCCGTTAAAGGGGTACTCCTCCCCTAGACATCTTATCCCCTATCCAAAGGATAGGGGATAAGATGTCAGATCGCCGCGGTCCCGCTGCTGGGGAGCCCCGGGATCCCCACTGCGGCACTGCGCTATCATTACAGCACAGAGCGAGTTCGCTCTTCACGTAATGACGCGCAATACAGGGGCCGGAGCATTGTTACGTCATGGCTCCGCCCCTCGTGACGTCACGGCCCGCCCCTTTCAATACAAGTCTATGGGAGGGGGGCGCGGCGGTCGCCACGCCCCCTGCCATAGACTTGCATTAAGGGGACGGGCCGTGATGTCACGAGGGGCGGAGCCATGACATCACGCGGCTCCGGCCCCTGTATTGCCCGTCATTACGCACAGAGCGATCTCGCTCTGTGCTGTAATGATAGCGCGGTGCCGCAGCGGGGGTCCCCAGCAGCGGCACCGCGGCGATCTGACAACTTATCCCCTATCCTTTGGATAGGGGATAAGATGTCTAGGGGCGGAGTACCCCTTTAAGGGTCTGGTAGACTCTTTTTTTTTATTAAAAAGTTTTTGTGTGTTTGCTTAACAGACCCTGAACAGGTTGAAGCACAGCAGGCACTAACAGGTCCTGACGGATCCCATTGACTTTGCATGGGATCCATTGGGTGTCTGTTATTTTGGGGGAGTTTAGCGGAGAAAAATACCGGTCATGCAGTAATTTTTCTCACGCTAAACCCCCGTCATTTAACAACAGAACTACCTCTGATGGTGCCCAGCGGTAGTGTGAGAGAAGCCTTAACATTATTAGTTCTTTTTTTTTTTTTTTTACACTTTACAAGTCCCCATAGAAGACTTTTATAAGGCCCCTTCACACTACAGGTATCATCCTGTAAAAGCCCTGAAAAAAGTCCTGAAAACGGCCGTCAAAAAATCCCATTCATGTCAATGGGATTTTTTGTAATGGCAGGTATAGTAGAAAAATTGGACTAATTTTGGCGCTGGAACTCTGGATATTAAGAAGATCAGGAACACATCTGCATTCCTTAAAAAGGCTTTATTTGTGAATACATAGGCTACGCGTTTCTGGTCCGAAACGGACCCTTCATCAGGCAAAGTATATGTGACAGGCGTATAACACAGTGTGGTTAAAATACACTCAGTACGTACCGTATTTTTCGCCCTATAGGACGCACCGGCGTATAAGACGCACCCAATTTACAGGTGCAAAATCTAAAAAAATAAAGATTTTGAACCCAATAGTGGTCTTCAACCTGCGGACGTCCAGATGTTGCAAAACTACAACTCCCAGCATGCCCGGATAGCCGTTGGCTGTCCGGGCATGCTGGGAGTTGTAGTTTTGCAACATCTGGAGGTCCGCAGATAGAAGACCACTGCATAGGAGGTAATACTCACGTGTCCCCGCCGCTCCGGACCCGTCACCGCTGCCCTGGATGTCGCTCCATCGCTGTCGCCGTGTCCCCGTCGCTCCGGAACGTCTCTGCTGCCGGCCGGGTATCCTCGCTCTCCATCGCCGCCATCACGTCATTACGCACGCCGACGCACTTGCGCGACAACGTGATGACGAGGAAGGAGAGCGCCGGCCATACAGGGGATCCCTGAACGGAGAAGACACCGAGGAGGCAGGTAAGGTCCCTCCCGGTGTCCTGTAAGCAGTAACCCGGCTATTCAATTGGGCTGTTCGGGACCACCGCGGTGAAATCGTGGCGGTCCCGAACAGCCCGACTGAACAGCCGGGTTAGTGTCACTTTCCCTTCAGACGCGGCGGTCAGCTTTGATCGCCGCGTCTGAAGGGTTAATACAGGTCATCACCGCGATCGGTGATGTCCTGTATTAGCCGCTGGTCCCGGCTGTTGATGGCCGCAGGGACCGCCAAGATAGGGGAGTATTCGCCGTATAAGACGCACCGACTTTTTTTGGGGAAGAAAAAGTGCGTCTTATACGGCGAAAAATACGGTAGTTAGAAAGATTACGTTAATTAGGACATTCTGCAATACTCAACGTAACCACCGCAATCAGACCGGTTCTCAAGCTGTCCCACCGGAACCAGTACGGACAGGTTAAAATCAAAGGCACAGAGTTTTTTTTAATAAAAACGCGCTTATTTACATTCATATAAGAGAGAAGAGGCCCCCGTATTATAGAAGGCAACTGGGGCTAGAACGATAATAAAAGTGAAAGCTTCATATCATGTGCAATGTTTTTGATACAATGTAGACGCTGTATTTTTGACCCAATATAGACATCTCTGTTACTATGAACAATGATCTGAAACATTGTTTCGCAGTTTGATAGCTGTATTATGCAATGCAGACTATTTGACACGGCTTATCAAAACGCTACGGAGCGTTGCTCAGAGCGCTATACAGCAGTAACGGTGTTTGGATGGAGCGCAGCTGTTTCCAAAGCTCAGTTCTTTTTTTTGTGAATGTGCGCTTGTAATCCGACGCTACTCAGAGCGCTATACAGTGGTAGCAATATTAAAGGGGGCGGAGCTATTTCCAAAGCTCAGTTCCTCTTTATGAATATTGCTTGTAGCCCAGCCAAACAGTTTTCCCAGAGCGGGTCCCTGTATCAGGTTGGTGGTTTTCCTTAGAGCGCTACATGGCCGTAGCGGTGTTTGATGTGGGCGGAGCTAGTTCCTGAATGAACTAGCAATGTTAGCCCAAAGTCTATACGACAGTCATGATATTAGGAGGAACGAGGCCAGTTGCCAAGTGAGATTAGTAATATTAGTGATGTAATTCTGAGGCGCTACGTGATAGAAGCGGTATTTTAAGTGGGCGGACTTACATGCTCCCTACGTCTCGGGCGCTACATAGCAGTAGCGGTGTTTAGAGTAGGCGGAGCTATTTGTTAGGCTCACAAGTGTTCTTGCTCCAAAGTCTGTAGGGCAATTTTGAAATTTGGGAGATGCGGAGGTAGGAAGTTTATACCATAGGCCGACTAGTAGGTTACGTACTATCCAAAGGGTAGTTAAAGGGGTACTCTGGTGCTTACACATCTTAGCCCCTCTCCAAAGGAATAAAAAGGGTTAGAAACCTGGTTAAAAGGGTTAAAAATAAAAAGGGTCCAAAAAAAAAGGGTTAAAAACCTGATAAAAAAAAAAAATATAAAAACAAATGTAATTGATGAACAACATCAGGTTTTTTAATAAAGAAAACCATTAAAAATAACGGATGATGGTCGTCAGTTATCATCCGCTATTACCAGTTATTGCATCCGTTTTTTTGTTTTGTTTTTTTTTCCATCCGTTATTGAAAAATAATGGCAGTAAAAAAGCAGGATGATACCTGTAGTGTGAAAGGGGCCTAAGCCATCATTAGGGGCTAATACAGATAAATGCAGAAAACTGGGGAAGTAGAGGCTTTATCAGAGAAAATATAGAAACTCTGTAGAGTCCTTGAAGATTGTAAGGTCAGATGTTTTTTGTTTTTTCTCCCCTCTAGGTTGTCGAAATAGAGGATCCTAACATAACCAAGTATGGACAAGGACAGGAAACGCATGGCTGAGAGGATATTAAACATCACCTTAGATATAATCTACCTGCTGACCGGAGAGGTGAGAGGCGTAGTGTGCCTTCTTTTCCCTCTTTTTCACAAGCAGACAGTAAGAATGCTGGTGCTGGCTCTTTTTGTTTTATATTTCCCAAAATAATAATATCAACAATGTTAAAGGGGTTATCCAGGAAAAAACTTTCTTTTTTGTATATCAACTGGCTCCAGAATTAAACAGATTTGTAAATTAGCAAAATGGAAAGTAGTCAGCTCACCCGGCCACCGCACGGCAAAATAGTCCTCCAATTATATGAAGAAAGCAGGTAGATGCCAGCGATTAAGAAACTTCACCTTTATTAGAACCATGTTAAGATCATCGACATGCAGAGACTTCAATAAGACAAACTATTAAAATTCCAGGAATCAGCACCAAGCATGACGCGTTTCAGGTCATGTGACCTTTCATCAGATGCAGATTTGTAAATTACTTCTATTAAAAATCTCAATCCTTTCAGTACTTATGAGCTGCTGAAGTTAAGTTGTTCTTTTCTGTCTCTCTGATGCTCTCTGATGATACCTGTCTTGGGAACTGTCCAGAGTAGAAGCAAATCCCCATAGTAGAAGGCAAGGATGGTCAGCTCTCAGGATTCCCAACATGGCTGTGCACTCCAATAGTTTAAGACAACAAGACAGAAAGGGTAGCCAGTGGTATCGATGAATTCTGTTTATTCGGGTCCCATAAAAACCGCATACAAGCGGGACATGAGCCAGCAAACAATAATCAGTAGGTGTGGACGCGTTTCGGGTATACACCCTTCGTTTTAGCACGAAGTGCTAAGACGAAGGGTGTATACCCGAAACGCGTTCACGCCTACTGATTGTTGTTTGCTGGCTGATGTCCCGCTTGTATGCGGTTTTTATGGGATCCGAATAAACAGAATTCATCGATACCACTGGCTACCCTTTCTGTCTTCAAATCCCCATAGTAAACCTCTTCTACTCTGTGCAGTTGCAGAGATGTCAGCAGATTGCACTGTGGTCAGATAGAAAAGAACAACTCAACTTCAGCAGCTGATAATTATTGGAAGGATTAAGATTTTTTTAATAGAAGTAATTTACAAATCTGTTTAACTTTCTGGAGCCAGTTGATATATAAAAAGAACATTTTTCATGGAATACCCCTTTAACTAATCTGAGATACAAATCTTGGGAAAAAGGCCTTCGATGTGCCCAAAGAATAATGCAGTCATGAAAAAATCTGATTTGAAAAACCTTTATTAATAAGTTTTTTTATTTTTTTTATTTAAAATCACCCTGACCCTCTTCTGAATCCCAACTTTTCATTATTATGATCATTATTGCAAGTTGTGGAGTCCGCTTCACATTGAACATCCAAATGGCTCACCTGTGCCACGGACCGGCCGGTTCCGCCCTCGGCCCACAATCCAATTGAGAAAAGAAGAAGGTCCGGCACTTCAGGTGAAGGATTAAAACCAGCTTTCTTTTATTCAAACCTTGACACAGTTCACATACAGAACAACATCTGACGCGTTTCGCCCGCGTTGGGGCTTAATCGTTAAATGTTTGTTAGTCTACGATTAAGCCCCAACGTGGGCGAAACGCGTCAGATGTTGTTCTGTATGAGAACTGTGTCAAGGTTTGAATAAAAGAAAGCTGGTTTTAATCCTTCACCGGAAGTGCCGGACCTTCTTCTTTTCTCAATATGATCATTATTATGACCATTCGCGCATAAAGGCGCTTCCCCTGGCTCGTACGGGCCAGAGGGAGTGCCTTTGTGCACGAAACTTGTTGCCGCCCCTTTGTATGCCCCCTGCCTCACCTGTCCATCGCTGCTCGTACGGACCAGAGAAAGCGCCATTGTGTGCGAAACTTGTTGCCGCCCCTTTGTATGCCCCCTGCCTCACCTGTCCATCGCTGCTCTTACGGACCAGAGAAAGCGCCATTGTGCGCGAAACTTGTTGCCGCCCCTGCCTCACCTGTCCATCGCTGCTCCCTGTGTGTCTGTCCCTTTGGATGTGTATCTATGTTCATGTTGCATAAAGCCTGGATTTTCTACTGACAAGGGGTGGTGAGTGCATTATCCTTATACTGTGCCTGCAATTCTAGTGATTAGTTAAGGTCTGAACACCCAGACCCTGACTGATCAAAACTTTTGACATGTCTCAGGGACATGCCACATGCTAAGTGTCTGGAAATGGTCCGGAGAGAGACAGGGGTGTGTATTGAAGGTAGAAAAGGAAACTTTAAGCTGCTTGTGCACCCAACCCTTCGTGAAAATGATGACAGGTTCCTGTTTAAAGGAAAGCGAACCTGACAAATGGGACGTGCAAAGATAAATGACTGTGTCTCATTCTCCATCTTTAGGATTACATAGCGGTGAAGACAGTATCCGATGAGGAAGAAGGATGGAGCAGCACCCAGATTCCCATCACAAAGACCACATCTCACTCACTGAGAAAAGAGAGAATCAATGAGAAAAAGATCCTAGAACTCACCAACAAGATCATAGAGTTGTTAACTGGAGAGGTACCTTATATAGTAATAACAAGGGAGGTGTCTGCTTAGTGACTGAATCATTGTATGTCTGCTCAAAAAGTTAAAGGGGTTATCCACCATTAGGTGATTTTAACACCTACTTGTCAGACAGTAATGGACATACTGCGCTTGTTTTTGGATTAAATGGCTATGTTGTGAGATTACCATACAAATGTAGCTAGCTTTTTTTTTTTTTGCTTTCCTGTTGAAGTTTTCTTTTTTACTACAAATCCCAGAATTCCACTTTCCTCCCTCCCACACATCAGCCATCCCACCCAACAACAACAAAAAACAAGCTAGATTCAATGAAAAAGGTCAGTGCTTTCTAATCAGGGTGCTTCCAGCTGTTGCTAATTCCCTGTGGTCATTCCACCCATTGAAGCAGAAAAGGCTCCCTGTCATCACTTGACTAGTGATGTCAGGTCTCGGCCGCACTGCATCCTGGGAAATACCTGAGACAGGATTAATTTCGTATGCTGTTAAAAATGAACATCCAGAGCAAAGATCACATAAGAATGCAAGACCAGCCATCAGAGACCGGTACGGACACTATATTATGAACTACACTAACTTTACAGCCCCTGTAGCATAGTCAGATAAAAAAATTCCTGGAATACCCCTTTAAGTAAGTTCTTAGACACTGGTGCCAGTCAAAAGGTGAATCTCTACCTTTATCAACATAGTTTAAACTTATTTTTTTTGTGATATATGGCTTTAAATCTATTAAATAATTATGCATTTTTAAAGATACAAAACTTGTTGGGGGGAATTTATCAAGGGATTTAAATGGTTTTATTTGCAGTGTTTGGCGCAAAAAAGGTACACGCACGTTGCGTGCGGGTATTTGTGCCTTTTTGCCGCACAGCCAATTTGCTATTGACGTGTGTGGAAATGTCCGAAGTACTAAAATAAAATGTTGTTGGTCCCGTGTGGTTAACGTTGTAAATTTAAAATAATACCAAAGTACTAAATTGCAGATATTTGGTCACCTGACATGCCAAAAAGACACAAAAAATGTGAGCTAAATGTCATATATATGCAAAAGTGGTACCGCTAAAAAATAAGCCCTCATACAGCCTCGTATATTGAAAAATAAGAAAGTTAAAAGGGTTCAGCAGAGGATTAGCGATGCAATACAGCAACACACAGCACTTATCACAGACACTTTTTCTTACAGTGTAAAATTGACGGTGCTGAGGAAATTTCTCCTAGCTGTCTATTGCTCAGACAAATTTATCATAATGTCTGCACTATTTTGTTAATTTGACGTACGTCAGCACTTTCACAGCTTAAAATTAAATTTTTGACTGTTAAACACGTCTACCACAGACCATTATGGGAACCCCGCCGCCCCCTTTTTACAGAGCTTTACTGTGTTTTTATCGTATTGTAGTAATATAGGTGGCTGTAAATACTGAGTGTGTTCTTTTTTTTAACCTAGGTTAGTGCAGAAACTTTGGAGATCTTTTTCCAAAAACAAAACTCAGATTGCTATAAGGCAGGGTTTAACAAATTTGTTATAATTCTAGGAGACAGCAAAAAAAGTTGAGAGCCAGGATGCTGTTGTTTGTCACAAAATGTTTCATAACGCAACATGACGTTATGTGACATCATATCATCTGTCATTAGTGTGTCCTCATCTCCACTGTGTCACATTTATTAGTGTGAATTCGGGTAGAAAACAGACATGGTGCACATCTACAATATTGTATAATGATCTGATTACTTCTCAGCATAATATCAAAAACTAACAGGTTGTTAGTAAACATTTTTGATCAAAAAGTACAAGCCCACTCGCCACGTCAAGGCCACCTATTCAGAGTGGGTCCCTAACGTCCCTAGCATAAAATGGCGTAGCACTGGGCGGCGACCACCACCACCAGTGCCCACGGGGGGGAAACGACCCACTGGCAAAGCGGCCCCAATGCCACTCAAACCAGTCTATGGGTCGCACCTCCCCGCAGACACGGCGCCACGGCAGCAACGGACCCAGCACAGCACCACACCAGTGTGAACAGGGTGCTACAGCTCACTTACCATGCTCTCCCAGTCAGACTGGGCGGCTGCTAGGAAAGAAATGGCCCTTGTGTAGCTAACTACTACTTATATAGGGTTGGGCTGAGGGGGTGGGGAAGAGTGCAGCACATGTTCAAACAAAAAAAAGGAGGGGATAGAAAACACAGTGTGAATTCGGGTAGAAAAACAGACATGGTGCACATCTACAATCTTGTATAATGATCTGATTGCTGACTGGGAGAGCATGGTAAGTGAGCTATTACACCTTGTTCACACTGGTGTGGTGCTGTGCGGCGTCCGTTGCTGCCGTGGCGCCGTGTCTGCAGGGAGGTGCGACCCATAGACTGCTTTGAGTGGCATTGGGGCCGCCATGCCAGTGGGTCGTTTCCATCACCAGCGAACCCCCCCCCCCCCGTGGGCACTGGTGTCGCGGCGGTGGTGGTCGCCGCCCAGTGCTACGCCATTTTATGCTAGGGACGTTAGGGACCCACTCTAAATAGGTGGCCTTGACGTGGCGAGTGGGCTTGTACTTTTTGATCAAAAATGTATACTAACAACCTGTTAGTTTTTGATATTATGCTGAGAAGCAATCGGATCATTGTGCAAGATTGTAGCTGTGCACCATGTCTGTTTTCTACCCGAATTCACATTTATTAGTGCCCCCTCGTCTCTTCTTGTGTCACAGTCATTAGTGTCCCCTCATCTCCCCTATGTCACAGCTATTAGTGTCCCCTCGTCTCTTCCTGTGTCACAGTCATTAGTGTCCCCTCATCTCTTCCTGTGTCAGTCATTAGTGTCCCCTCATCCCTTCCTGTGTCACAGTCATTAGTGTCCCCTCATCTTTCTGTGTCACAGTAATTAGTGTCCCCTCATCTCTTCCTGTGTCAGTCATTAGTGTCCCTTCATCTCTTTCTGTGTCACAGTCATTAGTGTCCCCTCATCTCTTCCTGTGTCACAGCTATTAGTGTCCCCTCATCTCTCGCTGTGTCACAGTCATTAGTATCCCCTCATCTCTTCCTGTGTCACAGTCATTAGTGTCCCCTCATCTCTTCCTGTGTCACAGTCATTAGTGTCCCCTCATCTCTCGCTGTGTCAGTCATTAGTGTCCCCTCATCTCTTCCTGTGTCACAGCTATTAGTGTCCCCTCATCTCTCGCTGTGTCACAGTCATTAGTATCCCCTCATCTCTTCCTGTGTCACAGTCATTAGTATCCCCTCATCTCTTCCTGTGTCACAGTCATTAGTGTCCCCTCATCTCTTTCTGTGTCACAGTCATTAGTGTTCCTCTCATGGGGCATTTTCGCATGCGGTGATACTAGTTATGTTTTCTTAGTTTTTTTTTGGTTTTTTGTAAATACATTTTATCAGACTTTTCCAACAAAGAAAACAAGAAACACAAATGAAACAAAACCGTCATGCTAGGCACAGCACAGCACGTTGTGGGCTAAATGTGCATTTGTACGTGATAAACTGTGGCAAAGTAGAGAGAAAATAAATAATTGTCCATAGAAAATCTGCTTGAGAAAAGAAATCCGAAAACGGTAACACCCTAAAATCCTCATAGTTTGTTTCTTTAATAAAAAAAGTTGGAAAAGGGTGTGATTTAAATAGGCACTGTCCCACATCTGGGGTAATGCCATGAAGTTACATACCGTACCTATACCATTAACTACAAAATACATGTGTTATAAAATATACATATATCTATTAAAAAGAGGCAAATTGGTCTGAAAACACAGTGGCCACATTTGCCTCTTTTTATTGGAAATCTGTACTTTATATGATCTATGTTATGACTAAGTCGGAGGTACTACTCTATAAGCAATTCTACCATTCTTTCAGTTTTTGTGCCTTCTTTGAACTTTTATATTAAATGTGATTTTAGCTTTTTTCACTGAATCTTTTGTGTGTATCAGGTTCCTATAAGGTGTCAGGATGTCGCTGTCTATTTCTCCATGGAGGAGTGGGAGTATTTAGAAGATCACAAGGATCTGTACGAGGATGTCATGGTGGAGACCCACAGATCACTGTGTAAGCATAACCTTTTATTGACTGGATGGAGTAGATCACTTTTGAAATATCCATAATCTGATAATCTAATTTTAGAGAAACAATGTTTTTCTCCATTGGCCTTGCTTCTTTTATAGATGAACCCAGTATAAGGAACAACCCCGATGGGTTCTCCAGTCCTCTTCATGCACACAACTGTCCAGAGGAAAATGACAATGTCCTACAGGATTGTAAGGTAGATGAGAGATCACAGGAAATGCTGGATATGATCTTATTCAGTCTTATTTTATTGTTTACATTTATATATATATATATATATATATATTTTTTTTTTGTAATTAATACAGTAGCTGTAAATGTTTCTAAATTCATAAAATGTCTGTTAAAGTCAATGAACAACTATTATGTATGGGGGGAAAATGGTTAATTTAGGTTTAAAGGGGTTGTCCCCATTCTGCAGAGGTTTGTGACAAGAACATAATTTTTCCTCTGTATAAATCATAAGTCAGACTGCACATGGAGTATTGTGTCCAATTTTGGGCACCTGTATATAAGAAGGACATGGTTGAATTGGAAAAGGTGTAGAGGAGGGCGACAAAGGTAATTAACGTTTCACCATTATCACAGATGGGGATTCTTTACTGTAGGAGCAGTGAGACTATGGAACTCTCTGCCACATGATGTTGTGATGTCTGACTCAATAAACAAGTTCAATGGGGGTCTGGATGTTTTTTGGGAAAAATATAATATTACATATTATAGCTACTAGATTTATGCTGATAGAACGTTGATCCGGGGATATATTCTGATTGCCATATAGGAAAGGAATTTTTTCTTCGTTATGGCAATTGGCATCAGCCTCATAAGGAGTTTTGCCTTCCTCTGGATCAACACAGTAGAGTTATATATTACTCTTGTCTTTTTTTGAGACCACTAAAAATATTTTGCATTTAGGAAGGAAATAAACAATTAAATAAAAGCAGTGCAAAGATGTCCTAAACCCTTAACGACATCTGACGTAAATGTACGTCATGGTACAGATCATGGTATCTGCTGCAGTTAAAATGGATGATCGTATCGCCTGCGTCACTGCTGCGGGAATCGGATCATCTGGAATGGCGGATGGAGGTCCCCTCACCTGCCTCCGTCCATCTCCTGGGGTCTTCTGCTCTGGTCTGAGATCAAGCAGACCAGAGCAGAAGATGACCGATTACACTGATCAGTGGTATGCCCTATGTATAGCACTGAACAGTATTAGAAATCAAATGATTGCTATATATAGTCCCCTATGGGGACATAAAGGCTGCATAAAAAAATTAGAAAAATCCCCTCCCCCCAAAAAGATGTAAATCGTCCCATTTTACCCCCAAAAAGTGTAAAAAAAATAAATAAAATTAATAAACATATTTCATATCGCCGCATGCGTAAATGTCCGAACTATCAAAATATAATGTTAATCATCCCGTATGGTGAATGGCGTAAACGTAAAGAAGAAGAAAAAGAAAGTCCAAAATTGCTGATTTTTTTTCTCACATTTTATTCCAAAAAAAATTTATACAAAAATGATTAAAAAGTAAAATATAAGCAAAAGTGGTACTGATAAAAACTAAAGATTACGGCACAAAAAAATAAGCCCTCATACCAACCCATATACAGAAAAAATAGGTGGTGAAAATAGGACAATTTCAAACATACTAATTTTATTAAAATAGTTTGAGATTTTTTTTAAACGGTAAAATTATATAAACGCATATAACATGGGTATCATTTTAATCATATTGACCCACAGAATAAAGAAACCATGTAAATTTTACCGTAAAGTGTACAGCGTGAAAACATAACTTTCCCAAATTTACTAAATTGCTGTTTTCTTTTCAATACCCCCACATAAATAATATATTTTTTTTTTGCTAAGCTGTACATTTTATGGTAAAATAAGTGATGTCATTACAAAGTAAAATTGGTGATGCAAAAAAGAAGTCCTCATATGGGTCTGTGAATGGAAATATAAAAGAGTTATGATTTTTAGAAGGTGAGGAGGGAAAAACGAAAATGCAAAAATTAAATTGGCCTGGTCCTTAACTCCTTGGCGACGGAGGGCGTATGCATACGCCCTCGCGTCCCGTCACTTAAGGACGGAGGGCGTATCCATATGCCCTCCGTATTTCCGATCACTGCCGCTTGCCGGGCGGTGATCGGACCGGGATGACTGCTGATATCTATCAGCAGGCATCCCGTGGCAATGCCTAGGGGGGGTCCTGAGACCCCCCCATGTCGGCGATCACAGCAAATCGCAGGTCAATTCAGACCCGATCTCCCGGAAAATAAGCGTGATCGGAGCTGTCAGAGACAGCTCCGACCAGCCTAAAGGATAGGAGCGAGGTGGCAGTTTTGCCACCCCCTCCTATCCCCTGCCATTGGTCGGTCAGGCTGACCATCAATGGCAGGAGGGGGGCGGGGGGGTTAGAGTTAATTTCCCCCTGCTCTGCCCACCGATCGAAGTCGGTACAGAGCGGGGGGAACATGGCCCGGCTTACCCGGACCTGCGGCGGCATCCCGGAGTAGCGGCGTCATCATCTGAGCGGCGGCCGGAAAGTGTGTTGGAGAAGGCTGCAGTGAAGATCGCGATAAGTGATCTTCACTGTGGCCTTCTAAAAGCTGCAAAACTACAACTCCCAGCAAGCCCACACAGCCAAAGGCCCAGTGTAGTTCTGCAATATCTGGCCCTTCAGATGTTGCAGAACTACAACTCCCAGCATGCCTGGACAATATAGGCATGCTTGGAGTTGTAGTTTTGCAACATCTGGAGGGCTACAGTTTGGAGGCCACTACTCAGTGGTCTCCAAACTGTTCTTCCCCAGTTGTTGCATAACTACAACTCCTAGCATGCCCAGACTGTCCAGGCATGCTGGGAATTGTAGTTCTGCAACATCTGAAGGGCCAGATATTGCAGAACTACATGCCCAGCATCCCTGACTGTCTGGCCATGCTGGGAATTGTAGTTTTGCAACAGCTGTAGGCACACTGGTTGGGA
Organism: Hyla sarda; assembly: GCF_029499605.1. Lineage (NCBI taxonomy): Eukaryota > Metazoa > Chordata > Amphibia > Anura > Hylidae > Hyla > Hyla sarda. Next base: position 179,381,515 of record NC_079195.1, read on the forward strand.
AACACTGAGCTAACACTGAGTTTCCTAACACTGAGTTTCCTAACTCAGTGATTCCAATCCGTGTGCCTCCAGCTGTTGCAAAACTACAACTCCCAGAGTGATCTGACAGACCGTTCATACTGGGAGTTGTAGTCTTGCAACAGCTGGAGGCACATGGGTTGGAATCACTGAGCCAGAGTCTGTTTTCTAACTCAGTGGTTCCCCACCAGTGTGCCTACAGCTGTTGTAAAACTACAACTCCCAGCATGTACGGTCTGTCAGTGCATTCTGGGAGTTGTCATTTTGCCACAGCTGAAGGTTTGGGGCGCCCCCCCCCCCCCCCCCATGTGATTGTACAGGGTACATTCACACAGGCGGGTTTACAGTGGGTTTCCTTCAAGGATACTGCCTGTGTGAGTGTACCCTAAAAACACTACACTACACTAACAAATAATAAAAAGTAAAACACTACACATACACCCCCTTACACGTCGCCCCCCCCCCCCCCAATAAATATGAAAAACGTCTCATACGGCAGTGTTTCCTAAACGGTGCCTCCAGCTGTTGCAAAACCACAACTCCTAGTGTTGCCGGACAGCCATAGACTGTCCTGGCAGGCTGGGAGTCCTGCAACAGCTGGTGGCACCCTGTTTCGGAAACACTGCTGTAGGGTTTTGGAGGAGACAAGCCCCATCCTTGTAACCGGGTCCACCCCTACTGCAAATTCCTTATTCAGGCCTCAAATGCGCATGGCGCTCTCTCACTTCAGAGCCCTGTCGTATTTCAAGGCAACAGTTTAGGGCCACATATGGGGTATCTCCGTACTCGGGAGAAATTGCGTTACAAATTTTGGGGGGATTTTTCTCCCATTACCCTTTGTAGAAATGGTACATTTTGGAAAAAAACTGCACTTTAGTGAAAAATTTTTCTTTTAATTTACACATCCGAATTTAACGAAAAGTCGTCAAACACCTGTGGGGTGTTAAGGCTCACTGCACCCCTTGTTAAGTGCCTTGAGGGGTGTAGTTTCTAAAATAGTATGCCATGGTGTTTTGTTTTTTTTTTGCTGTTCTGGCACCATAGGGGCTTCCTAAATGTGACATGCCCCCAAAAACCATTTCAGCAAAATTCACTCTCCAAAATCCTGTTGTCGCTCCTTCCCTTCTGAGCCCTCTACTGCGCCCGCCGAACACTTGACATACACATATGAGGTATTTTCTTACTCGAGAGAAATTGGGTTACAAATTTTGGGGGGCTTTTTCTCCTAATACCCCTTGTAAAGTTTCAAAAACTGGGTCTACAAGAACATGCGAGTGTAAAAAATGAAGATTTTGAATTTTCTCCTTCACTTTGCTGCTATTCCTGTGAAACACCTAAAGGGTTAACAAACTTTTTGAATGTCATTTTGAATACTTTGAGGGGTGCAGTTTTTATAATGGGGTCATTTATGGGGTATTTCTAATGTGAAGGCCCTTCAAATCCACTTCAAACCTGAACTGGTCCCTGAAAAATTCTGATTTTGGAAATTTTGTGAAAAATGGAAAATTGCTTCTGAACTTTTAAGCCCTCTGGTGTCTTCCAAAAGTAAAAACCTGTCAACTTTATGATGCAAACATAAAGTAGACATATTGTATTTGTGAATCCGTATATAATTTATTTGGAATGTCTGTTTTCCTTACAAGCAGAGAGCTACAAAGTTAGAAAAATGCTAAATTTTCTATTTTTTCATCAAATTTTGGAATTTTTCACCAAGAAATGATGCAAGTATCGACAAAAATTAGCATAAAGTAGAATATGTCACGAAAAAACTGTCTCGGAATCAGAATGAAAATTAAAAGCATCCCAGAGTTATTAATGCTTAAAGTGACAGTGGTCATAATTGCAAAAAATGCTCCCGTCCTTAGGGTTATAATGGGCTCCGTCCCCAAGGAGTTAAGGGGTTAATCTTCACATGCTGTCTTCTTATTTGATCTTTATTTGTTCTTTTTATGGAGAATTAGATTGAAGAACTGGCTGATATTAAATGTGAAGTAATTTCTGAAGATGAAGAGATGTATGTAGAAGATAGCCGACAATGTAAGCTAGAGGATGTTCCCACATATATCAGCACTGGTGAGTGATAACTATTAAAGGGGTACTCCGGTGGAAAACTTTTTATTTATTTATTTATTTATTTTTTAAACCAACTGGTGCCAGAAAGTTAAACAGATTTGTAAATTATATAAGAAGAAAATATATAACCAATCCTTTTAGGATTTTACCCCAAAGGGTACACAATGAATGCAAATGTAGTATAGAGAATTTCAATTGATATAGATTTTATTAAACATGTATAAAACAATTAATAAAATTGTATAAAATTAATCTAATCCAGCGCAGCCGGCGTATGGTGGACGGAGACAACATCAAGCGCCAGGAGCAGTAACACAGACCAGCAGGTCTGTACTAGTCAATAGACTGATAAAATCAATTGTATAAGTGGACACACTATTGGTCCATCTATTCATCACTAAGATAATATAACAGCTGCACCAGAGAAGGACTTAAACCCCTTTTTTAGACCGGTATATTTTTTTCCAATAATTTTTAATATTTTTTATACTAATTTTTTCATCATGTATGATTGTTAGAATCAAGTCTTCCCATTTTGGTGATCAATACCACTAGGGCCCAGTGGATTGTTCACCTTCATATATCTGTGCCAGGATTAGATTCATTTTATAGATTTTATTAAACATGTATAAAACAATTAATAAAATTGTATACCAATTGAAATTCTCTATACTACATTTGCATTCATTGTGTACCCTTTGGGGTAAAATCCTAGAAGGATTGGTTATATATTTTCTTCTTATATTATTTATTTCTGGCCGTTGGGGTTTCGGCATATAACCAACTATATCCTCGGATTGTAGATTTGTGAGCTGCACACGTTTTTTCCTTTTTACAGATTTGTAAATTACTTCTATTAAAAATTCTTAATCTTTTCAGTACTTCTTAGCGCCTGTATAATACAGAGGAAATTCTTTTCTTTTGGGATTTCTTTTCTGTCTGACCACAGCGCTCTCTGCTGACACCTCTGTCCAGAGCAGCATATGTTTGCTATGGGGGTTTTCTCCTGATCTGGACAGTTCCAGACATGGACAGAGGTGTCAGCAGAGAGCACTGTGGTCAGACAAAAAAGAAATCCAAAAAGAAAAGCATTTCCTCTGTAGTACAGAGCCGCTTATAAGTACTGGAAGGATTAAGATTTTTAATAGAAGTAATTTACAAATCTGTTAAACTTCCTGGCATCAGTGATAAAAAAAATAAAAAATAAAAAGTTTTCCACCGGAGTACCCCTTTAAATCCTGAAAAGATTATTGTATTGCCTATTACACTCTTGCCTTGTTTATTACAGATGGAATAGAAGAAGACATCTATCCTGAGAGATATGTGGAATTTCCTGAGTCCCATAACAAAAGTAAGTGTTCTATGTATAGAGCACCCAAATTTCCTCCAGCTACTCCTTTTTTTACAACTGAATAATCCATCAGATGAGCAGAAGGGCATTTATTTTATTACATTTTACCTCTGACCATGATCTAGGAGACAGATTCTTTTTAACAGAGGTAGTGGGCTCCCTTTGTAAGCCCATCTGTGATCCTGATAAATAAATGTTAATAATAGTTTTATGTACCCCAAAATGCTAAAAAAACAAAACAAAAACAAAAACAGTACTTTTCTGGCAAGAAACAAGCTTTCATAAAGCTACGTCTATGGGGGGGGGGGGGAAGGGTGGGGCGAATAATTTAGTTTGGCATACACAATATCCAAGTGAACACATATGAAAAACGTACATATCTACCTAAGATTAACCTGTAGTTGTGCAGCAGAGGACAGGTGACAAGCTTGTCACCTGCCCCCGCCACACAACTACAACTCCCAGCATGTCCTTACTGTAAGGACATGCTGGGAGTTGTAGTTGTGCAAGCCAGGTAAACGGGTGGTAATGTGCTCCGCTCCCTGGCCGGCGGTGATCAGAAAATCACTGTAGCTTCATGTTTCCCGCCAGGTCCCGGGCCAAATTTGAAATGACAGTAAACTCTGTGGTGCCGTAACAAAGGGAGCCCGGGCTGACATAACACTGCAGCCTTTAAGAATACAACAGCCGGGCCGGGGGATGTGCAGGAGCCGTCCCTGCCATCGCTCAGCGTGTACTCCCATCCCGTCTGCAGGAGTCCCGGCGGCTGCAGAGTGATGCCACCCCGGGCCCCTTTCAATATAACGGAGCCGCTGAGTTTTAGTCCCTGCTGTAAGATCAAATTTCCTGCCGGGTTCCGTGATTGGCTGCTCGGGCCAGGCCAATCACGGGACCCAGCGGGAAACTTGAAATTACATTGGGGACTCCATAAACTCTGTGGCACTGAGATATATTAAAGGAGCCCAGGCTGGCATCACTCTGCAGCCACCCAGGCTCCATCTGATTCTATCCCCGCTACACCAACTTAATGACGGGGACCCAATTTACATCCCCCCGTTGTCTCCCACCCGCCTGCGCTTCTCCCGCCCGCTACCTGCTACAAGACTACAACTCCCAGCATGCCCTCACTGTAAGGGCATACTGGGAGTTGTAGTCTTGCAACAGGTAGCACACAGATGGGAGATGGAGATATGTGGCACGGGCGGGTGGGAGACATGGGGGGATGTAAATCAGTGTCCCCGTCATTAAGTTAGGGAAGCGGGGATAGAATCAGAAGGAGCCCGGGTGGCTGCAGAGTGATTCCAGCCCGGGTTTCTTTGTACAGTTGTTATATCATATTTCCCGCTAAAGCCGAGATCACGGCTGCCAGCGGCAAATATAAAACTTTTCTCTCCAAAGCCATTTGTAAGCCATTTCTGCTGTTTTGGAGGGCTTGCGACTTTTTGTGCGACTTTTGCACTTGATAAATCCCTGACCACTGCAAAGTGAAAAATAAAATTTTCTTTCGTACACTCTTTTGTAGCTTTTTGCTAACAGCCAAAAGTCACACAAAAATTTGCTTAGGTGCTAATGCGACTATTTGTGCGACTTTTGTAAGCAAAAAAAGATCTCTAAATCCCTTGATAAACGTCTCCCATAGTTTGTAAAAGTCTTTCAGTTTTATAAATCTTATTAATTGTGTTTTCCAAAGACAAAAATAATAACATTTGTTTTATTTCCAACAGATCATTTTGCGGAAAACTTAGGGGAAGATGTTTTATCTCCAGATTATAAAGAAGATATTGATGATTACAATGATATTGGACAAGATAACTCTATGAAATCATTAATCTCTGGCCATCACAACAGAGATTTATCTACTCATCCTACTAATAACAAAGAACTATCCTTTGATCAGTCACTGAATGAATTACAAGATAACGTTCCTCCAGGGGGTAAAATATTTACCTGTTTTGAATGTGGAAAGACTTTTAAAACTAAATGTAGTCTATGTAGACATATTCGAATTCACAAAAATGAGAGACCATTTTTATGTTCAGAATGTGGAAAATGTTTTATTCAGAGATCACATCTTGTTCAACATCAGAAAAATCATAGAGGAGAGAAACCTTTTTCATGCCCTGAATGTGGTAAATGTTTTACTCAGAAATCAAGTCTTTGTGGTCATCGTAGAATTCACACTGGAGAAAAGCCATTCTCATGTTTGGAATGTAGCAAATGTTTTAACCACAAATCAGATCTTGTTCGACACCAGAGAATTCACACAGGGGAGAAGCCTTATTCATGTTTACAATGTGGGAAATGTTTTACTGTGAAATCACATCTTGTTGAACATAACAAAAATCATACAGGGGATAAACCTTTTTCATGTTCAGAATGCGGGAAATGTTTTACCCAGAAAGCCTATCTTGCGAAACATGAGATAATTCACACAAGAAATAATGTATTTCCATGTACAGAATGTGAGAAATGTTTTACCCTAAAATCAGCTCTTGTGGCACATAAGAAACAACACACAATAATGAAACCAAGTTAATGTTCATCATGCAACAAATGCTCTACTGCAGGTATTAGAGTGTATTCACATTTATTGGTAGTGTGCCACACAGTTAATAACTACATAACAAAACCAACTGCAATTTTATAAATTGATGCAGTTTATGGATGCTCAGTCTCTACATTTAAAACATCTTTTACACTTGTAAAAAAAAGAAAAACCTGCAAGTCAAGTATTTCATTTTTTCAAACAGTAAATAAAAACAAAAGTGGTATTCCAGCCCTTAACTATTTTCATATTGTGTAGGGGGAGGGGGGGGGGGGTCAAAATTATATACACATATATACACACACATGTTTATTAATATTATTATTATTATTAATAAAAATTAAAAAAAAGTGTGAGATGGTTAGATTCCTACTTCTTCCTGCTTTACCAAAAATTGAGGCAGGACATGGCGTCGGCCAGTCATGGGTGTCAAGTGGGGGACTGGATGACGTCACTAGGACTGGGGGAGCGAGTATGCCATTTTTACTGCACCCCCAACAAAATATGAAAAAATGTAAGGACCCAAAACCCTCTAACAAATATATTGGGTACTGAACTTGATTAAAAGAAATCTGTCATCAGTTTCACCTGCACTAACCTGTTGGTACAGACATGTAGTGCAGGTGACACTGATGACAACAATACTTACCTGGTCCGGTTCTGTGCTGTGGTTCTGCCGCAATCTTCCGTTACAAGGCCAAATTGGAGCATGGGCGGGGCTTCTTGAAGTCACTGCTGTTGTTCTCTACTGGGTGCCGCTGCTAGCAAACAGCAGTGGTTAACATCACAAAGCTCTGCCCATGCTCCAAGTCAGCCCCAGAACAGAAGATATGGTGGGAGAACCACAGCACGGAATGGGACCAGGTAAGTATCATTGTCATCAGTGTCACCTGCACTGTCTGTACCGACAGGTTAAAGGGGTACTCCGGTGAAAACCTTTTTTCTTTTTAAATCAACTGGTGGCAGAAAGTTAAACATATTTGTAAATGACTTCTATTAAAAAATCTTAATCCTTCCAGCACTTATTAGCTGCTGAATGCTACAGAGGAAATTCCTTTCTTTTTGGAACACTGATGACATCACGAGCACAGTGCTCTCTGCTGACATCTCTGTCCATTTTAGCAACCATGCATAGCAGATGTATGCTAAGGGCAGCATGGTGGCTCAGTGGTTAGCACTGCTGCCTTGCAGTGCTGGGGACTTGGGTTCAAATCCAACTAAGGACAACAATAAATAAAGTGTTATTATTATTATAATAACATCAGCAGAGAGAACTGTGCTCGTGATGTCATCAGAGAGCATTCCAAAAAGAAAAGAATTTCCTCTGTAGTATTCAGCAGCTAATAAGTACAGGAAGGATTAAGATTTTTTAATTGAATTAATTTACAAATATGTTTAACTTTTTGCCACCAGTTGATTTAAAAGAAAAAAGGTTTTCACCGGAGTACCCCTTTAGACAGATATTTGGTTCCTTGACAGAAGGGGTTACATCTATAAATCTAAATGTGGTGGCACCTGTATTATTTTATGGAGTGAAAGTATTGCCTTATTGTTATTTAGTATTTCTGAAATTGGTAGATAGAAGATACATTATCATGACAAATTGCCATGATGTTATACTGTATGTGTGTGTATATGTATGTATGTATATATATTAAAAGTTTGAAATTAAAGTGAATATGTCACCTGGATTTCTTTTTACTGATTAGATTCAGATACTGAAACATGTTCCTGTTTTTCCATTCTGTTTATATTTTCTGATTGAATATTTTTATTTCATTTTTTTGAACATTATTATGGGAGCATTTATCTTGCCTGATCTGCTTTTAACAGCATTTATAAATATGCTTTACAGTAAGCCCCATGGACATACACACATAATACTGAAGCAGATCCTATTCATTTCTGTGAAAGCATTTTCTAGGCATGCTCTGTGACCTCTGCAGGGAGAGGAGAGGCTGAGCACTGACCATCATCAATTGTAAATGGTCTGATCGTCTCTTACCTATATACTGGTGTCATCTATTACTTTAATCCTCCCTGTGATGATAGAGAGAAGACTGCTGCAAAGTGATATTTACAGAATAGGAAGTGTCCAACAGAAATTAAATTCCGGCCTCTGCGGAAAGAATTGACATGTCAATTATTTCAACAGAATCAGCTTGGAAATGTATTGCCGTCTATGGAGACGACCGCTACCGTATAAACAGGATCCTATATGCTAAGATACCAGTTTTGTTTTCTTTTATAACTATTTCCTAGAGCCACTAATCTTTCCAGTATTCTGTACTTTCTAAAGGGGTATTCCGGTATCAAATAATTTGTACTTAAAGGGGTTATCCAGGAAAAAACTTTTTTTTACATATCACCTGGCTCCAGAAAGTTAAACAGATTTGTAAATTACTTCTATTAAAAAATCTTAATCATTTCAGTACTTATGAGCTTCTGAAGTTGAGTTGCTCTTTTCTGTCTAAGTGCTCTCTGATGACACGTGTCTCGGGAACCGCCCAGTTTAGAAGAAAATCCCCATAGCAAACCTCTTCTAAACTGGTCGGTTCCCGAGACACGTGTCATCAGAGAGCACTTAGACAGAAAAGAGCAACTCAACTTCAGAAGCTCATAAGTACTGAAAGGATTAAGATTGTTTAATAGAAGTAATTTACAAATCTGTTTAACTTTCTGGAGCCAGTTGATATATATAAAAAGTTTTTTCCTAGATAACCCCTTTAAATAGTCTAATTCAAATACAATTTTTATTAATACAATCTCATAGACTAATGACCCTAAGATATATAACCTACTAATATCGTGTTATCACAAATTGTACTGGCTTCAGCTTGTTTTTGTGTGATTAACACCTGACAGGAAGTTGTGTAGTTCTTACATTTTGGTGTTTCCTCCCTCTCTCCTAAGACAACGCATCATTATCTGCTGTCTCAGGAGGTGTGGCTAGATCTTGATTCTCAGCACTAGCCCCATCCCCTGAGTGATGTCACCACCTATGACCAGCCCCTACAGCAGCGTTTCCCATCCAATGTGCCTCCAGCTGTTGCAAAACTACAATTCCCAGCATGCCCGGACAGCCTTCGGCTGTCCTGGCATGCTTGGAGTTGTAGTTTTGCAACAGTTGGAGGCACCCTGGTTGGGAAACACTGCCCTACAGACTACATTACAATCTCCCTTTCATATACACATGGCATACTTTCTACAAGGTGCTGGAAACATTCCTCAGAGATTGTGATCCATATTGACAGGATGACATCACGTAGTTGCTACAGCTTTGTCAGCTGCATATCCATGATGCAAATCTCCCCTTTCCACGACATCCTAGAGGTGCTCTATTGGATTGAGATCTGGTGATTGTGGAAGTCGTTGGAGTACAGTGAACTCATGTTGTCATGTTCAAGTACACTGTGGTCAAGGGATAGACATGGCCTGCAACAATACTCAGGAAGGCTTTTACATTTCAACTGTGCTCAATTTATTCTAAAGGTTCCAAAGTGTCCCAAAAAAATGTCCCTCCCACCATTACAACACCATCACCACCAGCCTGAACCATTGATACAAGGCAGTATGGATCCATACTTTCATGTAGTTTATGCCAAATTCTGACCCATCCTTCTGAATGTCGCAGCTGAAATCGAGACTCATTGGACAAAGAAACGTTCTTCCAGTCTTCCATTGTCCAATTTTGGTGACCTGTGCAAATTGTAGCTTCACTTTCCTGTTCTTAGCTGACATGATGTGGTCTTCGCTGCTGTAGCCAATCCGCTTCAAGGTTGGACATGTTGTGCGTTCAGAGATGTTATTCTACTACCTTGGTTGTAATGAGTAGTTATTTAAGTTACAGTTTCCTGTCATCTGAAACCAGTTTGCCCATTCTGCACGGCCATAGCTCTATTTATTCTCTATGGGGCCACCAAACATTTCCGGGTTATGCTCTTGGAAATTTTTAGTGACCCCATAGACAACAAATAGAGAGACCACAGTGCTCTCTGCTGACACCTCTGTCCATGTCAGGAACTGTCCAGAGCAGGAGAGGTTTTCTATGGGGATTTGCTCCTACTCTGGAAAGTTCCTAAAATAGACAGAGGTGTCAGCAGAGAGCACTGTGTTCTGGCAGAAAGGAAATTCAAAAGGAAAATAACTTCCTGTGGATCATACAGCATCCGATAAGTACTGGAAAGATTAAGATTTTTTTTATAGTAATTTACAAATCTGTTTAACTTTCTGGCACCGGTTGATTTAAAAAAAAAAAAAAGTTTTCCAGTGGAATACCCCTTTAATGACTGGTCCCCATGTTACCTACTTCCCACATTGTGAGGGGTCACTGGTGTGGGCAGGGATTGGCTGGGTCGGCAAGTCCTATGTGTCTGGAAAGAAAAATGGAAGTGCTGGGAGTTGGAATCTCTTAGCACCGGTGGGGGGTTAGTAAGTATGTTTTTTTGACACGGAGCAGTTTCAAATGAAGGCATATTTCTAAATACCCCTTTAAGTAAAAACGTGGCTCATCTTTTAGATTTATTACTTCAAGCAACTGAGAAATTACTTTGATCAGGGCTGTGAAATTCTTCATAAATGGCTCATGTATATCAACTAGTAATAATTTACTGTAGTAAAATCAGGCTTTTCATCTCCTACGAAAATAAATATTTAAAAAGCCAATTTATATTTAAAGGTGGAAAACATTATAATTTTTTTTAAACCAACAGGTGCCAGAAAGTTAAACAGATATGTAAATTACTTCTATTTAAAAATCTTAATCCTTCCAGTACTTATCAGCTGTATGCTCCACAGGAAGTTCTTTTATTTTTTAATTTATTTTCTGTCTGACCACAGTGCTCTCTACTGACACCTCTGTCCATGTCAGGAACTGTCCAGAGTAGGAGCAAATCCCCATAGAAAACCTATCCTGTTCTGAACAGTTCCTGACATGGACAGAGGTGTCAGCAGAGAGCACTGTGGTCAGATAGAAAAGAACTTCAGAAAGAAAAGAGCTTCCTCTGTATTATACAACAGTTGATAAGTACTGGAAGGATTAAGATTTTTAAATAGAGGTAATTTATAGTGACCCCCCCGACCTACGATCATTTCAACATACGATGGCCTCTCAGAGGCCATCGCATGTTGAAGGCATCATCAACATACAATGCTTTTGTATGTTGGGGCCATCGCATAAACGGCTATCCGGCAGCGCAGACTGCTTCAGCTGCCACCGGATAGCCGTTTACGGTGCCCCGTGTGGTCCGCTGACGATCACTTACCTGTCCTCGGGGCTCTGGCTCGTCCTCTTTGGGATCCCCTGCATCGCCGGAGCTCTCCATCGTCGTCCTCACGTCGCTGCACACGCCGTCCCGTCATCCAATAGGAGAGGCGTGCGTAACGACGTGATGGCGACGACGGAGAGCGAGGATGCCGGGAAAGCAGAGGCCTTGCCGGAGCGTCGGGGACACCACAGGGATGCGGCGACAGCGATGGAAGGCAACATCCAGGGCAGCGGTGACGGTCCGGAGCGGCGGGGACGCGTGAGTATAACCTCCAATACCAGTGGTCTTCAACCTGCGGACCTCCAGATGTTGCAAAACTACAACTCCCAGCATGCCCGGACAGCCAACGGCTGTACGGGCATGCTGGGTGTTGTAGTTTTGCAACATCTGGAGGTCCGCAGGTTGTAGACCACTATCCTATACTTTACATTGGAAGGATCCCTCAACATACAATGGTTTCAACAAACGATGGTTCATTTGGAACGGATTACCATCGTATGTTGAGGGACCACTGTACATATCTGTTTAACTTTCTGGCACCAGTTGATTTAAAAAAAGAAATATTCCGGGGGCGGAGCCTGACCGCTGAGCTGGATGGCAGCTTGAAAGAGCAGCTCTCCACAGCCGGACCCATTCCTGCCTAATTTTACCTGTCCACTCACATAAAAATGGGCAACAAAGACAAGCAAAAGGCAGGGGAACTTGCAGGTCAAGGGAAAACTCCCAAAAGCCAGACCGACATGGCGCAATACTTCGGCCGAAAGAACGTTCAGAGCCCGGCGCGCGCTCCCAAGATGGCGCCGGCCGACAGAGAAGAAGACTCAGACGTGGAGAGTTTGCTTAGATGCCGCGTGGACTCGGGAGGCGAGGAGACCCGGGGCATCTTCTCCCGCTCCATGATAAAGAAAACGATCCAGCAGGCAGTAACGAAAGCCCTCCAGGGGGCCCTGACCCCAGTGTTGCAAGAACTAGCTGAGATCAAGGCAGATGTCCGGCAGAGTGGACACCGCACAGAATTCCTGGAAGGCGCCATATCGTAGACAGTGTTGTTCTGCGGTGCCACGGCCCAACAGATGAGACAACATGAGGATCATCTGAGCAAAGCTTTCCTCCTCCTGGAGGACCAGGAGAACCGCAGTAGGGGGAAGAATGTGCGCATCTGAGGCCTACCTGAGTCCTATGCACACGAGGCCCTCCGGTCTGTGACGCAGCAGCTCTTCGCTTCACTTCTGGGTGCAGACAGAGCAGCCTCCATTGTTGTTGAACGGGTACACCGGGCACTGCGGCCAAAGCCATCTCCTACAGAACCTCCGAGAGACGTGATCTGTGGCCTCCTCAGCTATGTGGACACTGCCGCAATCATGGCCGCGAACAGAACTGCCGATGAGGTGAGCTTCGAGGGCCATGCCCTGCGCCTATTTCAAGACCTCTCCCCTGCAACCCTGGCCAAACGGAGAATCCTGAACCCATTGCTGCAGCTAAGAGAGATGAAAGTGCAATACACCTGGCTATACCCTTTTGGAATTACAGTGGCGAAGGAGGGCAAGCGCCTGGCTGTTAGATCTCCGGAGGACCTCGGGAAGCTGTGTGCTCTATTGGGCATCCCGTCCTGGACATCCCGTCCGATGGACATCCCGTCCTGGCTGCCGGTGCAACTGGGCTTCCTACCCCCGCTGCCCACTCCATCACCATGGTCCACGGTGGACAAGCAGAAGTCACCTAAAGCCCGCAAGAAGACCCAGGGTCACCCGGCGAGGGACCCGACATGAGGTGACTTGTTGCTTTCTATCCCTGTTACACTGGAGCCCCTGAGCTCCCCTTGACCATTCATTTCTGGTTCCTATCTCCCTCATCAGTTTTATGGACTTTGTCTTGCCCATTAAGCCCACTCACATGGACTGCCCTAGCCGTTACCCAAACCCTTCCCCCCCCTCCCCTTTTTTCCCTGTCCCTGACCATCTCCTCACATCGCTCTCCCCATCCCGGGATCCCAAGTGGCATACTATACCGCCCCCCCCCCCCTCTCCTGGATGGTGGTGGTTCTTCGTGGACCCACGCTGTTGCTTGGTCCCCCCCCCCCCCCCCCGCAGTCACGAGTGAACAGTGACTAAGGTGGAGAATTGCACGCTGAAGGGACTACGTACTTGTCTGTGACGATCCCCGAGGAGACTGTCTGCGACCTGGCGGGTGCTTGTACCCTCGATCAGGTGCCTCCAGAGGGCTGTGTACCCCTTGGTTTCTCTAGAGTCAATTTGTTATTACTATTCTACTTAGATAAGTGGAGTAGAGAGGAAGAAGTGTTGATCTAGAGATCATAGTTTTCAATCGTTTACTGTTATTGTCTTTTTTTCTTACATGATGACCCCCCCTCCTCCCTTGACCCCTCCTGCTCCCCCCCTTTTTCACCCCCTCCCCCCTACTCCTCCCTTCATCCTCCCCTTCTTCACCCCCCCTTTCCCTCCTCCTTACCCCCCACCCTCCTCCCCTTTTGCAACTCTAACCTTTTTTTCCTCACTCCCCCCCCCCCCTACTCCAATCGCCTGTTTTCCCTTCCATGTGAATATTTTATACTAGTGAGCCCTCCGGGCTCCTTTAATTGTGGCAGGTTCGGGGTTACTGTCGGTTCGGGACTACAGCCGTACCCCGCTGAGTGCATCCTTTCCTAGCCCTCTTCAGGTTACCTGTATACCTCTCTGTTTGCCTGCTTGGGAACCTAGCCGCAGGTTGCTCTCTTTTCCTTCCTTCGTCTCTCTTCTCCCCCTCCTTTTCCATGTTTCTGATTCTTTTCCTACCTGTCACCCTCTTTTTCCTTACCCCTCCCCCCCTCTTACCTAACTTCCTTTGTGCTCTTCCTTGCTTTTCATTTAGCTCTTCTCGCTTCCTTCTGAATCGGCCTGGCCTCCCTCACCCGTTTTCTTTCTCCTTGGGAGTCCTCCCTTGTTCTACCCATTTAAGTATCCTATGGCCTCCTTGAAACTATTGACATATAATGTAAAAGGCCTTAATTCTCCAGCCAAACGGCACAGTGTACTTTCCTTGTTGCCAAGAGATGGGGTATTAGTGGTCTTCCTGCAGGAAACACATTTTAAAGTTGGTCGCATACCTAAATTACCTACTAATTATTTTCTCTTTGGTATCATAGTGGCAGCGGTAACTCCTCTTCTAGAGGTGTCTCGATCGCCTTCCACAGAGATGTCCCGTTCCGCCTCCTATCCCAACACAACTCAGGAGATGGTAGGGCCCTATTCCTACACCTCTGCTTCACTATACCCTCCCAATAAGCACACTGTTCGCTGGCTGCTGGTGACCTTGGAGGAACTGAGAGCCTTTGCTGAGGGTCCCATCCTTCTGGGAGCTGATCTCAACATGGTGCTCAATCTCAAATGGGATACATCCACTAGGCGCTCGGGTATTTCCTCGGTGGCCCTCAGCACCCTAAGAAACAAACTCCATACCCTGGGCTTGGTTGACACCTGGTGTTGTCTGCACCCAGGTGACCGCATCTATACGTTTTATTCTGCTCCCCATGGATCGGAACAGAGCCTGGATTTTCTCCTTTGCCATGATAGCCTGCTATCGACGGTTATGTCAGCTGACATTGGCCATCGCACTCTGTCAGACCATGCCCCGGTTCAGGCCACCTTCTCCTTTTCGCAGCTCCCTGTTAGAGACTGGACGTGGAGACTTAATGACTCTTTGTTAGATGACGCAAAAGCACTAGCTGACCAACTTAAAACTTTCTTCGATGTTAATACCACACCAGATGTACCTTTGTTTTGGAGATGCATAAATGCTACATTGGGGGACTCTTGATAGCTCTGGGGACTAGGGTTAAAAAAGATCGAACCAAGGCCATTGACGGCCTTCTGTCACGTATAGCGTCCTTAGATTCAGGGTCACAGTCCGTTGGCGATGCGGGGAAGGAGGAGACCCTGGCGCTGCTGAGGGAGGAGTTGTGGCAGTTGCTACACTCCAAATACGCCGCACAGGTCACTCGCTTTAAACAAAAACTCTTTCTACACGGGGACAAAGGGGGCAGGTTGATGTCTGCGATGATTAAAAAGAGGAGGGACCAGATGTTCATACACTCATTGAGATGTGGGGAGGGTCGTGAGTACACTGATACCCAGTCCATTGCGGCGGCCTTCTCACAATACTATGCCTCATTGTACAACATTGACCCGACTGCCACGGCTCCACCAGATAGGTCACAGGCTATCCAATCTTTCCTGACCGGTTTGGACCTGCCCGGTCTCTTGGTGGAGGAGGGGACTAATCTACTTCGCCCTTGTACGGAGGAAGAGGTTGGGAAAGTTCTCACTTCCTTCCCGGTGGGGAAGATCCCGGGTGCAGACGGTCTAAGCCTTCAATATTTCAAAATAATTCCGGACTACCCTCCTCCCCCGGATGACCGAGTGGTGTAACGCCCTGCTACGGGGGATGCCCCTGCCGACCCAGGCCCTGTAAGCTCATATCACGGTTCTCCCCAAGGAAGGCAAGGACCCGACGGTGTGCTGCAATTATCTCCCCATATCATTGCTTAACTTGGACGTAAAAGTGTGGGCCAAACTTCTCTCTCTTTGTATTGGGCTGCTTTTGCCCCGGCTCATTCATGAAGATCAGACAGGTTTCGTGAAGGGGATGGAGGGTAGAGATAATGCACATAGGGTCTTCCACCTCATTCATCATGCTCGCCACTCAAACACCCCATTACTGCTGCTAGGGACTGATGCCGAGAAGGCTTTCGACAGAGTGGCCTGGGACTTTCTCCGGCACACCCTGTTGAAATTTGGTTTTCCCCCTGTGTTTATTGAGGCAGTGCTGTCACTTTACTCAGACCCCAGGGCGCAAGTTAGGGTTAACGGCACCCTGTCCCCTCCCTTCCGGATTAGGAATGGGACAAGACAGGGTTGCCCCTTGTCTCCGACCCTCTACATCCTACCTACGGAGACGCTCCTCCAGGCCCTTAAACAGGACAACGACATAGAGGGACTGACAGTGGGGGGGCGCACTCACTTACTAGCGACCTATTGATCATGACATCCAACCCTTGCACCTCCCTCCCTAGAATACAATCGCTTTTAGAACTCTACTGCAGCTTGTACAATTTTAAAGTGAACTACACAAAGTCTGAGATACTGAACATTTTGGTCCCTAGGCAAGTGGCAGACTCACTGAGTGCAACATCTCCCTCTTGCTGGCCACAGTCTGGGATCAAATACCTGGGGGTCACAGTTCCTAGTTCATTAGATGACCTCTTTAAGGTTAACTATCTTCCTCTTCTTGCCAAGTTGCGGGCACAGATGGAACAATATGTTACCTTATCTCTCCTGGATAGGCAGGAGGAACATGCTACAAACATACATACTTCCGACAATGTCATATACTTTATGGATGGTCCCGATAGCTCTTCCCCAGGGGTACCTTCTTCAGTGGAAACACTTGTTCACTACATTCTTGTGGTCGGGTAAAAAGCCACGCCTGCCTTATTCCCTCCTTCTTAGAGGCAGGGGTGAGGGCGGCCTGGGGGTCCCGGACATCTCTCAACTGCACAGTGAGGTGCAGAGGTGGGCAGAACTGATAGCGCAATCGAGGTCCCCAGAGGGCACGGGGTCACTGGAACTGCACTTACTGACGCAGATGGTTGGACTCGCTTTGCGAGCTCTCTGGCTTCCTTCCAAACACTGGACACAGATGGTGACGAACCCACTGACGAACGCCGCACTCACTCTCAAACGGTCCTTTGACAGACAAGGGGAGAAGGTCTCGCACGGACGTAGGCCTGTTTCACCGGCGATGCCGAGTTCCTTGTTCCCTTTCTCACCCACCCACAGGCAACGGAAGTTGACGACGTCTGGGTGCGCCTAGACCGAATCCCGCTTAGGGACTTGTGTCCAAATGATACCCCTCCCTCAAGTGGACATATCCAGGCTCTGTTCCCATCCGCCCCACCAAATTTCTTCCACTGCTTCATGATTAGGAGAGCGTGCGCTTCAATGCTCAAGGTGTGTGTCCTGGCTGCTGATCTACATTGGTTAGAGAGACTGGCCCTAGTGGCCCCCTCTCCGAATCTTACCTTACGCCTCATCCGTAGGACTATGTCGAAAGAGGAGGTCTCTTTAACTCCACTATTCCTGCTCTCCTGGGAAAAGGAATTGTGAATCTCCCTGACAGCAGAGGAACAAGAGGAGGTGTTAAGACACTCTCGTGGTTTCTCTAGATGCATTCGGCTGCAGGAGGGCCACTAAAAGCTCCTCTCTAGGTGGTATCACACACCTGAATTATTATGTCACAGGGGTCTGTCGACCAATGATATATGTTGGAGGTGCAATACAGCAGTTGGCTCGTACCTCCATATCTGGTGGTCTTGCCCGGTCTTAGCGCCATTTTGGTCGGAGGTAGGCAACACTTTATCTCTCATCATGGGTGCGACCATTACACTATCGCCTGTTCTGGTGCTGCTTGGGCACTGCACTTCTAGCTGTAATATGCACAAGAACTCTCTGATTGCACAACTGCTTTCTGTAGCAAGGCCTTGATCCCACTACACTGGTTGTAGGGGGTTGCCCCCACACTGCCGCAGTGACACCAGAAAGCAAGCGAACTATGTAGGATGGAGGAGTTGGCGAGTTGGAGCACTGGCTCCCATGCCAGCTTTCTGAAAATATGGTCGCCTTGGATGAAGTATCAAGAAACCCTGATGAGAGGTTCTAGCCCTAGTGAGTGACTCTGCCCACGGGGGACCCTCCCCTCCCCTTACCTAACTTCTTCTCACCCTCTCCCCCCCCCCTTCCTTTTCCCCACCATCTGCTCTGGCCGATTCTCTCTGTTCCTCTTCTTCTTCTGCCCCTTCCCCCTCTCCTTCTTCTGCCCCTTCCCCCCTCCTTCTTCTGCCCCTTCCCCCCCTCATTCTTCTGCCCCTTCCCCCCCTCCTCTCCTTCCCCCTCTCCTCCCCCACATCCACTTACCCCCCTTCCTCTTCCCCCTCTACTGACCTTCACCTCTTCCATACTTCTAACTCTTCTTTTTCTTTTACCTGATATTTTCTCTCTCTTTTCCTCCTTGCCCCTCACAGCCTTTTTCTCTTGTCCGACTTCTTTCCTCCTTCCCCTCTTGCTTTCTACTCTCTTACCCCTCTTTGGACCCTTTCCTTTTCTAGCAGTTCGATAGCTTGACCGGTATATATACCACAGCCGACCCCTGTTCTGCTGGGAAGGCAGGGGTGGCTAGTTCACTGTGCTTAGGAGTTCTCGTGTACGCTTTACTTTTCCTTAACTGCCTAAAACAAAAAAAATCCCATCTACTGATTTGGCGGTCCGTTCTCTGACACCATTTGAGTTTGATAATACCTCTCACCTTATCTTTTGGCTGACTGCTGAATACTTCCTATGCCATTCATTGTTAAGCGGGCTCTCCTGTATATCATATGGCGTGCATGACTCTCCTAATGTATATTGCTTATTGTTGTGCATTGCTTGTTGATTTGCACTGTTTTAACCCCTTAAGGACCGGGGTTTTTTCCGTTTTTGCATTTTCGTTTTTTGCTCCTTGCCTTTAAAAAATCATAACTCTTTCAATTTTGCACCTAAAAATCCATATGATGGCTTATTTTTTGCGCCACCAATTCTACTTTGTAATGACGTCAGTCATTTTGCCCAAACATCTACGGTGAAACGGAAAAAAAAATCATTGTGCGACAAAATTGAAAAAAAAAAACGCAGTTTTGTAACTTTTGGGGGCTTCCGTTTCTACGTAGTACATTTTTCGGTGAAAATGACACCTTATCTTTATTCTGTAGGTCCATACGATTAAAATGATACCCTACTTATATAGGTTTGATTTTGTCGTAATTCTGAAAAAATCATAACTACATGCAGGAAAATTAATACGTTTAAAATTGTCATCTTCTGACCCCTATAACTTTTTTATTTTTCCGTGTATGGGGCGGTATGAGTGCTCATTTTTTGCGCTGTGATCTGAAGTTTTTAACGGTACCATTTTTGCATTGATAGGACTTATTGATCGCTTCTTATTCATTTTTAAATTATATAAAAAGTGACCAAAAATGCACTATTTTGGACTTTGGAATTTTTTTGCGCGCACGCCATTGACCGAGCGGTTTAATTAATGATATATTTTTATAATTCGGACATTTCCGCACGCGGTGATACCACATATGTTTATTTTTATTTACACTGTGTTTTTTTTTTAGGGGAAAAGGGGGGTGATTCAAACTTTTAATAGAGGAGGGGTTAAATGATATTCATTCACTTTTTTTCCCACTTTTTTTTGCAGTGTTATAGGTCCCATAGGGACCTATAACACTGCACACACTGATCTTCATCATTGATCACTGGTTTCTCATAGGAAACCAGTGATCGACGATTCTGCCGCATGACTGCTTATGCCTGGATCTCAGGCACTGAGCAGTCATTCAGCGATCGGACAGCGAGGAGGCAGGTAGGGGCCCTCCCGCTATCCTGTAAGCTGTTCGGGATGCCGCGATTTCGCCGTGGCTATCCCGAACAGCCCACTGAGTTAACCGGCAGCTTTCACTTTCGGTTTTAGCGCTATTAGCGGCGGATCCCGGCTTCACTATGACGCCGGGCCCGCCGTGATATGATGCGGGGTTACCGTGTAACCCCGCGTTATATCAGGGGAGCAGGACCAAGGACGTACCAGTATGTCCTTGGTCCTTAAGGGGTTAAACTTGAAAATAAAGAATTGATAAAAAAAAATAATAATAATAATTTCGACCGGAGTACCCGTTTAATGTATTATACAATATTAGTAATTAGTATTTCTCTATCGGCTCCATTGGGGGACACAGACCATGGTATATGCTGCTGTCACTAGGAGGCTTGACACTATGGCAACAAGAAAAGTCAGCTCCTCCCAGCAGGGTATACCCGCCCACAGGCATCTGAGGTAATCAGTTTTAGATTAGTGTCTCAGGAACTTCGGCTCACTGTTTCCCCATTGCGATTGAGGGGGCAGGTATCTTGGATGTACTGTTAACCCCCTCTCGCCAATGGTCAGCGCCTGGGGTTGTAGCTCATGGGTCCGGGTCCCCCTACCTCCCTGCTCGCCTCGCTATTACAAAAAGCTCGGCATGATGCAGGTGACAAAGCTGGCTGAAGACTTCATTGGGAAGACTTCATGAGGTAAGTTCTTCTGACTAAGGTGAGTATCTCCCCTTTTTTTTTATATCTGGGGCTGAGCAGTGTGTGGTATTTCACAGTATTTACAGGTGTGTGTGTGGTGTTTCACAGTATTCACATGTGTGTGTGGTGTTTGACTGTTTTACCGCGGCTGCAAAAGGCAGCCGCGGCGCTTGTCTTTCATTGCAGGAGCTGAGCGCCCGTTCTTACTTTAATTTCGGCAGCGCGGCTGCCGACAGTGTCTCGCCTGCTCCCTCCCTTCCCCCACAGGCGCATATGCATTTGCATATGCGCTCGGGGCTGGGAGCGGGCGCCATTAGGGACCGGGCTGTATTTTACCGCCCACCCAGAGCCGCCGAAGCCTGAATAAGGGCTCAAACTAAGCCCCAATCAGCACTGTCCGCGCGCATAGGGGGTTATTGCAGGGCCAATCCCAGCACCCTTCTGTTTAGAACAGCCCCCTCTGGCAATTGGTTCAGAGGTTTTCTCATCTCAGCCGCAGTTCTCATGGACATTGCAAAATGCTACTCACAGCTGCCTTAGGGACACAGCTTGGGTGTGACAGTTCAGTTTTTGCTATAGTCTGTGCACAGTACTGTTCCTCCTTCCACACAGATAACTAGCTCCTTAGTTATCTATTACATTTGTAAAGCTGTAACTCAAAAATGTCCGGTTCTGCTAAACCACTTGTTCTGCCTGCACCACTGCTCCCCCAGACCCCCCTGCTATTTCTACCCCAGTTACTCTTCAGACTCGGTGGGTTCGGCCGCCCCTTCAACCTGGGTTTCCTCCCTCTCCCAGTCTATATCTGACTTGGATCAGGTCTCCTGTTATGTGGTGACTGCCTTGGAGAGGCCCTCCCTGCACCGGCCCTCCGGAGTGACCCGCTCTCCCCATATACTGAGGCTCTCGCAGCGTCATAGGGGTGTTTCATCTGACTCATCCCCCGAGTCTTTGTGCAGGCACGGGCGCTCCCCTCACAGGCATCGCCCCGTTGCTCTAACTTGTAGCAAGCGTCGCTCCCTAGAGGACGCTCCCATGGTCACCGCTCTGACTCTCCAGACCCGCGTACCGGGTCAGTCTCTCCCTCTTCCAGGGCCGCCACACACGTTCACATTCACGTGGATAAAGTTTCTGATTCGGCCTCTGATTCAGAGGACCGCACGGATATGTCGAACATGGTGCACTCATTGGTTTCGGCCATAAGAGACACCTTCCATCTAGAGGAATCAGGAACTTCGGACCTGGCTCCAGAAGTTCCCTTCATCGTGCCTGACCTCTTCCAGGGCTGCCTCACCTCGTTCCCATTCACCTGGAGAACTTGTGCATGAGGTTTCTGATTCAGCCTCCGACTCAGAGGACCGCACGGATATGCCTCCTGATGTCGTAAACTCATTGGTTTTGGCCATAAGAGACACCTTCCATCTAAAGGACCCAGAAACTTCGGACGTGGCTCCAGAAGTCTCCTTTCTTTGTGCCCGGCCAGCACCCAAGACTTTCAGATCTCACGCTGAATTTGACGCCTTGCTGGAATCCGCCTGGAGGCACCCTGACAAGAAGTTTCAGGAAACGAAGAAGGTTCAAGCGTGGTCCCTTCGCCAAGGACCTCATTGCTCGGTGGACTTCCCCTCCAACTGTGAATCCACCGGTCTCCCGCCTCTCTAAGGCGACTACCCTGCCGTTGGTTGATGTGGCTGCCTTCAAGGATCCGGTGGACAAGAAGGTGGAGACTTTGGAAAAATTTGCCTTTGAGACAGCAGGTTCCTCCTTTCTTCCTGCTTTTGCTTCTGCCTGGGTGTCAAAAGCCCTGTCAGTATGGTCTTCCAACTCCGCCAGGGTAGTAATCAGGATTCCTCCGGAGGATTTATCTAAACTAGCTCTCCGATAATTCTCAGCTGGAGATTTTCTGTGTTCTGCTTACATGCACAGCCGCTGTAATGCCTTTGCCACAGGCTACCTGGTAGCCCTCCGTCGCTCCATGTGGCTTAAACCTGGAATGCGGACACCGCCTTCAAGAAGTGAGGTGACGGGCGGAAAGAATTCCTTATACCTCTGGATAAGGTTCGCAGAACCACTTTCCATCGGAAGTCCTCTTCCTTCCGGTCCTGCGGACCTTTGGTACCAACAATGGGTCCAGCCAGGCGCCTTCACGGAAAGACGGCTCCCTCCTTCCTGACCCGTCCCTCCCGGAGGTCAGCTAATCGTTCCGGACGTTTTGCGGCCCCATCAGGCACCCGTAGGCCCACCTCGGCCTAAAGGGTCGCCCCCTCCCCACGACTTTTCTCGGGTGGTTGCTCATCTCTTCCAGGATGCCTGGACCACGCGCAAATTTGCCTCCCTTCATGGGATTGCTTTTTTCTTTTCCGGACACCCCGTTCCCCCTCTCTAGCGAAGGCAGTTCGGGGCACACTCCAGTTCCTTTTCATCCAGGGAGTAATTGTCCCGGTTCCTTCAGGGGAACACTTTCGAGGTTTTCATTCCAACCTCTTTGTGGTCCCCAAGACAGGCGTTTCTTTTCGCCCAATCTTGGTTCTCGAGCATCTCAACCAGCATCTTCTGCTTCCCATTCCGAATGGAGTCTCTCCATTCGGTGCTGGCGTCCATGGTTCAAGGGGAGTTTTCTTTCCTCGGTAGACATCAAGGATGCCTACCTCCACATTTCAATATTCCTGGTCATCAGCAGTACCTCCGCTTTGCAATTCCAGATGGCCATTTTCTATTGTGGCTCTCCCTTTCAGTCTGGCCACTACTCTGCGGGTCCTTACCAAGGACCTGGCACCTGTGATAGCCCTTATATGGACAAGAGTTGTTTCAGTGATTCCTTACTTGGATGACCTCCTGATCAGAGCTTCAACCAGGGCCCAGAATCTGGGGAGTCTTAGTCTCAACCTCCAACCCTTGTCTCTCTTCGGTTGGATGGATAATCGGGACAAGTCCAACCTCTCTCCTGGGGCTCCAGTTTGACGCGGCCTCTGCCCGCTTTCGACTCTGCCGGACATTCGGCTGACTCTCTTGTCAGGAGTCCGATAACTTTGGCATCCTGCTCCAGTTTCCCTTCGCTTTTGCATGAATGTCCTGGGTTGGTTGGTGGCGGCCGTGCCATTCGCCCAGTTTCATCACCGACCTCTTCAACTGGTGATTCTCTTCCGGTGGGACAGGTCTCCATTGTCTCTCGACCGCAAGATCGTTCTCTCTCGACAGTCTTGTTGGTCCCTTCTATGGTGGCTTTGTTTCGCCCTGCTTTTCAGGGGCGCACCTTCCTGCCTCTTCCTGCCAGTCTGTCGAGGTGTTTTGAAGGACCGGCCGGTCTGGGGCCTTGGTCCCCCGAGAAGCCCTTCTCCCCATCAACATGTTGGGACTAGGGCAATTCCCTTCTGGGCAGAACTCAGGTTTCCGGCCATCTCAGCAATCTTCATTTGGACATACTCAACTGGGAAGTGGTCTATCTCAGCTGGTCCTCAGCTGTCCAAGGCGAGTCGTCCCTACATCCGGAGGTGTTTGCAGTGACCTGCACCCTCTAGGGTGCTCCATGCGTGGACCTCTGCATGTCCCGCCACAACCGAAGTGTTCCTCTCTTTTGGTCGGGCTTTGCCCTACCTTATCTGTTTCTTGGTTGGGCCTGGCTCTACCTTATCTGTTTTCTCCCCTTCCTCTCATTCCAGAGTCCTGAGGAAATTCACAGCAGAAGGCGTTCCCGCCATTCTCGTGGCCCAGACTGGCCCCGGCGGGCGTGGTATGTCGTCATGGTCAGTCTCCTAACGACTTACTGCTGCGCCTTCCCTCTCGCCCAGACCTCCTATCTCAGGTCCCTGTGCCACCCCTATTTACAGTCTCTGCTTTTGACGGCGTGGCGGTTGAGACCGCGGTTCTAAGGACCCGTGTTTTCTCTTCCCAAGTGGTTCGCACCATGCTGAGGGCTCGCAAGCCTTCCTCTGCGAAGATTTACCACCATACTGGTGGTCTTATTTTCGTTGGTGTGAATCTCAGTCTTTTTCTCCGGTCGTGGTTTTCCTTTCCCCGACCCCTTCTCCCTTTCCGGTTGGGGCTGGCCTAAGGGTTGGCTCTCAGCTCCCTTTAGGGTCAAAGTTCAGCCCTTTCCATTCTTTTTCAACGTCCTCTGGCGTCAATTCTCATGTCCAGACCTGCTTCAGGGAGTGGGACACGCTGCCCCTCCTTCTCGGTCCCCTTCTCCCCCTTGGGACTTACACTTGGTCTTAGGTGCCCTGCAAAGCGCTCCTTTTGAACCTCTCAGGGACATTCCTCTTCGCCTCTTTCCCTGGAAGGTGGCGTTCCTTATTGCTCTTACCTCTGTTAGGTGGGTGTCAGAGCTGGCAGCTTTCTCCTGCCGTTCTCCCTTCCTGGTTGTATACCAGAACAAGTTGTTTTCCGTCCAGGTCCGTCCTTCTTGCCTGAGATGGTTTCGACTTTTTCATCTCAATGAGGACATTGTCCTGCCGTCTTTTTGTCCGGCCCCTTCTCATCCCAGGGAGTGTTTGCTCCACAAACTGGCTGTGGAGAGGGCTGTTCGGACTTATCTGTCAGTCACTTTTTCCTTTCGGCAGTGTGACTCCTTTTTTTGTTTTTCTGGAAGGTCGTCGTACAGGCCGACCTACTTCTACGGTCACCATTTTTTGGTGGATCCAGTCTGCTTACCTCTGCTAGGGGAAGATCCACCCTTCAGGGTTTTGGCTCATTCCACCCGTTTTTCGGGGCATCCTGGGCCGTCCGCTTCGTGGCTTCGGCCTCGCAGTTCTGTAAAGCGGCCACGTGGTCCTCTTTGCACTCTTTCACAAGGTTCTACCAGATTCATACTTTTGCATCAGCTGATGCTACTCTGGGCCGTAAGGCGTTGCAGACGGCGGTGGTCCAGCCTTCCACCTGACTGATTCCTTACCCACCCAAGGGACGGCTTTGGTACATCCCATGGTCTGTGTCCCCCAATGGAGCCGATAGAGAAAAAGGAGATTTCTATGCTTACTGTAAAATCTCTTTCTCGAAGGATCCATTGGGGGACACAGCTCCCACCCTTTTTCTGGTGTTCCTATTTCAGTTGTCTGTCCGAGGGTGTGTTCAGTTACCTTTTCTTCTTGTTGCTTGGACAGTTTGTGGTTTTTCTCTTGACCTGTCGGTCTTCTCCTATTGCTCTGGGACTAAAACTGATTACCTCAGTGGCCTGGAGGCGGGTATACCCTGCTGGGAGGAGACCGACTTTTCTTGTTGTCATAATGTCAAGCCTCCTAGTGACAGCAGCATATACCATGGTCTGTGTCCCCCAATGGATCCTTCGAGAAAGAGATTTTACGGTAAGCATAAAAATCTCCTTTTGTCTAAAGTAAAATATGAAGATAACAAAACACATACTCATCTACCTCACTCCTTCTAGGATCACTTGTGAAGTCTTCCAGCTCCCCGCTTTTCTTCCTACTTCCGTGATGGACCAGTGAAGGTCGGATCAGTCAATAACTGAGGCTAAACACTGCAGCAGTCAGTTATTGGTTCAGCAGGCTGTCACTAATGAGAAGTATCTGTCTAGGAAGTAGCAGGCAAAGCGACCAGAGGGGACCTGGAAGACGTCACAGGAGATCAGTTTTTTTTATTTTTATATTTAGCCAAGCAACATTAAAGGAGACATATCATGCATAAAAACGGCTCTGTGCACGACCACCATAGAGACACCCCTCCATGCAGCTCTATGGGAGCGCTGAAGCTACATGAGCGCTGTAACTCTGGCTCTCCCATAGAGATGCATGGAGGGGGCATGTCGACCAACACTCCGTGCGGTGGTCGACACAGCATCGTGCATGGGGAGAGCCGGGTGGCAGGGCAGGAGGTCCCAGCTGTCGGATCCCCTGCAATCAGACACTTATCCCCTATCCCAGGGGGCCTTTGGCTGCTGGGCGCCGCTGCCCGTTCTCTCCCCCTGACTATCGGTGCCGGTGCCCCATTGCCGGCGCCGATAGCCAGGGGGAGAGAAGCAGCGCCGATAGCCAGGGGGAGAGAAGGGGCAGCGGCACCCATTGCCGGCGCTGCTGCCCCTTTGCCTCCCCCCATCTCCGGTTGTATAATTACCTGTTCCGGGGTGAGGTCCGCGCTGCTTCAGGCCTCCAGCGTGCGTCCCCTGCGTCGTTGCTATGCGCTGCACGGCGCATGACGTCAGTGCGCCGCGCAGTGCATAGCAACGACGAAGGGAACGCACGCCGGAGGCCTGAAGCAGCGCGGACCCGACCCCGGCAACAGGTAATTATGCCACTGGGGATGGGGGGAGGCAACGGGGCAGCGGCGCCGGCAATGGGTGCCGCTGCCCCTTCTCTCCCCCTGGCTATCGGCGCCGCTTCTCTCCCCCTGCCTGCCCTGGGGTCTAGAGCCCTGCTGCCGGCGCCCCTGCCCGTTCTCTCCCCCTGACTATCGGTGCCGGCGCCCCATTGCCGGCGCCGATAGCCAGGGGGAGAGAAGCGGCGCCGATAGCCAGGGGGAGAGAAGGGGCAGCGGCACCCATTGCCGGCGCTGCTGCCCCGTTGCCTCCCCCTATCCCCGGTTGTATAATTACCTGTTGCTGGGGTCGGGTCCGCGCTGCTTCAGGCCTCCAGCGTGCATCCCCTGCGTCGTTGCTATGCGCTGCACGGCGCATGACGTCAGTGCGCCGCGCAGTGCATAGCAACGACGAAGGGAACGCACGCCGGAGGCCTGAAGCAGCGCGGACCCGACCCCGGCAACAGGTAATTATGCCACTGGGGATTGGGGGGAGGCAACGGGGCAGCGGCGCCGGCAATGGGTGCCGCTGCCCCTTCTCTCCCCCTGGCTATCGGCGCCGGCAATGGGGTGCCGGCACCGATAGTCAGGGGGACAGAACGGGCAGCGGCGCCGATAGCCAGGGGGAGAGAAGGGCCGTCAGCAGGGCTCTAGACCCCAGGAAAGGCAGGGGGAGAGAAGCGGGCAGCGACGGCCTCTCTCCCCCTGCCTTTCCTGGGGGTATACATGCGCACACACGCACCCTCATTTTACCATGGATATTTGGGTAAAAAACTTTTTTTACACAAATATCCTTGGTAAAATGAGGGTGCGTGTTATAGGCCGGTGCGTGGTATACCCCGATAAATACGGTATATACAGTATAGGGGTGGCATAGGAGCCTACAACTATATGGAGGCAGTATGTGGGGGTGCAACTATATACAGTATAGGGGTGGCATAGGAGCCTACAACTATATGAAGGCAGTATGTGGGGGGTACAACTACATACAGTATAAGGGTGGTATAGGAGCCTACAACTGTATGGAGGCAGTATGTGGGGGTACAACTATATACAGTATAGGGGTGGTATAGGAGCCTACAACTATATGGAGGCAGTATGTTGTGGTAGAATTATATACAGTATAGGGGTGGTATAGGAGCCTACAACTGTATGGAGGCAGTATGTGGGGGTACAACTATATGGAGGCAGTATATGGGGGTACAACTATATGGGGGGGGGCAGTATGTGGGGGTACAACTATATACAGTATAGGGGTGGTATAGGAGCTTACAACTATATGGAGGCAGTATGTGGGGGTACAACTATATACAGTATAGAGGTGGTATAGGAGCCTACAACTATATGGAGGCAGTATGTGGGGGTACAACTATATGGAGGCAGTATATGGGGGTACAACTATATGGGGGGGCAGTATGTGGGGGTACAACTATATACAGTATAGGGGTGGTATAGGAGCTTACAACTATATGGGGGCAGTATGTGGGGGTACAACTATATACAGTATAGGAGTGGCATAGGAGCCTACAACTATATGGGGGCAGTATGTGGGGGTACAACTATATACAGTATAGGGGTGGTATAGGAGCTTACAACTATATGGGGGCAGTATGTGGGGGTACAACTATATACAGTATAGGGGTGGTATAGGAGCCTACAACTATATGGGGGCAGTATGTGGGGGTACAACTATATACAGTATAGGGGTGGTATAGGAGCCTACAACTATATGGGGGCAGTATGTGGGGGTACAACTATATTCAGTATAGGAGTGGCATAGGAGCCTACAACTATATGGGGGCAGTATGTGGGGGTACAACTATATACAGTATAGGGGTGGTATAGGAGCCTACAACTATATGGGGGCAGTATGTGGGGGTACAACTATATACAGTATAGGGGTGGTATAGGAGCCTACAACTATATGGGGGCAGTATGTGGGGGTACAACTATATACAGTATAGGGGTGGCATATGAGCCTACAACTATATAGTGGGACAGATATATATATATATATATATATATATATATAATGTATGTATGTATATATATATATATATATATATATATATATATGTGTGTGTGTGTGTGTGTGTGTATGGGGCCTACACCTATATATGGGGAAATAGAGGAGAGAAGGCCTTCAACTATATATAGCGCTGTCCTATTTTTGTCTCAAGGATATATGGCCAGTCTATCCCACCATCATACACTCATCCTTACTCCCATTATGTTTTCTTATAACAGGAGCAAACAGTCCTCTGTACATAAGGAACATATCAGTTAGCGGCGGGCCTGTGGGTGTCCGGTCTCCTATGTTGTAGTCTCTGCTTGCCCTCCCTGCACCTCAGCTGCAGCTTCTACCTCTGTCCTCTCGCCACTACAGACAAGAGCATTAGGTGTAAGCCCCTCCCCTTTTAGTTCAGTCATGTGACCTGCTGCTTCTACATCGTACTGAGGAGACAGAAGGGAAGAGCTCAGAGCATCACATGACCACTGACTGACAGTGTTAACATCTTCAGACATACCAGGAGCGTCACATGACCACTGAGGACCACGTGAACGGGATCAGACATACCAGGAGCATCACATGACCACTGAGGACCACGTGAACGTCATCATCCCTAGCAGGAGTAACTGTTCACGATCCTAACCTCAGGGTATGTGGGATTTGTCTTCTCTCTCACTGTGTCCTGGGATCATTTTGCGTCATAATATAAGTGTTAACAGTGTGTATGTATAGACTTTACAGTGCGTATGTATAGACTTTACAGTGCGTATGTATAGACTTTACAGTGCGTATGTATAGACTTTACAGTGCGTATGTATAGACTTTACAGTGCGTATGTATAGACTTTACAGTGCGTATGTATAGACTTTACAGTGTGTATGTATAGACTTTATAGTGTGTATGTATAGACTTTACACTGTGTATGTATAGACTTTACACTGTGTATGTATAGACTTTACACTGTGTATGTATAGACTTTACAGTGCGTATGTATAGACTTTACAGTGCGTATGTATAGACTTTACAGTGCGTATGTATAGACTTTACAGTGCGTATGTATAGACTTTACAGTGTGTATGTATAGACTTTATAGTGTGTATGTATAGACTTTACACTGTGTATGTATAGACTTTACACTGTGTATGTATAGACTTTACACTGTGTATGTATAGACTGTACAGTGTGTATGTATAGACTTTACACTGTGTATGTTGAGACTTTACACTGTGTATGTTGAGACTTTACAGTGCGTATGTATAGACTGTACAGTGCGTATGTATAGACTGTACAGTGCGTATGTATAGACTTTACACTGTGTATGTATAGACTTTACACTGTGTATGTATAGACTTTACAGTGCGTATGTATAGACTGTACAGTGCGTATGTATAGACTTTACAGTGTGTATGTATAGACTTTACAGTGCGTATGTATAGACTTTACAGTGCGTATGTATAGACTGTACAGTGCGTATGTATAGACTGTACAGTGCGTATGTATAGACTTTACACTGTGTATGTATAGACTTTACACTGTGTATGTATAGACTTTACAGTGCGTATGTATAGACTGTACAGTGCGTATGTATAGACTTTACAGTGCGTATGTATAGACTTTACACTGTGTATGTATAGACTTTACACTGTGTATGTATAGACTTTACACTGTGTATGTATAGACTTTACAGTGTGTATGTATAGACTTTACAGTGTGTATGTATAGACTTTACACTGTGTATGTATAGACTTTATAGTGTGTATGTATAGACTTTATAGTGTGTATGTATAGACTTTACACTGTGTATGTATAGACTTTACACTGTGTATGTATAGACTTTACACTGTGTATGTATAGACTTTACACTCTGTATGTATAGACTTTACACTGTGTATGTATAGACTTTACACTGTGTATGTATAGACTTTACAGTGTGTATGTATAGACTTTACAGTGTGTATGTATAGACTTTACACTGTGTATGTATAGACTTTATAGTGTGTATGTATAGACTTTATAGTGTGTATGTATAGACTTTATAGTGTGTATGTATAGACTTTACACTGTGTATGTATAGACTTTACACTGTGTATGTATAGACTTTACACTGTGTATGTATAGACTTTACACTGTGTATGTATAGACTTTACACTGTGTATGTATAGACTTTACACTGTGTATGTATAGACTTTACAGCGCGTATGTATAGACTTTACAGCGCGTATGTATAGACTTTACAGCGCGTATGTATAGACTTTACAGCGCGTATGTATAGACTTTACAGCGCGTATGTATAGACTTTACAGCGCGTATGTATAGACTGTACAGTGGGTATGTATAGACTTTACAGTGTGTATGTATAGACTGTACAGTGTGTATGTATAGACTTTACAGTGCGTATGTATAGACTTTACAGTGCGTATGTATAGACTTTACAGTGCGTATGTATAGACTGTACAGTGTGTATGTATAGACTGTACAGTGTGTATGTATAGACTGTACAGTGTGTATGTATAGACTTTACAGTGCGTATGTATAGACTTTACAGTGCGTATGTATAGACTTTACAGTGCGTATGTATAGACTTTACAGTGCGTATGAATAGACTTTACAGTGCGTATGAATAGACTTTACAGTGCGTATGAATAGACTTTACAGTGCGTATGAATAGACTTTACAGTGCGTATGTATAGACTTTACAGTGCGTATGTATAGACTTTACAGTGTGTATGGATAGACTTT
Organism: Hyla sarda; assembly: GCF_029499605.1. NCBI lineage: Eukaryota > Metazoa > Chordata > Amphibia > Anura > Hylidae > Hyla > Hyla sarda. Next base: position 179,412,929 of record NC_079195.1, read on the forward strand.
AAAGTGTGTATGGATAGACTTTACAGTGTGTATGTATAGACTTTACAGTGTGTATGTATAGACTTTACACTGTGTATGTATAGACTTTACACTGTGTATGTATAGACTTTACACTGTGTATGTATAGACTTTACACTGTGTATGTATAGACTTTACACTGTGTATGTATAGACTTTACAGTGCGTATGAATAGACTTTACACTGTGTATGTATAGACTGTACAGTGTGTATGTATAGACTTTACAGTGCGTATGGATAGACTTTACAGTGCGTATGGATAGACTTTACAGTGCGTATGTATAGACTGTACAGTGCGTATGTATAGACTGTACAGTGCGTATGTATAGACTTTACAGTGCGTATGTATAGACTTTACACTGCGTATGTATAGACTTTACACTGCGTATGTATAGACTTTACACTGCGTATGTATAGACTTTACAGTGCGTATGGATAGACTTTACAGTGTGTATGGATAGACTTTACAGTGTGTATGGATAGACTTTACAGTGTGTATGGATAGACTTTACAGTGTGTATGGATAGACTTTACAGTGCGTATGGATAGACTTTACAGTGTGTATGGATAGACTTTACAGTGCGTATGGATAGACTTTACACTCTGTATGGATAGACTTTACACTCTTTATGTATAGACTTTACACTCTTTATGTATAGACTTTACACTCTGTATGTATAGACTTTACACTCTGTATGTATAGACTTTACAGCGCGTATGTATAGATTTTACAGCGCGTATGTATAGACTTTACAGCGCGTATGTATAGACTTTACAGCGCGTATGTATAGACTGTACAGCGGGTATGTATAGAATTTACAGTGTGTATGTATAGACTTTACAGTGTGTATGTATAGACTTTACAGTGTGTATGTATAGACTTTACAGTGTGTATGTATAGACTTTACAGTGTGTATGTATAGACTTTACAGTGCGTATGTATAGACTTTACAGTGCGTATGAATAGACTTTACAGTGCGTATGTATAGACTTTACACTGTGTATGTATAGACTCGGATTGCAGGTATTACTATTTAATACTTCATTATATGGATGAGTAACTACAGTGTTTGTTATATACAGTGTATCTGTAGAGTGTGTATACGTAGTATTAGGATGTGTAAAATACTATTTATATAGCTGGGCATCTTTAAATATGTTCTATGAAAATAAGTAGTGTGCATTTATTATGTCAGGTGTATATCTGCTGTATATGTTGTATGTATACAATACTAATTCATATACCTGCTCAGGAATACATCAGTTAAATGTGTGCACTGTATTAATAACATACATAACCCTTGGAGGGGAGGAAGGTCTCGGTATGATTAGAACGAGGGGGAGAAGAGCATGGTGGCATGCTTCACTCCCCAGCTTGCAGTGATCTCCATCCTGTGGCCTCTTTACAAGTCTATGGGGCCATCCAGTAAAGGACAGATCTCTGACCGCCACAGAGTGAAATGCACTACTGTACTCTTCTCCCCACTAGTTGTAATGATCAGTGGGGATTTTAGTACTGAGTCTGTAAGTGTCCTGAGTAAAAAGAAGAAAGAGGCATACACAAAAAGCTCAATAGCCTATGCTGCACTATATAGGCAAAGAAAATACATTTTCCAGAATGCTTCTTTAACATTACTTCCTGAGTGCTCATTGCACCCTTAGGCTATGCTCACACGTCGGAATTCTGCTGTAGCAGAGTCCTGTTGAATTTAAAGGAAAACTGTCACTTGTTTTCTCCTGCACTATCCACAGGTACTGGTGGATAGTGTGGGAGACGCTGATTAAAATGAGCCCTACCTTGTCCGGATCTGCGCCGCCGTTCTCCCACAATTGTAGTTTTATTATCTGTTGAAATCTTCCTGTAACTGGCACGGGCAGGGCTTCGGCGCTTAACTGGCACTGACATCAGCGCCGCTTATGAATATTCATCCCCCCCCAGTTAGAAGCGGCAAAGAGAGGGAGAACTGGGGGGAGGGGGGACGAATATTCATAAGCGGCGCTGACGTCGGTGCCAGTTAAGCCAGCTGCTGCGATCACCGCATGCTGGCTATTAGCGGCGGCCCCTGGCTACTGAAATCATCTGGGGGCTGTAGAGTATGGAGCGGGCAGGATTCGGGAGCCTGCTACATACAGACTGCTGAGCGCCGCCGCACTTGTCAGGTCCTGCCCTGCTTGCCCGAAGCAGGGCTAAGGGCCGTCAAAATTCACCTGCCCGACGTGCGGAACTGCGTCAGGCGATAGGAATTCCACATCCCTGCTAATAGCTGTCTATGAGACTGCGCATTCCTGTGCGGTCCTAGCGTTGGCTATTATTCCAGCATCAGCAGTCTCCAGATTTTCCATGCAGACATTCCGTAGTGTGAACATAGCCTTAGAGAGGTAGTATCAGTCAGACATTTCTTATGTTCGGATGATGCAGTGTTTCCCAACCAGAGTGCCTCCAGCTGTGACAAAACTACAACTCCCAGCATGCCCGGACAGCCTTCGGCTGTCCGGGCATGCTGGGAGTTGTAGTTTTGCCACAGCTGGAGGCACCCTGGTTGGGAAACACTGGGATGATATCTAGTACAATAGAAAACTGTGTTACAGGGGTTACAAATATTAGTATTGTCTCTCCTTAGTGAGTTAGGAGTTATCCTATCTGATGACAATCTGATTGGGGTCCCATTGCTGGGACACCTGTCAACTACAACAAAAGTAGCTAGAGAAAGGTGCAGCAGCGAGCACATCGCTCTATTCATTCTCTATGGGCCTTCCAGATGTTGGCGAGTTCAGCGCTCATCAGTGTTCAGAAGCCCCACAGAGAATGAAATGCTGGCTGCTTGTGCTCACGGCTGCTCCATATATTCGGGGGACCAATGACCTCCGTTCTTGCGATCTTCCCATATCCTGTGGCTAGAGGAGCTTGTAATTGACTATACTGCCGCGTGAAACTGCGGTTACGGCAGCTCTGTCACTGGTCAGCTGCCTGTCCTTTCCTACTACTACTGCTGCTAAGACTCCTGGGGTGGGAGGGACATTATCTCCCCTGCCATAAACTACAAACATTTTGATTCCACAGTGGTCTCCAAACTGTAGACCTCCAGATGTTGCAACACTACAATTCCTAGCATGCCCCTACAGCCAAACACCGTCCGGGCATGCTGAAAGTTGTAGTTTTGCAACATCTGGAGGTCCTCAGTTAAAAAAAAATCATCGCCCTATAATATATGTTGCAGTCTGGGTACAGTATATTATTGAATGTTATGTTGCAGTCTGGGGTATAGTATAAGCTGTATAACACCCTTTAATATACTGTACCTTGACTATATAATTCTCCATAATATACTGTACCCAGAATTAGGGATCGACCGATATCGGCTTTTTAGGGCCGATACCGATAATCGGTGGAGGTTAGGGCCGATAGCCGATAACTTATACCGATATTCCGGTATAAGTTATCGGCTATTTATCCCCCCGCGACACCGCTGCAGATTATTGATTTAAAGCGGGCGCTTTAAATCAATGCACTGCAGTGGCTTTTGCGGTGCCATAGACCGCCGCTGCCACCCACTACTCTCCCCCTGCCTGTCCGGGGGTCCTGAGTCCTATCACCGCCACCCCCGCACCGCTTCACCCACCGCCGCACCGCTCCGCGCCCCCCTACCGCCGCGCCGCACCCCCCCCACCGCCCCGGCCCGGCCCCATTGCCTCCCCCATCCCCGGTTTTATAATTACCTGGGCCCGGAGTCCACTCTACATCTGGCTCCGGTGGTGTCCTCCTGAGCTGTCACTGTGCGCACTGATGGTGACGTCACGTCGCGCACGTCACGTCACTCAAAGGGGTACTCCACTGGAAAAGATTATTATTTTTTTTTTAATCAACTGGTGCCAGAAAGTTAAACAGATTTGTAAATTACTTCTATTAAAAAATCTTAATCCTTCCAGTATTTATCAGCTGCTGTTATGATCCACAGGAAGTTCTTTTCTTTTTGAATTTCCTTTCTGTCTGACCACAGTGCTCTCTGCTGACACCTCTGTCCATGTCAGGAACTGTCCAGAGTAGGAGCAAATCCCCATAGAAAACCTATCCTGCTCTGGACAGAGGTGTCAGCAGAGAGCACTGTGGTCAGACAGAAAGGAAATTCAAAAAGAAAAGAACTTCTGTGGATCATAACCGCAGCTGATAAATACTGGAAGGATTAAGATTTTTTAATAAAAGTAATTTACAAATCTCTTACATTTTCTGATACCAGTTGATTAAAAAAGGGAGTACCCCTTTAACATCCTATAATATTAAGTGACCCTCCAGCCACGAATGTGGTGATAGCAAGTTGAGGCTAAACAGTTGCCCTGATTTCCATCCCCCGAAAAAATAATCGTACAACTAATCAGTTTTGGGGGGGGGGGGGGGGTTATGTTACTTGCAGTCTAGATCTCTGTGCAGTGTATTATAGGGTACTATATGTGTTTATGCTGGAGAAACTATACTTACAATAGTATGTCTTGTATAATAGTCGTCTGGTGTGTTTGCTTCTCTTTTTACCCTCTAGATTAATAAAATAGAGGAAGTTAGATGATTTTTTTCGGATGGACAAGGACAGTAAACATATGGCTGAGAGAATATTAAACCTCACCCTAGAGATCATCTACCTGCTGACCGGAGAGGTGAGGGATTCTGGGAAAATTCACTATCTTATGTCTTCAAATTATGTCACGTGATGTCACACTTACCTTAATAAATACATACATATATATATATAATTTAGTGACAACTAATGGGCGAGAGCCTAGTCCTACTATCCAGTACCTCAAACAAACTATTACATCTTCATACGTTCAACATAGTCTTGGTACAGTCCCAGACAGGAAGAATTGCTTGAGACGCTCGCATTTCTCCTAAGGAGCTCTCTCAGGTGACTCCTAGAGATGAGCGAACTTACAGTAAATTCGATTCGTCACGAACTTCTCAGCTCGGCGGTTGCTGACTTTTCCTGCATAAATTGGTTCAGCTTTCCGGTGCTCCCGTGGGCTGGAAAAGGTGGATACAGTCCTAGGAAAGAGTCTCCTAGGACTGTATCCACCTTTTCCAGCCCACGGGAGCACTGGAAAGCCGAACTAATTTATGCAGGAAAAGTCATCAACTGCCGAGCCGAGAAGTTCGTGACAAATCGAATTTACTGTAAGTTCGCTCATCTCTAGTGACTCCTAATGGGTCCAATAAGCTCAAGATACGGCTATTCTGCATGGACCAAACTGTGTAACATCAAAGTCACACGGTAGAGTACTTAGTACTTATTCTTAGTCCTAGTGGACATAATAATGTCTTTTTTTTTTTTTTTTAAATCAACTGGTGCCAGAAAGTTAAACAGATTTGTAAATTACTTCTATTAAAAAATCTCAATCCTTCCAGTACTTATTATCTGCTGAATACTACAGAGGAAATTCTTTTCTTTTTGGAACACAGAGCTCTCTGCTGACACCTCTGTGCATTTTAAGAACTGTACAGAGTACGAGAAAATCCCCATAACATATGCTGCTCTGGACAGTTCCTAAAATGGACAGAGATGTCAGCAGAGAGCACTGTGGTCATGATGTCAGCAGAGAGCACTATGTTCCAAAAAGAAAAGAATTTCCTCTGTAGTATTCAGCAGCTAGTAAGTACTGAAAGGATTAAGATTTTTTAATAGAAGTAATTTACAAATCTGTTCAGATTTCTGGCACCAGTTGATTTAAAGAAAAAAAGTTTTCCACCAGAGTACCCCTTTAATATGAATGGTGATAACTATTATTTGAGTTGTCCTAGATGACGAATTTGTATTTTGACAGTATAAAGAAAGTCCGGCACCGCACAGTCAGCTATGCGTCCAGCTGGCTGGAGAGGCAGAGGCACATATGGAGGAGCATATACGGGGGTGCTATTCAGCGGACAAAGTCCTTACAGAAATGGCAGTTCATAAAAAGGAATAATGAATGCACTCGCCCGTTCTGATAAATTGCTAGAAGAACTTTATTGTAAAATGAAATGAGCGTACTGTGGGTAGGATCAGGGAGCAACCTTGCGGCAACAGACTGTTTCCTGCGCTTGGGCACAGGAAACAAACTGTTGCCACGAGGTTGCTCCCTGATCCTACCCGCTGTACGCTCATTTCATTTTACAATAAAGTGCGTCTAGCAAGTTATCGAAACTGTGGAACATCTTGTTTCCTACTTTTAACCAGGTCTTCCTTCAGGCTTTCAACCCGCTCACCCTGGAAACACCTCTTTCCGTGCACACACTTTAGGAGCCACTAGCACCGCCTGGTAACCAATATGTGCAGGCTGCACCTGGACTTGCCACTGCTCAACATGAAAAGTTCAAGTGCCACAGTGAAGCTGTCCCAATAATGTTTCTGAGCAAAGGATTGAGAAAAAAAATGTATAAATAAATTAGGGATCAACCGATGTCGTTTTTTTAGGGCCGATACCGATACTCTGTGGAGGTTAGGGCCGATATCCGATAACTTATACCGGAATATCGGTATAAGTTATCGGCTGTTCCCAGGGTCCGCGGTCCGCGCTACTTCTGGGTCCGGTGCGGTCCTCCTGAGCTGTCACTGTGCGCACCGACGGTGACGTTGTGTTGAGGACGTCACTTATCATTGCGCTGCGCAGCGCACAGCGTCACACAGGACGCCGCAGGAGCCAGAAATAGTGCGGACCCCGGGCCCTGGGAACAGGTAATTATTAAACCGGGGATGGGGGAGGCAATGGGGCAGCAGCGGTCTCTGGCCAGGGCGGTGGGGGTGCTGCGGGGTGCGGTGCGTTGGATTATCGGCAAGGTAATTGCCGATAACGTCCAAAATCGTTAATATCGGCCAAACCGATAATCGGTCGATCCCTAAAATAAATCTGAGATATGTATTTGGCCACGTTTATTTATTAATTTTTTTTATACATGTTTTGCAGATATGTTCACTGTTTATTTAATGCAATTTGTTTTCTCTTTCTTTTCATTTTTGAAGCGGCGCATGCCATTATCTTCCTTGCATTAAATAAAATGGGAGGTGCCCAGATAGATGAAAGGAGTATGTGAAGTCAAATCAGTATTTCTCTCCATGTATAGGATTACATAGTAGTGAAAACCATATCTGATGAGGAGGAAGGATGGAGCAGAGCCCAGATCCCCATTACAAAGTCCTCGCCTCACTTATTAAAGAATGAAAGAATGGATGAACAGAAAATCCTAGAACTCACCAACAAGATCATTGAGCTGCTGACTGGAGAGGTGAGTTGTGAATACTTGGACATTATACAGTGACGGGTAATACTGCACGTCATCTTGTATGTTTAAGGTTCAAATTTTTATGCCTATTTGTTTCTTTATATATCTTTTGTATTCTACACTTTAATCCCTTGTATAGTCATATACTTTATAAATAAATCACTGGCTTCCTTCAGCCATAACTAGAACATATACATTAATACATATAACATTTTACATGGGCATAAGTATAGTCCCATATGCCACAATCACTTGGGGCAGGGGGCAAATCTTTCATGGTAAGTGCAAACTGAGGTGGGGTGATGGATGTTGACTATTAAGGCTAGGTTCACACTGTGGAATTTCTGGCCAGAATTTCTGCCGGAGACCGGGCCGACGGCTCTAGGACCGCGCGGACTGCATTACCGTCTCCATAGATGGCAATGCATTTCTGGGTGGATCTTTTGGGAGATCTGCTCAGAAATGCATTTACATCTATGGCGGCGGCAGACCGCTTGGTCCTAGTGCCGCCGGCTCGATCTCTGGCAGAAATTCTGCTGAGAGATTATACAGTGTGAACCCAGCCTTAGTCATAAAAAAAAAACATAAAATTATTTTAACCCCTATATAAATTAACCACTTCCATAAAAAAAGTTTAAATAGGCACTGAACAAACTTTGCGTAAATCAATAATCAAAGCGAATGTAAGAAGTTTTGTATTATCTTTTTAGCCAGAATGCTTCTTTTTCCTATTATCAAACTTGCTACCCTCAAAAGGTGCAAAGTTATGTCGGGGTTTTCAATACTGTTTTGTTGTTTTACTGTGGATTTTGTGGTAATATGAGTGTATTTACAAAGTACAATTGGTCCCGCATAAAACAAGCCCTCATCTGGGTCTGTACATGGAAAATTGAAATAGTTATGAATTATGCAGAAATTAATACAGTGGTCCCTCAACATACGATGGTAATTCATTCCAAACGACCCATCGTTTGTCGAATCCATCGTATGTTGAGGGATCCGTGCAATGTAAAGTATAGGAAGCTGTACTTACCTGTCCCCGCCGCTCCGCACCAGGTCCTCACCGCTCCCGATGCTGTCCCAGGGGCTCCCCGATGCTGTCCCGCTGCTCCGGTGTCTTCGCGATCCTCCGGTGTCTTGCGCATCTTCTGCAGGGTCCGGGCCTCGTTTTCTGGTGATGTTATTACGCTGCTGCGCCGGCGCGGCGTGCGTAGTGACGTAATAATGACGCCGGAAAGCGAGGCCCGGACCCTGGAGAAGATGCGCAAGACACCGGAGGATCGCGAAGGTGACCCGGAGCAGCGGGAATAGGTAAGCGAACCTGCCAGGGATGCTTAAACTGCTATCCGACAGCAGCTTAAGCATTTTGCGCTGTCGGATAGCAGTTAATGCGATGGCCCCGACATATAAAAGCATCGTATGTGGATGCTGACATCGATATGCGATGGCCTCTGAGAGGCCATCGTATGTCGATTTTATCATATGTTGGGGCCATCGTAGGTCGGGGGGTTACTGTATTCACTATTTAGGGGTTAACAGTTCCACATGTTTGCTCATATACATTGGTCCCTCAAGTTACAATATTAGTTACAGGACGACCATTGTATGTTGAAACCATTGTATGTTGAGACCATGACTATGGAAACCTGGTAATTGGTTCTGAAGCCCCAAAATGTCATCCAAAAATAGGAAAATGTGAGGATTAAAGAAAAATAAGTAGATAACTAATACAGATAAAGCAAATCCTTACATATAAAAGTAAGAAAGGTCTGCTGGGAGCTGTAATCACTGTCTATGTAGAGGACAGGAGCTTCTTCAGGGTACTGTACAGTACACACAGTGTCCCAAAAAAAGTAAAATGGAGCTGCCCTCACCTGGTGTCCAAAGGAGCAGCTAACTGTGGTACAGGTTAAAGGGGTACTCCATTGGAAAACATTTTTTTTTTTTAAATCAACTGGTGCCAGAAAGTTAAACAGATTTGTAAATTACTTCTATTTAAAAATCTTAATCCTTCTGGTACTTATCAGCTGTTTGCTCCACAGGAAATTATTTTCTTTTTGAATTTCCTTTCTGTCTGACCACAGTGCTCTCTGCTGACACCTCTGTCCATTTTAGAAACTGTCCAGAGCAGCATATGTTTGCTATGGGGATTTGCTCCTACTCTGGACAGTTCCTGACATGAACAGAGGTGTCAGCAGAGAGCACTGTGGTCAGACAGAAAGGAAATTCAAAAAGAAAAGAACTTCCTCTGTAGTATACAGCAGCTGATAAGAACTGGAAGAATTAAGATTTTTTAAATAGAAGTCATTTACAAATCTGTTTTAACTTTCTGGCACCAGTTGATTTAAAAAAAAAAAAAAATTATATATATATATATATATACATATATATATATATATATATATATATATATATATATATATATATGTTTTCCAGCGGAGTGCCCCTTTAAGAGTAGTACAGAATATCTAGTACCTCCCTGTACTGTAGGGAGGCGCTACCAGACAGAAATTCAGTGCATACACTTCAGTAATACAGGGGTTTTACCAGTGAATGCCCATTTTGCTTCTTCCAGCCATTGACACATTTCACAGATCTGGACTTATCTGTAGTATTGTACAGTGAGTTTGGTTACAATGGTCCAGAAAAGACCATTCATTGTATGTTGAATCTATTGCATGTTGAGGCCATTGTAAGTTGAGGGATCACTGTAATGTGCATTGCCAGATGTAGTCTATTATTTCAAGGGTTGAGCTGCACACATATACAATAGGCTTGTGTTTTTTATCTAATATGGTCATTAATCAATAAATAAATTGCGAATTGTAGCCTGTTATACTGATATTTTGTGAACACAAAATACCAATGAAAGAGAACAATCCTTAAAGGGGTACTCCGCCCCTAGACATCTTATCCCCTATCCAAAGGATACAGGATTAGATGTCAGATCCCAGGGGTCTCGTTGCTGGGGACCCCGGGGATCGCTGCTGCAGCACCCCGCTATCATTACTGCGCAGAGCGAGATCGCTCTGCATGTAATGACGGGCAATACAGGGGCCGGAGCATCGTTACGTCACGACTCCGCCCCTCGTGATGTCACGGCCCGCCCCCGTCAATACAAGTCTATGGGAGGGGGCGTGGCGGTCGTCACGCCCCCTGCCATAGAGTTGCATTAAGGGGAAGGGCCGTGATGTCATGAGGGGCGGAGCCATGACGTCACGCAGCTCCGGCCCCTGTATCGCCCATCATTACACACAGAGCGAACTCGCTCTGCACAGTAATGATAGTGCAGTGCCGCAGTGGCGATCCCAGGGGTCCCCAGCAGCGGGACCGCGGCGATCTAACATCTTATCCCCTATCCTTTGGATAGGGGATAAGATGCCAGGGGCAGAGTACCCCTTTAACAGAATGCTATGACTGGTCATTACAGTGGTCCAGAAATAATCTGGATCTCTTTCTTTTTGTGTGTCAGGTTTTTATAAGGTATCAGGATGTTGCTGTTTATTTCTCTCTTGAGGAGTGGGAGTATATGGAAGACCACAGCCATCTGTACAATGATTTCATGGCGGAGGAGCACCAGTCCCTCAAGTCTATGTGTAAGTAGAAACATTTGGTAGAGGAAGAGTGGTGCAGTTACCCATAGCAACCTATTAGATCACTTCTTTTATTTTTAAAAAGGCCTTTGTAAAATAAAAGAAGCAATCTGATTGGTTGCTATGGGCAACTGCACCACTTTTCCTCTACACAGGTTTGGATAAAAGCTGTTTTGAACTTCCTTTAAAAATAGCATAAACAAGCAATTCAGCATAGGTTTTTATTCCTACAGATGGATTGAATATCAAGAACATGCCAGATGGATTCTCCAGCCTTCCTACACACAAAAGGGTAGATGAAAGATCACAATACATAAATATATGATCTTGCTGAGATTTTGCTCATTGTTTACTATTTAGTTTCTCAAGATAAAGTATGTTATATGGGTTATTATTGTTTTATAAAATGATCCAGTGAACTTCTCCTGCTGTCTTCTTATTTGTGCATTATTTCTTTTATTAGACTGAAGAATGGGCTGATTTTAAATGTGACGTAATCGCCGAAGATAAAGAGTGTAAAGAAGAGGAAATTCCTTCCTATATTAGCACAGGTAAGGGATAACTATTAGGTACTGCAACTAGTCACATATGCTAGGCCCCTTTTGATGTCAGACACATAAGCCGACATTTAACATTGCCTTTAGACAGTTTGTTTGTGTCTAGAAAAGGTGCAAAAAAGGCGCAAGCAGGGTTTATTTGCGCCTTTAGGTTTACACATTTCTGCTGATTTTGAGTTACAGTCCACTGATTTTGGCAATACACATGATATGGAAGATATGGATGATATGGTTTTATCAACTGCGCCTTTTTGAGAAAAGGTGCAAAAAAAATAAAAATAAAAAAAGGCGCAAATCCATTGAAAAGTCTCTAAAACGACACCATCCCAGACTTAGCTTAGCTTTTTAGTGTATGTGAAAATGTGACCTGCACAAAATATATCAAAGTCTCTGTGACCATTTAATAAAGGTAGTGCTCCTACACATTACCAGCACACAAAAAAGGTGTAGAAAAATGCTTCGCTTACACCTACAATGATAAATGCTTCGCTTACACCAACAATGATAAATGCTTCGCTTACACCTACAATGATAAATGCTTCACTTACTCCTACAATGATAAATGCTTCACTTACACTACAATGATAAATGCTTCACTTACACCTACAATGACAAATGCTTCACTTACTCCTACAATGATAAATGCTTCACTTACACTACAATGATAAATGCTTCACTTACACCTACAATGATAAATGCTTCACTTACACCTATAATGATAAATGCTTCACTTACACCTACAATGGTAAATGCTTCACTTACTCCTACAATGATAAATGCTTCGCTTACACCTACAATGATAAATGCTTCGCTTACTCCTACAATGATAAATGCTTCGCTTACACCTACAATGATAAATGCTTCGCTTACACCTACAATGATAAATGCTTCGCTTACACCTACAATGATAAATGCTCCGCTTACACCTACAATGATAAATGCTTCACTTACTCCTACAATGATAAATGCTTCACTTACTCCTACAATGATAAATGCCAGCCCTGAAGCCTGTAACATTCTGACCCATTTTATTTTTTTTTTACTTCAAAACTATTACACTTTTTAGTACAGAGATAAGCCACAAGGAAAGGTTTATAGCACTATACATTAGTGCTCAGGCAGGCTAAAAAAAAAAATAGACTTATAGTTACCTTCCCCACTCTCCCATCAACACCTATTTTATGAAGCCCCACTTCCTGATGTGTGGCACTTTAAGAACCGTGGGTGGATACAGTAGAAATAAAACATTTCTGCAAGTAGGAGTCAGCCATAATTTCTTAGCGATGTAAAAGACTCCTCACAAATGATTAAAAAGTTTCCCCCCATCGATCTGCACCCATTACCCCATAATAGGAATGTAATAATAGAATTTCTAAAAAAAAATTCAAATTTTATTAAAAAGGAAAACCTAAAATGTTGTATAAACATAAGTATTCAGACCCTTTGCTATGACACTTGAAATTTACCTATGGGGCCTCCCGTTTCTATTGATCATCTCTGAGATGTTTCTACACCTTGATTGGAGTCCAAAACCAAAAATGAGAAGAAAAGAACTGCCTGCAGAGCTCAGAGCCAGGAATGTGTGGAGTTGCATATGTAGAGAAGGATACAAAACATTTCTGTTGCACTAAAAGTTCCCAAAAGCACAGTGGCTGCCATAATTCTTAAATGGAAGATGCTTGGAATAACCTGGACTCTTTCTAAAGCTGCCCACCCCACCAAACTAAGTAATTGGGGAAGAAGGGTCTTGGCAAGAGAGATGACCAAGAATTCAATGGTCACTCTTGTTGTTTTCCAAAGATCCTGTGTGCAGATGAAAGAAAGTTCCAGAAGGGCAACCTTAACTACAGCACCACCAATCTGAGCTTTATATAAGAGAGGACAGAAAGAAGCCTTTTCTCGATAAAACACACATGAAAGCTGCCTGGAGTTTACCAAAAATTTTGACTGTGAAAAACAGAATTCTCTGGTCTGATGAAACCAAAATTGAACATTTTGACCTTAAAGGGGTTATCCATAAAGTAATTTTAGTAGTACACACTTGCCAGAACTGGGTATTTCCTGTTGAATTTCGTTCTTTAAACTACACATCCCATAGTTCCATAGTTTGTAAGTATGAGGTCACTTTCCTCCCTCCCACACATCAGCCACCCCACCCGTGCTCCCTTCAATGCAATACACCAGTGTTTCCAACTCTCTCCCACCCAGTGGTCGCTCCATACATTGGAACAGGACAGACTTCCTCTGATCACCTGACTAGTAATGTCGGGTCTCGACACGCTGCAACCTGGGAAATCCCGAGACATGAGTAATTTTGTATGCTGTTAAAATTAAATATTGGAGCGATAATCACAGAATTGTGAGAAAACCATCACACACAGGTACAGACACTAGATTCTGAACTACACTAACTTTACAGCCCATGTCGCATAGTCAAATAAAAAAAATCCTGGAATACTCCTTTAATTCTAAGCGTCATGTTTGAAGAAAACCAGACACTGCTTATCACCTGACCAATACCATCCCTACAGAGAAACACAGTGGTGGCAACATCATGCTGTGAGGTTGTGGGTTTTTTTTTAGCGACTGGGACAGGGAGACTGGTCTGGATAAAGGGAAAGCTTCATGGAGCAAAGTACTATGAGATTTAAAAAAAAAAAAAAAAAACCTGAACCAAAGTGCTCTTGATCTCGTACTGGGCCAACAGTTTACCTGTCATCAAGACATGGCAAAAATCCCCAAATCCAGGTTTGAAACCTTGTGGTATCATTCCCAAGAACACTGGAGGCTTTAATCACTGCCTTGTCCTGAGTACAGGGTCTGAATACTTATGTCAATGCAATATTTACATTTTTCCTTTTCAAAATATTTGCAAAGATTTTTGACATTCAGTTTTCACTTGGTCATTATGGGATATTGAGTGCCAAATGATGAGTGAAAACATGTTTTTTTTTTTATTTTAGCACAAGGCTGCCTTACAACAAAACTAGAAAATGTCTAAAGACTTAGGAATGCATTGTATATAATTATAATTTTTTATTTTTTATTTGAAACAATTAAATGTGACAAAGAAGGGAAAAAAACCAGTATTGTATGTATTTTACTAGTACTTCCACCACCACACCACATAGCTAGTGCAGAAGACACTTTTACCACTAAAAACTTAGAGCTGCTGCATCTCCCACAGAACCTGTGTTGTAAATAACCTAATAAAAGGTCAGCTTTGCAAATGTAGATCATAAAAATGAGTTTTTCTTTCCAACAGATGACTTTCCCAAAAACTTGGAGAAACATATCATTTTATCTCCAGATTATAAAGTGGAATATAATATACAAGATAATTCTGAAGAACATTGCATTACTTCAGCATTTACCTCTGTCTTTTGCCGCAGAGATTTAGCTACTGATCCCACTAACCACAAGAAATCTTCATCTGATCAGTCACAGAATGATCAGCAAGTTACAGGTCGTGAAGGTGGGAAAATATTCATGTGTTCTGAATGTGGAAAGAGCTTTAAGACTAAATGCAGTCTTTATAGACATAAGAGAATTCATGGAAATGAGAGACCGTTTTCATGTTCTGAATGTGGGAAATGTTTTATTCAGAAATCACACCTTGTTCAGCATCAGAAAAATCACAGAGGGGAGAAGCCATTTTCATGCACCGAATGTGGGAAATGTTTTACTCAGAAATCAACTCTCGGTGACCATCAGAGAATTCATACAGGAGAGAGGCCATTTTTATGCTTGGAATGTGGGAAATGTTTTGCCTATAAATCAAGTCTTGTAGATCATCGACGGACTCACACAGGAGAGAAGCCATATTCATGTACGGAATGTGGGAAAAGTTTTACAAGGAAAACAAATCTTGTTGAACATCAGAAAAGTCACACAGAGGGGAAGCCCTTTTCTTGCTCAGAATGTAAGAAGTTAACCCATAAATTCTATCTTTGCAGATAATTCTATCTGATCAGATAATTCTTTACAACACGTAAGTCATGGTACTGTTTAATCTACAAAAAAAATATTTACATGTTTCCATAACTTTCAAAACAGTAAATCAAGACCACAAATAATAAAGAAGAAATATACACCCTGAGACAGCACAGCTGCTACTTCCTGGTGACGCGTCATCCCTGTAGGAATGTCCGTATGGTCTCGCCAATGTCCTCCCCCAGCGATTGGCTGAGTGGGCACTTCTTGTGGGGGCGACGCATCATCAGGAACCAGGAAGGAGTGGCAATGAGCAGGGACAAGGAACATCTGCAAAGCAACTATGGGGGCTTGGGGTAGGTGAGTATTCTGTATTATATTTACACCACACAAAATAAAGCACTCTGCGAAAATTATGTAATCAACAATACATAAATGTCTTTATTGGACAATGTACATAGAAAATCAATTCAAGACAAAGGCAGTAAAAAAATGACCAATAAAATGCTGCTCTTAGTGAGTATACCTGATAAGCATACACATAATGCAATCAATAAGTGGTTGGGAAACAACCAACAGGGTAAAAATAGTAGCATTGGGGTATGAGGATCATACACATAGGAAACTAGTATACATGAGAGTCAATAGTCCATGTGCCACAACAGGCTACAAATAACAAACCCTATACCAGTAAACTTACACCAAGCAGTTTTGCCACACAGGCTACGTCAGGGGGTGCATGTTGTCACATGATTTTAGCAGTGTGCGTTACTTGGTGTTTAGGTCCTTTTTGTAGGAGGTTAATATTTTTACACTACCCCAAGTTAGGGCTGGGCAGTATACCGGTTCATACCGAATACCGAAATTTTTGTGCTGCACGATATGAATTTTCCCATACCGCAATACCGGTTTGGCCCCTCCCCCTTGGGAATGAATGAATCAGCCCAGCGCTGCGCTGTCCCCACTAATCATATGTGACCTGCGAGCGCTGTTCTGCTTCTCCCCCAAATCATGTTACCTGCCAGTGCTGTTCTGCTCCCCCCCCCCAAATCATGTTACCCGCCAGCGCTGTTCTGCTCCCCCCCAATAAATTATCAGCCCAGCGGGGTACTACTCACATATGTCACCCGCAAGCACTGCCCTCCTCCTCTTTGTTGGGGGCCGTCGGTGCTGTAACTCTATACTGTACGTCAGTGGTCTCCAACCTGCGGACTTCTAGATGTTGCAAAACTACAACTCCCAGCATGCCCGGACAGCCAACGCTGTCTGGGCATGCTGGGAGTTGTAATTTTGCAACAGCTGGAGGTCCGCAGGTTTGAGACCACTGCTGTACGCTGTATCCCTATGCCCGGGCTGCAAAAGATGAAGAAAATAAACTTTAACTTACCTACGTCGGCCTCACATTGTGTCCCGCCCTGGCCTGTGATAGGCTGAGCCCACTGTCATCTAAGAAGTCGGCCAGAGCTCCTTACATGGCAGTGGGCTCAGCCTATCACTGGTCGGGGTGGGACATCGCTGCGGCCGGTGATAGGCTGATGGCTGTCCGACGTTCACGCCCCCTGCGTAAGGCCGAGGTAGGTAAGTTAAAGTTTATTTTCTTTATCTTTTGCAGCCCGGGCATAGGGATACAGAGTACAGCAGTGGTCTCAAACCTGCGGACCTCCAGCTGTTGCAAAACAGCCGTTGGCTGTCCGGGCATGCTGGGAGTTGTAGTTTTGCAACATCTGGAGGTCCGCAGGTTAGAGACCACTGGCGTACAGTATAGAGTTCCAGCGCTGGCGGCCCCCAACAAAGAGGAGGAGAGCAGTGCTTGCAGGTGACATATGTGAGCAGTACCCCGTTGGGCTGATAATCTATTGGGGGGGGGAGCAGAACAGCGCTGACGGATAACATCATTTGGGGGAGGGGGTGAAAGAAATACCGTTATATACCGATGAACCGCCATAAGTTACAAAAATACCGTGATACACATATTTGTTCTTACCGCCCAGCTCTACCCCAAGTCATCTATCATTTTTATTTGATCCCAGGACAACCCCTATAACAAGGTCTCGTCTGAGATGAATGCTCTCAAGGCTGAGCATAGTTTATGCAAAAAGACAAAAGCATCATACATGGACATACAAGGGAAAAAAATATTGTACTCAAGAACTGTAGCAATTTTACCCTTTTTTTCTTTTTCAGGAAAGAGGTTCTCCAGCCAAAAGCTATGGGTAGGACATCAATAGTTAATTTGCAGGGGCACCAGTAACCCCTACCAATCAGCTGATAGACACTCCAGTGATACTGGAAATAAATGCTGTGCAGTCTCTGCTCCATACACTGTTTGTAGTGGTGGCACTGGGTAACTGTAGAGCGGTTTACCATTGAAGTGAATGGGAGCTGCTCTGCATTTCCCAGCACCATCATTACAGTGTATGGAGCTTATATAGCAGTGCTGATCATCACTGATCAGTGGTGGTGCTGGGTGATTGTTACCTGCCGATTAATCGCTTATGGCCATAAAACCCCTTTAAGGTTAAAGTCACACTCTTACTTACATTTTTAGGAAAATATGCAGCAGCAAAATACGGCACGTGTGACCATATCCTAAACAGTCACTGTCGTTTTAAACAAATTCCTTCCTATGTGATTTGTAAAGTATTTGTAAATCTCTATATTAAAGGGGTACTCCGCCCCTAGACATCTTATCCACTATCCAAAGGATAGGGGAAAAGATGTCTGATCGCTGGGGTCCCCCGCAATCTCTCATGCAGCACCCCCTATCATCAGCCTCACGGAGCGAAGATCGCTCCATGTCTGATGACTCACGATCACGCCCCCTCCCATAGGCTTGTATTGAGGGGGTGGGGTGTGACATCACAAGGGGCGGAGCCATGACATCACGATACTCCGGTCCTGTGATCGTGAATCATCAGACACGGAGTGATCTTCGCTCCGTGAGGCTGATGATAGGGGGTGCTGCATGAGAGATTTTGGGGGTCCCCAGTGGCGGGACCCCCACGATCGGACATCTTATACTTTGCATAGGGGATAAGATGTCTAGGGCCGGAGTACCCCTTTAACTAAAAATGACTTCTTAGTCCAGAAAAAATGCTCTGAAATCTTGATTACTAGATATGACAGGCTCAGTCCGTCTCTAGTAACAGAGCGATCACAACGGAACGCAGGAAATGGAGGTTGGACTTAGCTAATTCTATATGCAGGAGAGAGAGAGAAAGCAAGCCTGGGCTGTGTCTATGCCATCTGTGAGCCTGTCTCATATATGTCCCCGAAAGGTAAATCAAGGGTTCCCTTTTAATCTCAGCAGCTGCTTTAGTATAAGCACTTTTTTTTTGTCTGAAGCCACTGTTACTTTAATTTCTGTTCACATAGCACCTTTGCAAAGCCATTTTATCAGTAACCCCTTCTCCCTTCATTTTCTGTCTACTGGAATGTAAAATAAATCCTTCTCCAGCACAGTCAGTCCGTTGCATATTCACCAGCACTATTTCATAGAGTGGGTGCTGTGATTGGCCAGACAACTAAAAGAAATGGAATGAGAAATAATTGTGCGTCATGGACCCTTAGGGGCTCAATAACAGCAGAAAGAGTGAGCACTAAAATCACCTTGTCACCACTCTAAAGTGTTAATCTAACAAAACCATGCAGATTTTTTACAATATTTTTGATAATCTTTTCATTTCTTTCTTTCACCGTTACCAATGACACTGTAAACGTCTGCAGCTTACAAAGGTACTGTCTAAAATAAAGTCTAATAAATAGTCTAACAAATAGTTTCCACTTTATCTTGTTTATTGTACTTTGCAATAGAATAAAATTTATAAAAATGCGTTTGTTTTGTTGTTGTTTTTTCAGATGACTTTGCCAGAAACATAGAAGAACGTGTCCTTTTATCTCCAGGTTTTAAAGGAGAAGATAATGATCTTCCTGAACATAATTCTAAAGAAGATTCCATTACCTCAACATTAACCTCGGGCCTTCACAGCAGAGATTTATCTGCTGATTCCACTAACCACAAGGAATCGTCATCTGATCAGTCACCGGACGATCAACAAGATTCAGCCCGAGAGGGTAAAATATGTGCAAGTTTTCATTGTGTCAATTGCAAAGTTTGGTGGATGAGTAATAATGCTATGGGGGTGTTGTTTCAGGAGTTGGCTTGGGTCACAAAATTCCAGTGAGAGGAAATCTTAAAGGGGTTTTCCATCTTTTGGGAAAAATAATAGGCTGGGGAAAAATAATAGAAAAAAAAAAAGATATACTTCCCTATCCCCGTTTCCCCCACAGTTCCTGGTGGTTTCCTTCTGGTCACCCAATCTCCTGTCTTTTTCTGCTTCTGAGATGAACGCTTAGTGTAGGACTAATCACTGGCCGCAGAGGCGTCCTGTCTCGGCTAGTGATTGGCCAAGCGGACAGGTCAGTTGTATGATACCAACTTTGTGATGCCTCCGTACACAAGGCAATTTCCAGAAAGGCATGGTTGGGTGAGTTTGGTGTGGAGGGGCTTGACTGTCCCAGAAAGAGCCCTGAACTTAAAGGGGTACTCCGCTGGTCAGCGTTTGGAACAAACTGTTCGTAACGCTGGAGCCGGCGCCGGGAGCTCGTGACATCATAGCCCCGCCCCTCTTGATGTCACGCCCCGCCCCCTCAATGCAAGTCTGGGAGGGGGCGTGACGACTGTCACGCCCCCTCCCATAGACTTGCGTTGAGGGGGTGGGGCATGAAAGCAAGAGGGGGTAGGGCTATGACATCACAAGCTCCCGATGCTTGCTCCAGCGTTCGGAACAGTTTGTTCCAAACGCTGACCAGCGGAGTACCCCTTTAACCCCATCAAAAATGGGGTTAAATGACTGTCACGCCCCCTCCGATAGACTTGCGTTGAGGGGGTGGGGCGTGAAAGCAAGAGGGGGTAGGGCTATGACATCACAAGCTCCCGGTGCCGGCTCCAGCGTTCGGAACAGTTTGTTCCAAATGCTGACCAGTGGGGTACCCCTTTAACCCCATCAAAAATGTTTGGGATGAACTGGAATGAAAATTGTGACCCAGGTCCTCTAGCCCAGCATTAAAGAGATTATCCAGGAATCGAAAAACAGAGAGAAGTTTTTTTTTTTTCAAAGACCGCTCCCTGTCTGTCTCTTAGGTCTGTTTTTCGATTTCTGGATAACCTCTTTAATGTCTGACCTCACTAAAGCCCTACTGGATAAATAGACACAAATTCCCACAGCAACATTCCAAAATCTTGTAGAAAGAGCCTACAAAGGGGGACTAACTGCATACAGAATTAGAATGGGATTTTCTAAAAGCTCCTCTAGGCTTATTGTGTCCCAATAACTTTGTCCATATAATGTACGTGAAAAGAAAAAACTCAAATACATAGTTCACTACTACATTATCCCTGTTAATAATGACTAGAGATGAGCGAACTTACTGTAAATTCGATTCGTCACGAACTTCTCAGCTCGGCGGTTGCTGACTTTTCCTGCATAAATTAGTTCAGCTTTCCAGTGCTCCGGTGGGCTGGAAAAGGTGGATACAGTCCTAGGAAAGAGTCTCCTAGGACTGCATCCACCTTTTCCAGTCCACGGGAGCACCTGAAAGCTGAACTAATTTATGCAGGAAAAGTCAGCAACTGCCGAGCCGAGAAGTTTGTGACGAATCGAATTTACTGTAAGTTCGCTCATCTCTAATAATGATACTAAACTGCCAAACATACTGTTATGAATAGGCTAACATACTGTTACCTTGACAAAGACAGTAGTCTTCTACTATTCTCCACTCCAATAACAAATCTTGTTTATTGGGTATTTTTTGTAAAAAAAAAAATAAAAAAAAAGAGTGAATATGAAGTTTTTTTTTTTTTGTTTTTTTTTTTAAACAGATAACTTCACCAGAGACTTGGAGGGACCTGTACTTGCATCTCCTGGTTTTAAAGTAGAATATATTGATATTGCTCATGATAATTCGGAAGAACTTTCCTTTAGTTCAGCATTAACCTCTGTCCTTCAAAACAGAGAATTAGCTACCGATTCTATTTACCACACAGAATCTGTTTCTGATCAGTCACTGAATGGTCAACAAGCTTCAGCTCCTAGAAGGGGTAAAATATTTATGTGTTTTGAATGTGGAAAGAATTTCAAGACTAAATGTAGCCTTTGTAGACATAAGAGAATACACAAAAATGAGAGACCATTTTTATGTTCAGAATGTGGGAAATGTTTTATTCAGAAATCACATCTTGTTCAACATCAGAAAAATCACAGAGGGGAGAAGCCCTTTTCATGCACTGAATGTGGAAAATGTTTTACTCAGAAATCAAGTCTCAGCGACCACCAGAGAATTCACACTGGCGAGAAGCCCTTTTCATGTTTGGAATGTGGGAAATGTTTTACTTATAAATCAAGTCTTGCTGACCATCGAAGAATTCATACAGGGGAGAAGCCTTTTTCATGTTCAGAATGTGGAAAATGTTTCACCAGGAAATCCAATCTTGTTGAACATCAGAAGAATCACACAGGGGAAAAGCCGTTTTCATGTCCAGAATGTGAGAAATGTTTTACCCAAAAAGCATATCTTGTTAAACATCAAATAGTTCACTCAAGAGAGACTCTGTTTTCATGTTCAGAATGTGGGAAATGTTTTAACCAAAAATCAAGTCTTGTTACACATCAGAGAACTCACGCAGAAAAGAATCCTTTTGCATGTTCAGATTAAGGGAAGTGTTTAACTTTGATTTCAGATCGTGTTACACATTAAAGAAAAATATATTAACTATAGCAATGTTAACCCATTAATGACGCAGCAATTTTTCATTTTTGTGTTTTCATTTTTTTTTACTAATTTTATGTGGTGCCAATTGTAACGTGATGACATCACTCCTATTACCACAAACGCTAAATCCATTTTACAACTTTTGGAGCCTTATGTTTCTATCCAATGCATTTTACCATAACCGTTGCATGTTATCTTTATTCTGTAAGTCAATATAATTACCCAATTTATATAGGGTTTTATTTTATTATAATTAACATTTTGTAGGAAAATAATTATATTTAAAATTATCCTTATAACGTTTTTACTTTTCCATATGTATTAATAGTGCAGACAATTCTGCACGTGACAATACCAAAAATGTTTCATTTTGTTTTGTACATGCTGTTATTTATGGAATGGGAAAAGGGGGGATGATTAAAATTTTTAGTCTCAAACACAGCAGATTTATTGAGTACAAAATAGTAGATGTACAAACAGTGCGGAATAGTGCCCCCAAATCGCAGACACAGTAAAGGAGGAATATAAAAACAGAGCATCACAATAAACAATATAAAACAAGCAGTATCAATACAACCAAGGAAAAGGATTTACATTTTTATTAGGGGTGAGACTTTATATTTAACAA
This sequence comes from Hyla sarda, assembly GCF_029499605.1. NCBI lineage: Eukaryota > Metazoa > Chordata > Amphibia > Anura > Hylidae > Hyla > Hyla sarda. Next base: position 179,435,672 of record NC_079195.1, read on the forward strand.
AAAAAAAAAAAAAATATTCATGGGGGACTAATAATATCAATAGCATAAAAAAATTATTTTCTTTGTCAAAATTCTACACAGAAAAAATTTCGGAGACCTTTTTTTCTGCTCCTATTCAGTTTTTTTGTGGATTTTCCTCTGACCTCCTAAATGATACTTAAAGGGGATACCCTGCTGCTCAGCGTTTGGAACAAACTGTTCCAAACACTGGAGCCGGGAGCTTGTTATGTCATAGCCCCCCCCCCCCCCCCTCAATGCAAGTCTATTGAAAAAAAAAAAAAACTGAAATACACTTGCCCATTTTAGTAACATAGTTCATAAGGTTGAAAAAAGACCAGAGTCCATCAAATTCAACCTATTTCCCTATTGAGTCCCTACTGATTTGATCCAGAGGAAGCCAAAAAACCCTAATACTAGAGGTAAAAATTCCTTCCCGACTCCAAATATGGCTTCAGAATAAATCCCTGGATCAACGTTCTGTCCCTATAGATCTAATATACATAACCAGCAATGTTGTTGTTCTCCAAAAATGCATCCAGACCCCTTTTTAAATTCTTTTAGAGAGTTCACCATGACCACCTCCTCAGGGAGAGAATTCCACAGTCTCACTGCTCTTACAGTAAAGAACCCCGTCTGTGCTGGTGTAGAAACCTTCTTTCCTCTAGACGGAGAGGATGCCCCCTTGTTATAGATACAGTCCTGGGTATAAATAGATCATGGGAGAGATCTCTGTACTAGGGATCGACCGATATCGATTTTTTAGGGCCAATACCGATACTGATAATCGGTGGAGGTTAGTGGGCGCTTTAAATCAATGAACTGCAGAGGCTTTAGCTGTGCCATAGGCCGCCGCCGCCACCCGCTTCTCTCCCCCTGCCTGTCCGGGGGTCCTATCACCGAAACCGCCCACCGCACCGCACCCCCCACTGCACCACCCCAGCCCCATTACCTCCCCCATCCCGTTTTATAATTACCTGTTCCCGGGGTCCACTCTACATCTGGCTCCGGTGGCGTCCTCCTGAGCTGTCACTCTGCGCACGGACGGTGACGTTGTGTCACGTCACTTGTCATTGCGGACAGCGTAACACAGGACGCAGCAGGAGCCAGAAGTAGCATGGACTCCGGCCCCCCGGGAAGAGGTAATTATAAAACCGGGGATGGGGGAGGCAATGGGGCCGGGGCGGTGCGGTGGGGGGGGGGGCTTGGGCGGGCGCGGTGGGGGAGGTGCAGGGGGTGGGGATTATCGGATTATTGGCAAGGTAATTGCCGATACCGATAACGCCCAAAATCGATAATATCGGCCAAACCGATGATCGGTCGATCCCTACTCTGTACGGTCCCCTGATATATTTATACATAGTTATTAGGTCTCCCCTAAGCCTTCCATTTTCTTCCAGTGCTGCAGCTTCAAGAATTGACTTCATGGTAAATATATAAGAGATGACATTGTTTCAAGATAATCACTGTTATACATTCCTCCTGTGGTTTCAGTGTTATGGTTTCTCAGGATATAGTAATTAGAGATGAGCGAACTTACAGTAAATTTGATTCGTCATGAACTTCTCCGCTCGGCAGTTGATGACTTTTCCTGCATAAATTAGTTCAGCTTTCAGGTGCTCCGGTGGGCTGGAAAAGGTGGATACAGTCCTAGGAAAGAGTCTCCTAGGAATGTATCCACCTTTTCCAGCCCACGGGAGCACCTGAAAGCTGAACTAACTTATGCAGGAAAAGGCATCAACTGCCGAGCCGAGAAGTTCGTGACGAATCAAATTTACTGTAAGTTCGCTCATCTCTAATAGTAAGGAATAGGATTTATGCTAACAAAATGGAAACATTAAGTACATAGTTATAAGCACTTCATTCCATCCTTCCACTGCCCCACCTGCTGGTGTGATGATCTGGGAGCCATTGCATATGACAGTCGGTCACCCCTAGCACAAGTTTATGGGACACAGCATGTAGGGGGTGATGAAGGGGACATGGACTGTACTTAATTTTAGCACTTGATCCTCATTTACATATTAACAAAAAGGATTATATCCCAGCGCGGGAAAGGACTATGGAGAGAAGAAAAAGGATATGCCCAGAATCCTAATGAGAAGGCTTGTCTAGTCTAGTAGTTGTACCCCTGGTTAGCTGCTGACAGGTCCGCTTTAAAGGGGATTTCTGGTGTGGCAACAGTGTTGGAATGGTGGCGAGTTCAGAGGTCAGTAATATTGAATTGTTGGTTTTTTTGTGCTTGTGCGTAATTGTTTCCATTTTCTGGTGCTGACACTTGAAGGTTTCCCCATTAAAGGGGTACTCCGGTGGAAATATATATTTTTTTTAAATCAACTGGTGCCAGATATTAAACAGATATGTAAATTCCTTCTATTTAAAAATCTTAATCCTTCCAGTACTTCTAAGCTGCTGTATGCCCCACTTTTCTTTTTACATTTCTTTTCTGTTTGATCACAGTGCTCTCTGCTGACACCTCTGTCAGTGTCAGGAACTGTCCAGAGCAGTAGAGGTTTGCTATGAGGGTTTGCTCATGCTCCGGACAATTCCTGACATGGACAGAGGTGTCAGCAGAGAGCACTGTGTCAGACAGAAAAAAGAAAATAACTTCCTGTGGAGCATACAGCAGCTGATAAGTACTGGAAGGATTAAGATTTTTAAATAGAAGTAATTTACAAATCTGCGTAACTTCATGGCACCATGAAAAAAAAAAAAAAGTTTTCCACCTTTTAAGGCATCAGAAGGAAGAAGTCTGCGAACAGCGACCAACAGCAGTAGGAGCTGAAGTTACATATTATGGATGAAAAAAGACATATCTATCAAATTCAAGCAAGGGGTATGGGTTTATCAATGAGAAGGTACGAGATTTAATATTACTGCAAACACAATCTTATTGTGCATTAACATTAGAGATCACCAGCAACTATTTGGGTCCAATAACCACTCATTTCAAACACACAGAATATTCTATTAACCTCTTAGGGACCAAGGACGTCCCCGGACGTCCTTGTGTTTCCCCGGTCTCTGCCGCCCGCCGGGCAAAGATCAGAACGGCATTCCTGCTGAAATCCTTCAGCAGGCATGCCGTGCAAATGCCGAGGGGGGTCATCAGCCCCCCCCCCCCCCCCCCCATGTCAGCGATCAGCGCAAATCGCGAGTGAATTTACACTTTCGATTTGCGCCGATACCGGGTCTATGGTGACCCGGAATAGAAGGGGGATCGTGGTTGTCCATGACACCCAGGATCCCCCTGTAGAGATAGGAGTGAGGTGGCAGGGGTGCCACCCCTCCTATCCCTGCTATTGGTGGTCTAGACGCGACCACCAATAGCAGATCGGGGGCGGGGGGCTTTACTTTCGGTTTCCCCGTTCTGACCACCCACAATAGGCGGGGCAGGACGGGGAAACCGACAGGCACCGGGCGCCAAAGTCCACTCACCCACCGGCGACGGCAGCGGGCGACGATCGGCGGAAGAAGAGGACGGCAACCCAGCTTCCTGGATCCTATGGAAGCCGGTGAGTTGCTTAGCAACATCTGGAGGGCTACAGTCTGAGACCACTATAGTGGTCTCTAAACTGTAACTCTCCAGATGTTGCAAAACTACAACTCCCAGCATTTCTGGACAGCCACTGACTGTCCAGGCATGCTGGGAGTTTAGCAACAGCTGGAGGCACGCTGTTTGGGAATCACTGGCATAAAATCCCTCTATGTCCACCCCTATGCAATCCCTATGAAGTCCTCAAATGCGCATGTGCTCTCTCACCTCAGAGCCCTGTCGTATTTCAAGGAAACAGTTTAGGGGCACATATGGGGTATTTCCGTACTCGGGAGAAATTGCGGGGGCTTTTTATCATTTCACCCCGTTATGAAAAGGAAAAGTTGGGGTCTATACCAGCCTGTTGGTATAAATTTTTTTTTTTTTTTACACTAACATGCTGGTGTTGCCCCATACTTTTTATTTTCACAAGAGGTAAAAGGAAAAAAAGCCTCCAAATTTGTAACACAATTTCTCCTGAGTACGGAAATACCCCATATGTGGGTGTAAATTGTTCTACGGATGCACAACAAGGCTCAGGAGTGAGAGCGCACCATGTACATTTGAAGCCTAAATTGGTGATTTGCACAGGGGTGGCTGATTTTACAGCGGTTCTGACATAAACGCAAAAAAAAAAATACCCACATGTGACCCCATTTTGGAAACTACACCCCTCACAGAATGTAACAAGGGGTATGGTGAGCCTTAACTCCTCACAGGTGTTTGACAGATTTTTGGAACAGTGATTCGTGAAAATGAAAAATTCAATTTTTCATTTGCACAGGCCACTGTTCCAAAGATCTGTCAAACGCCAGTGGGGTGTAAATGCTCACTGCACCCCTTATTAAATTCTGTGAGGGGTGTAGTTTCCAAATCAGGGTCACATGTGGGGGGGTCCACTGTTCTGGCACCACGGGGGGCTTTGTAAATGCACATGGCCCCTGACTACCATTCCAAACGAATTCTCTTTCCAAAAGCTCAATGGTGCTCCTCCTCTTCTGAGCATTGTAGTTCGCCCGTAGTGCACTTCAGGCCAACTTATTGGGTACCTCCATACTCAGAAGAGATGGGGTTACAAATTTTGGGGGGTATTTTCTGCTATTAACCCTTGCAAAAATGTGAAATTTTGGGGGAAACACACATTTTAGTGAAAAAAATTTTTTTTTTTACATATGCAAAAGTCGTGAAACACCTGTGGGGTATTAAGGCTCACTTAATTCCTTGTTACGTTCCTCAAGGGGTCTAGTTTCCAAAATGGTATGGCATGTGTTTTTTTTTTTGCTGTTCTGGCACCATAGGGGCTTCCTAAATGCCACATGCCCCACAAAAACCATTTCTGAAAAATGTACTCTCCAAAATCCCCTTGTCGCTCCTTCGCTTCTGAGCCCTCTACTGCGCCCGCCGAACACTTTACATAGACATATGAGGTATGTGCTTACTCAAGAGAAATTGGGCTACAAATATAAGTATAAATGTTCTCCTTTTACCCCTCGTAAAAATTCAAAAATTGGGTTTACAAGAACATGCGAGTGTAAAAAATGAAGATTGTGAATTTTCTCCTTCACTTTGCTGCTATTCCTGTGAAACACCTAAAGGGTTAAAATGCTGACTGAATGTCATTTTGAATACTTTGGGGGTGCAGCTTCTATAATGGGGTCATTTGTGGGGTATTTCTAATATGAAGAACCTTCAAATCCACTTCAAACCTGAACTGGTCCCTGAAAAAAAGTGAGTTTGAAAATGTTGTGAAAAATTGGAAAATTGCTGCTGAAATTTGAAGCCCTCTGATGTCTTCCAAAAGTAAAAACTCATCAATTTTATGATGCAAACATAAAGAAGACATATTGGAAATGTGAATAAAAATTTTTTTTGGGGGGGAATATCCATTTTCCTTACAAGCAGAGAGCTTCAAAGTTAGAAAAATGCTAAATTTTCAAATTTTTCATCAAATTTGGGGATTTTTCACCAAGAAAGGATGCAAGTTACCACAAAATTTTACCACTAAGTTAAAGGAGAATATGTCAAAAACAATCTCGGAATCAGAATGATAACTAAAAGCATCCCAGAGTTATTAATGTTTAAAGTCACAGTGGTCAGATGTGAAAAAAACGCTCTGGTCCTAAGGTGTAAAATGGCCTGGTGCTTAAGGGGTTAAAGGGGTACTCCAGTGGAAAACTTTTTTTTTTTTTTTTTTATCAACTGGTGCCAGAAAGTTAAACAGATTTGTAAATTACTTCTATTAATAAATCTTAATCCTTCCGGTACTTATTAGCTGCTGAATACTACATAGGAAATTCTTTTCTTTTTGGAACCCAGTGCTCTCTGCTGACATCATGACCACGGTGCTCTCTGCTGACATCTCTGTCCATTTTAGGAACTGTCCAGAGCAGCATATGTTTGCTATGGGGATTTTCTCCTACTCTGGACAGTTCTTAAAATGGAGAGAGATCTCAGCATAGAGCACTGTGGTCATGATGTCAGCAGAGAGCTCTGTGTTCCAAAAAGAAAATAATTTCCTATGTAGTATTCAGCAGCTGGAAGGATTAATATTTTTTAATAGAAGTAATTTACAAATCTGTTTAACTTTCTGGCACCAGTTGATTAAAAAAAAAAAAAAAAGGATAAGCCTCCAGCGCTTCATTCACCAATGCTGACCGCATCATGGAGATCCACAGCTTTACTTTATCCTGCCTCAGGCACAGGCTGCGGTGTGCCCTAGTGCAGGGGAATAGAAACGCTGCTGGCAGAGCCTAAGAAGAAGTCAGCGCAGATGTGTCTCAATGTAGCAATGCTGACTCATGGAGTACAACATTGAAGCCTCTAGTGTAGTGTTTCCTAACCAGGGTGCCTCCAGCTGTTGCAAAACTACAACTTCCAGCATGCCTGCGGGCATGCTGGGAGTTGTAGTTTTGCAACAGCTGGAGGCACCCTGGTTGGGAGACACTGCTCAAGTGACTACTGCTCCACCAGTCAGCATCCATTTCTTACTGTACAGGATAGGGAGGAGCAATGCTTTGTATCCTCCGTGTCTCTGCTGGGCACCCTGCCACATGCCCAAGGCCTCCAAAATAATAGTAAAAAAAATAAAGGCAGAGGAGGGGGTTTTAAAATAAAGACTAGATAAGACTTTGCTAAATTTTATGTGAGATTTTATGTCGAGTATCATACCAGAGATCTCATATATGGACCTTATAATTGACAGAACATTGACTAAGTAAGCCCAAAAGAATCCCTACTACTTCATCATAAGATAAATGTGTGTAATGTCTCTGTGACAGAAGTTTTTGCAAAGGACAGGGACACTTTAAAGGGGTACTCCGGTGCTTAGACATCTTATCCCCTATCCAAAGGATAGGGGATAAGATGCCTGACCGCGGGAGTCCCGCTGCTGGGGACCCCCGTGATCTTGCACGCGGCACCCCGTTTATAATCAGTCCCTGGAGCGTGTTCGCTCCGGGTCTGATTACGGACGACCACAGGGCGGGGGCCCCCTTGTGACGTCACGCTCCGCCCTTCAATGCATGCCTACTCGAGGGGGCGTGACAGCTATCACGCCCCCTCCCATAGGCTTGCATTGAGAGACAGAGCGTGACGTCACACGCCGCCCGCCCTGTGATCGCCCGTAATCAGACCCGGAGCGAACACGCTCCAGGGACTGATTATAAACGGGGTGCCACGTGCAAGATCACGGGGGTCCCCAGTGGCGGGACTCCCATGGTCAGGCATCTTATCCCCTATCCTTTGACCCTTTAAGCTACCACACACAGCGTATATGTGTTCTAGTGAGGCTGATATTAGAGTATTGATGTAAAGTGACTGTAATGTGTCACGCTCTCACTGCCCACCCTCATGATTCCCACCTCTAGATTCCCCCAAAAAGTAGGTATAGACCAGTCTTTCCTAAGCGCGGTCCTCAAGTTCCCCCAACATGTCAATTTTTCAGGATTTTCTTAGTCGTTCACAGGGTTTATAATAGTCATGTAAAGCAAGTATAATTACTTATCTGAGGAAACATGCTTATAACAAGGGAAGTAAAAAGTGTGCCCTAGAATGCAATGGTCCCCAATCTAGTCATCAATCTCAACCAATATTCCAGTTTTTTCCCAGTTACTTACAGTGAGGCAAAAAGTATATAGTCAGCCACCAATTGTGCAAGTTCTCCCACTTAAAAAGATGAGAGGCCTGTAATTTTCCTCATAGGTATACCTCAACTATGAGAGACAGTATGAGAAAAAAAATCCATAAAATCACATTGTCTGATTTTTAAAGAATTTATTAGCAAATTATGGTGGAAAATAAGTATTTACGGTAGTCAATAACAAAAGTTCATCTCAACACTTTGTTATATACCCTTTGTTGGTGATGACAGAGGTCAAACGTTTTCTGTAAGTCTTCACAAGGTTTTCACACACCTGGTATTTTGGCCCATTCCTCCATGCAGATCTAATCTAGAGCAGTGATGTTTTGGGGCTGTAGCTGGGCAACACGGACGTTCAACTCTCTCCAAAGGTTTTCTATGGGGTTCAGATCTGGAGATTGTCTAGGCCTCTCCAGGACCTTGAAATGCTTCTTACAAAGCCACTCCTTCGTTGACCGAGCGGTGTTTATAGAATCATTGTCATGCTGAAAGACCCGTCCACGTTTCATCTTCAATGCCTTTGCTGATGGAAGGAGGTTTTCACTCAAAATCTCAGGATACATGGCACCATTCATTCTTTCCTTTACACGGATCAGTCGTCCTGGTCCCTTAGCAGAAAAACAGCCCAAAAGCATGATGTTTACACCCCCATGCTTCACAATAGGTATGGTGTTGTTTGCAACTCAGCAATCTTTCCCCACAAAACACGACGAGTTGAGTTTTTACCAAAAAGTTCTACTTTGGTTTCAGCTGACCATATGGCATTCTCCCAATCATCTTCTGGCACTGTATGATTTGAGTCCCTGGCGGCGTAGTGTGTTACTGATGGTAGCCTTTGTTACCTTGGTCCCAGCTCTCTGCAGGTCATTCACTAGGTCCCCCCCGTGTAGTTCTGGGATTTTTGCTCACTGTTCTTGTGATCATTTTGACACCACAGGGTGAGATCTTGCGTGGAGCCCAAGATCGAGGGAGATTATCAGAGGTCTTGTATGTCTTCCATTTTCTAATAACTGCTCCCACAGTTGATTTCTTCACACCAAGCTGCTTGCCTATTGCTGATTCCATTTTCCCAGCCTGGTGCAGGTCTACAATTTTGTAGTTTTCTTTAAAAATAAGACAATGTGATTTTATGGATTTTTTTTCTCATTGTGTCTCTCATAGTTGAGGTATACTTACAGGCCTCTCTCATCATTTTAAGTGGTAGAACTTGCACAATTGGTGGCTGACTAAATACTTTTTTGCCCCACTGTAATTGGAATAGAACAGTGTAATATTATAATCCTGGACTGTTAGTGGGCCTTAATGACTAGGTTAAGGACCTCTGTTTTACAGCATTCACAGCAGTGCTCCCTCCTCCTTATGAACCAAGCTAGCAATTAGGAAATAATATAAGCAGGCTCATTTTGTTGTATTAGTAAACTACACTGCTCAAAAAAATAAAGGGAACACTAAGATAACACATCATAGATCTGAATGAATGAACTAATCGTGTGAAATACTTTAGTCTTTACATAGTTGAATGTGCTGACAAAAAAAAAATCACACACAAATTATCAATAGAAATCAAATTTATCAACCCATGGAGGTCTGGATATGGAGTCACACTCAAAATCAAAGTGGAAAATCCCACTACAGGCTGATCCAACTTTGATGCAATGTCCTTAAAACAAGTCAAAATGAGGCACAGTAGTGTGTGTGGCCTTCACGTGCCCGTATGACCTCCCTACAACGCCTGGGCATGCTCCTGATGAGGTGGTGGATGGTCTCCTGAGGGATGTCCTTCCAGACCTGGACTAAAGCATCCGCCAACTCCTGGACAGTCGGTGGTGCAACGTGACGTTGGTGGATGGAGCGAGACATGATGTCCCAGATGGGCTCAATCGGATTCAGGTCTGGGGAACGGGCGGGACAGTCCATGGCATCAATGCCTTCCTCTTGCAGGAACTGCTGACACACTCCAGCCACATGATGTCTAGCATTGTCTTGCATTAGGAGGAACCCAGGGCCAACCACACCAGCATATGGTCTCACAAGGGGTCTGAGGATCTCATCTCAGTACCTAATGGCAGTCAGGCTACTTCTGGTAAGCACATGTGTACCCCCCCCCCCCAATGGATGTTGCAGGATGTTGCAGGCATCAGAACGTTCTCCACAGCGTCTCCAAACTCTGTCACATCTATCACATGTACTCTGTGTGAACCTGCTATCATCTGTGAAGAGCACAGGTTGCCAGTGGCGAATTTTCCAATCTTGGTGTTCTCTGCAAATGCCAAACGTCCTGCATGGTGTTGGGCTGTAAGCACAACCCCCGCCTATGGACGTCGGGCCCTCATACCACCCTCATGGAGTCTGTTTCTGACCGCTTGAGTAGACACATGCACATTTGTGGCCTGCTGGAGGTCATTTTGCAGGGCTCTGGCAGTGCTCCTCCTTGCACAAAGGCGGAGGTAGCGGTCCTGCTGCTGGGTTGTTGCCCTCCTACAGACTCCTCCACGTCTCCTGATGTACTGGCCTGTTTAATGGTAGCGCCTTCATGCTCTGGACACTACGCTGACAGACACAGCAAACCTTCCTGCCACAGCTCGTATTGATGTGCCATCCTGGATGAGCTGCAGTACCTGAGCCACTTGTGTGGATTGTAGACTCCGTCTCATGTTACCACTAGAGTGAAAGCACAGGCAGCATTCAAAAGTGACCAAAACATCAGTCAGGAAGTATAGGAACTGAGAAGCGGGCTGTGGTCACCACCTACAGAACCACTTCTTTATTGGGGGTGTTTACTAATTGCCACCTGTTGTCTGTTCCATTTGCATAACAGTATGTGAAATTGATTGTCAGTCAGTGTTGCTTCCTGAGTGGACAGTGGGATTTCACAGAAGTGTCATTGACTTGGAGTTACATTGTGTTGTTTAAGTTTTCCCTTTATTTTTTTTTGAGCAGTGTATATCTAAGCTGCCCAAATTGTGTCAAATTTCAACACTTTTAGTTTTGATACGTTTTATACATCAGCACGTATTTATTTACAAGTTGGAGCCAGCAAGAAAGTGAGGAGGTATCAGTGTTTCCAATAGAGAACCTGTTATTTTCAAGTGCAGAATGAAAAGTGGTGGAAAAATATCTTGTCATAGTGACCAGGGACTATATAAGTGATGATAAGCAATAAACAAAAACAAAATGTCCAAGTCCCTGATTGCAAGCAGTCTGAGTCTGACCAGGGTACAATATACTCTATAAATCTAAATTGTAGGAGAAAATCTAAGGCACTAACCACAGTATAAAAATAGGACTGTTCAGCCTCCTTCTAGTCCTCTTGGGACAATTCAGAGATGTTCCTCGGCCACTTGAGCAAAGCCCTCGCAAAGGGAGTGGTACCATTGGTTTGGAATATGGCATAAGCCTGAATAAGGAGTTGTGGCAAGTCAGAGGTTCCTGATAACCAGAGGTTCCCATTTAGAGGAGTCAGTGGGTAAAAAAAAAAAAAAAAGCCAAATTGGCATGCCTCAGTCTTAGGTAGTGAAAGTAAGATAAGTGAGTGATCTGGTACTTGTCACATAGTTGATCAAAACTCAGAAATTCCTGTGACTCTGAAAGGAGATGCCCAAGGGATTTAAAGGGGGTACTCCGGCCCTGAGACATCTTATCCCCTATCCAAAGGACAATCAACTTATTCCAAATGATGTACCTCCCTTAATTTTTATGTCTTCCCTACTGCCCTAATGCTCCTACCCAAGAGTTTTTTTCAAGACTGTTGATGCTTTTAATGCTCCTTCTATTGGCAAGGTACGACTCCTAGGATGAGTCTTGCCCGACTCCGCCCCCATGTGACGTCACCCCCCCGCGGAGTCGTGACGTCACCATACTCCGGCCCCGTGGTCGCCACCCGGCTGTTTGTGAGCTGGCACCGCAGCGTGCAGCTCAAACAGGTGGGTGGCAAACACAAGATTGCGGGGGTCCCCAGCGGCAGGACCCCCGCAGTGAGACATCTTATCCCCTATCCTTTGGATAGGGGATAAGATGTCTCAGGGCCGGAGTACCCCTTTAATACTAAGACAGCCCCAAGAATGCAAGTCCTGCAAATGTGTAAAGGTAGTGAGATAAAGGTTAAGTCATGGTGGTTGTCTTGAGACAGTGAAGTTGGCAAGGAATCAGATTATGTGTAATAGACCAAACCTATGCCAGAGTTATAAGAGGGAGACTAAAAGGCTTTCATAGGATTCAAGTATCGGGAGAGCAATAGCCACATTGCTCGTATCCAGGTCAAGCCACCAGCGGGTATATACTAACTTGACGGCTAAATAATGATGATAGAGATTGGGAGCTGCCATACCCCCTTGGTTCTTAGAGGCCTGTAAGGAAGCAAGACTCATCCTAGGAGTCGTACCTTGCCAATAGAAGGAGCATTAAAAGCATCAACAGTCTTGAAAAAAAACTCTTGGGTAGGAGCATTAGGGCAGTAGGGAAGACATATAAAAATTAAGGGAGGTACATCATTTTGAATAAGTTGATTCTCCTGAAGAGAGAGAGGGGAAGGTTATGCCATGCTGACACATATAGCTCCACACTACCAACAAAGGGTCCAACAAAATGTTTATATTACCACTTGGACATTGAATGGTGTAGTACCGAACTCTGTAAAAGCATAAGGTGAAAGTAACCAAGAATGGGTTTTGTGACATTAGTATTTAACTCATAAACCCCAAAGTACAGAGCAGTGCACAACATGGTTTAAATTGGCACTTAAAGGGGTACTCCGCCCCTAGACACCTTATCCCCTATCCAATGGATAAGGGATAAGATGTCAGATCGCCGGGGTCCCGCTGCTGGGGACCCCCGGGATCTTGGCTCAGCACCCCGCTATCATTACTGTACAGAGCAGACTCGCTCTGTGCGTAATGACCAGCGATACAGGGGCCGGAGCATCGTGACATCACGGTCCGCCCGCTTAAAGGGGTTCTCCACTGCCCTGTCTTCCGGAGCTGTGTTCGAGGCCGCTCCCCCCCCCCCCCTGTGACGTCACGCCCGCCCCCTCAACGAAAGTCTATGGGAAGGGGGCGCGACCGCTGCAGGACCCCGGCGGCGGGACCCCTGCGATCTGACATCTTATCCCCTAGGATGGCATACAAGTGGCTGGCATACAAGGGGCAGTGTAAATGTCTGCCTAAATTAGCAGCCAAAAAATTAGCTAGACCACAAGCAATATACTACAAGAAATAGTATTAAATGAGAAGTAGAATAGTTTAGCTACAAATAGTCACAGAGCAATAGGCTGTATGTGTCTGCAATGGATGAGTGCCCCCCCACACGCTCTTCATTTTTTTTCTCTTTTCACAATAAATACATTGACTGGCTATTCAATACACAACACTATTTTTTTAATAGATATTTTTATCTTGTGTGTAAATGGCTGCAGTTCCTGGTTCAGATAATATATAATATAAGCTATATCAGCAACCAGGACTTGTGGCTAATGGCGGACATTGCCGATCGGGCTGATGTCCGGTATTAACCCTTTAGACGCAGAGATCAAAGTTGATTGCAGCATCTAAAATGAGATAAAAGTCATCCTAGCTCAGTGGGCTGTTCAGGACTGCAGTGATAAAATCGCGGCATCCCGAACAGCTGAGAGGACGGCGGGAAGGCCCTTACCTGCCTCCTCACCATCCAATCTGTCCCTCGCTGCTCCAGTCAGCCTCAGCAGGCTGGAGCAGTCAAGCACTGATAACACTGATCAATGCTATGCTATGGCACAGCATTGTTCAGTATATGCAATCTAAGGATTGCATGTAATAGTCCCCTGTGGACTATTATAGAGCTGCAGACGCACCTTGAATAGGAGCACCAAGTTAGTGTGGTATAGTAAGGAAGCTGGTACCTGGTGGGATAGTGCTAAGATGTAAACACTCCTTCTACAAGGTGAAGTTGGAAAATACAGACATATGTCACCTCTACAGGATAGAGGTTGGTTTCTTAGGCTATGGGGGAGATTTATCAAAACCTGTCCAGAGGAAAAGTTGCCCAGTTGCCCATAGCAACCAATGAGATCACTTCTTTCATTTTTAACAAGGCCTCTGAAAAATAAAAGAAGGAATCTGATTGGTTGCTATGGGCAACTGGGCAACTTTTCCTTTGCACAGGTTTTGATAACTCTCCCTCTATGTTCTCACAGCAGAATACATACACAGGGGTACAAATACTCAGCAATTGTGATGAAGACATGAATTAACAAATATGCATAAAATCAATTGATAAAGTTCTTTAATTTTTTTCAATAATTTCCCTGAAGCACTACATTTAAGGTAAACCATTCAAAACATTCTGAACATTAAAATGGCATCGCTTCTTATGCTGAGCGAGAGCTGACCTATGGTTATAACACTTTCCACATTCTGAACATGAAAAAGGCTTCTCTCCAGTATGGATTAACTGATGATTAATAAGATCAGATTTCTGACAAAAAGATTTTCCACATTCTGAACATGAAAATGGCTTCTCTCCTGTGTGTATTCTCTGATGTGTCATAAGACCCGATTTCTGTCTAAAAGATTTCCCACATTCTAAACATGAATATGGTTTCTCCCCTGTGTGAGTTCTCTGGTGTTTAACAAGATCAGACTTTTGACTAAAACATTTACGACATTCAGGACATGAAAATGGCTTCTCTCCAGTGTGAGTCCTTAGATGTCCAATAACACTTGATTTTCTTGTAAAGCATTTCCCACACTCAGAACATGAAAATGGCTTTTCCCTTGTGTGAGTTTTTAAATGTTTAGCAAGATTTGACTTTTGGCTAAAACATTTTCCACATTCTGAACATGAATATGGCTTCTCTCCAGTGTGACATTTCTGATGCTTAACAGCATCTGATTTCTGGATAAAACACTTCCCACATTCTGAACATGAAAATGGCTTCTCTCCTGTGTGAATTCTCTGATGTTCAATAAGATTTGCTTTTCTGGTGAAACACTTTCCACATTCTGTACATAAAAATGGCTTCTCTCCTGTGTGTGACCGTTGATGTACAATAAGATGTGATTTATGGTAGAAACTTTTGTCACATTCTGGACATGAAAAAGGCTTTTCCCCTCTGTGTCTTTTTAGATGTTTCAAAACATCTAGTTTCTGGTAAAAACATTTCCCACATTCTGGACATAAAAATAAATTCTCATTGCTGTGAATTCTTTCAGCAATAGAAAGGAACGATTTTTTTCTTAATTGTTTTCCGTATTCAAAACATGGAAATATGTTACCGTCTGTACCTCCTGTACATTGTTTAACAATTTGTGACTGACCAGATGAAGGTTCTATGTGATCAATGGGATCGGTAAAAAAATCTCTGTGGTGAAACGCTGAGGGTATATCTGTGGAAAAAAGTATTATGGAATGTTCTCTGTGATCGTATTTTGTGCTATCGTTATTGTTTACTTCATATTCTGGAGATAAAAGCTGATTTTCTGCAAAGTTTTTTATGCAATTATCTGTTGAAAAAAAAATGTTATACTTTAAAAATCAGTAGATATTTTAAAACATTCTTGTGTGTGTATTCATGCAATGACTAAAACAAATGCAAAAAAA
Source organism: Hyla sarda (assembly GCF_029499605.1). Lineage (NCBI taxonomy): Eukaryota > Metazoa > Chordata > Amphibia > Anura > Hylidae > Hyla > Hyla sarda. The sequence continues at coordinate 179,450,914 of NC_079195.1, forward strand.
ATAAAATTGGAAACCATAAGAAGTGGCAACAATTTACACCTAATAAATTAACATAGGCCATCAAATCATCTTCCATCCACACCACAGTGTTTGCTTATTTACCATCTCCATTTTAGGATCAATATTCAGGTTTATAAGATGTCAAACTATAGATCAGGATAAAAAAAAAAGAGTTAATTTCTTTGAAAAACAGCACCACGCCTGTTTGCAGGTTGTCTGTGGTATTACAACTTGACCCCATTTACTTCAGTGGAACTGAGCTGTAATACCCCACACAACCTGAGGACAGGTATGGCACTGTTTTTGGAAGAAATCAGCTCTGTTTTTCTAATCCTGGATTTTTTTTTAATTCATTTCCTATCTTTATGCGGTACTGAGAGGGAATGGCTGTGTGAGTGTTGTGATGGGCTTTTGGCTTTTCATATCGGCTGCTTTTTCATAAAATTCTACTTTCATCTTTTGGTTGGGCCAGTTATTGCAGAACACTAAAAAAAACTAATTTCCAGCTCAGGAAGAGGTCTAAATTTTGTTTAGTTACTCAATAAAGTAAGTATGTACACTGTATATCCTCTCTATGGGCTGAGCTTCAGGAAGAGCTTTTCTCTGCATTAAAGAGGTACTCCGGCGCTAAACATCTTATCCTTTATCAAAAGGATAGGTGATAAGATGTTAGATAGCGGGGATCCCGCCGCTGGGGACCCCGCGATCTCTCCTGCAGCACCCCCGTTTTTCAGCTACTGTGGCTGATGACGGGCGGTGCAGGGGACGGAGTATTGTGACGTCACGGCTCCACCCGTCGTGATGTCACGCCCCGCCCCCTCAATGCAAGCCTATGGGAGGGGGCATGGCGGTCGTCACGCCCCCTCCAATAGACTTGCATTGAGGGGGCGGGGCATGATGTAATGAGGGGACAGAGTCGTGACATCACAAAACTCCGTCCTCTGCACCGCCCGTCATCAGCCACAGAGCGATCCTCGCTCTGTGTAGCTGAAAAACGGGAGTGCTGCAGGAGAGATCACGGGGGTCCCCAGCGGCGGGATCCCTGCTATCTAACATCTTATCGCCTATCCTTTTGATAGGGGATAAGATGTTTAGCGCCGGAGTACCTCTTTTTTTCTCTTTTTTCCTGTTGTCTTTAAAAAGTTCCTTTTACTATGATCCGGTGGCGGGATTCGGGTGAACCGTCCGGCATTGTGGTATCTTGAGATTTGGCCGACATGACGTGATCACAAAACAAAATTCTGGAAGTCCCATAGACTTTGCATGGAACTTCTGGCATTTTGAATCGTAATCGTATCATGTCAGGCCAAGTCTCCGGCTACGAGTATGCGGCTGGTTTACACATATCCCGCCGCCGGATCATTGTGAGAGGTACCTTTTAACTACTATTATTTTATTCCGAAATCTACAACCTAAAAGATGTAAGAAATCCTAAGGAATGAGGTTCTCCTCCAAGAGTTGATTCATCACTTGTAGAGCGGTGGTCTCAAACTGTGGCCCTGAAGACGTTGCAAAACTTCAACTCCCAGCATGCCCGGACAGCCAACGGCTGTCCGGGCATGCTGGGAGTTGAAGTTTTGGTGGGAAGGGAGTTGACCTAAGTTGTTGACCTTGCTGCTATCCTTGCGTATTGGTTACTGCCCAAGGCACCTTGGGTCCTGCGTTACCCGCCTCTGCCTACTATGTTTGCAGCATTTTGATATGCTAATTGTTTTGTCATTTCTTATTATATAATTGTAAAATTACTAAACAAAGTTATGAAAAAAAACAAAAAACACTATTATTTGTGAGGTGAAATTGGGGTGCTTTTACCCAATGCACTTTACGGTAAAACTGATATGTTTTCTTTATTTTGGGGGTCAGTACGATTAAACGATACCCATGTTTACAAAACTTTTGTGAAAATAAGTGTGCTTAAAGCTGCCCTATTCTGAACTCTATAACTTTTTTATTTTTCTGTATACACGTCTGTTTTAGGGCTGAATTTTTTTGCACCATTTTTTTGCTCAGGTTTCCACAGAAATTGTGGTGGAATTGAGCTGAGGAAAACCAGACAGATCAGAGCATGTGTACAAAAAGCAAAATGTAGGGAAAAAGGCAAAATGTAGGGAAAAGTGCAAAATGTAGGGAAACCTTAGTAAATACCGTGGAAAAATACCTGTTGGGGGGGGGGGGAACACAAATAAAACAACACTCCACTCTTAAATTAGGGCCATTATGTTTTAACAATTCTGACATTTTAGCACGCAGCGATACACTATGTGTTTTTTTGTGTTTGTTTTTTTTTATTGGGTAAAGGGGAATGATTTTAATTTTTGTAAGGGGAGAGGGCTTTTTTTTATTTTAAAAACCTTTTTTTATTATTAGTACACTTTTTATGCCCCCATAGGGGACTTTAAAAGAGAAGTCTAATGACTGGAAGTACATAAAAACTTATCCCCTATCCGTAGCATAGGAGATAAGTTTTAGATTGCGGGGGGGGGGGGGGGGTCCAACCGTCAGGGCCCCCTGCAATCTCCTGTACGGAGCCCTGGCTCTCCCCCAGAGCTGCGCGTCACGACATGAAGCGGGCTCCCCACACCCCCTCCATATCTATCTATCGGAAAGCCAGATTGACGACCAGCTCTCCCATAAAGATATATGGAGGGGGCGTAGCGGCTCCTGCTTAATGAGGGGGTCATAGGGGATATGTTTTTCTGTACTTCCAGGTATGAGACTTCTCCTTTAATATGCAATCATTAGATAGCTAACAGTGAATAGCCTGTTCCTTTGAGATGACCGAATAAAACGGTGTTGGATGGTGAGTGCTGTCTTATTTTTTTTTCTTGCATTTCAGCAATATTAGTCCGAGCGTGGACATTGCACCTCCGGTACCAACTTTAGTTCAGGAGACCCCGGTCCTTTCCCCCTGCTTGCAACTGTTATGTGCTAGTCCTGCTGGTGCTGGGCCACCACCCTTCCAATTGATTTACTGATTGAGTTTGCCTCACCATGAACACCAGGTCATTTTCTCGTGATGCCACATTGCCTTGGTTATCACTCACCTGTGCTGACATCTGTAGGAATTTCCTTCTCCTGACACAGATGGGTTACATCAACAAAAGTCTCTTCTTTATCAATTTCTTCAATTTTTATGCAATGCAGATCTGTAACCTAATTTACCACATACGTAACAAATAATGTACAATTAAAAAGACAGCTATAGAAGTATAAAAACAGAACAAAAAGATTTACAGCTAAGCACCATTATAATGAAATATTCTATAATGACAGTATATGTTTATTCCAAGTAGAAACGTAATAAACCCCTCATTTCCGTTCACCTCTCTAGTTATATGAAGAAAAATAGGCTTTAGTTGAAATGATTGACCTGAGATCAAACACTATGATATCCAGCAAATGTTCTATTTATCTACCTGATCATCCTGCAGGACATTATAAGTTTCATCACGATAATCCATGGAATAGAGAGGACTGGGATATCTCTTTGATGTTTCTTTCGTACTGGATTCATCTGTAGAAGACACAGTACACTGAGACTCAATATATTGGGGGACATTCATCATGGTATTTACCCTTTTTTTGTGTGTAAAATTGGCCCTTAAAAAATCACAGCAAGCTCTGCTGCGACTTTCGCACAGCACAATTTTTACACATTACTGCATTTGTGTGTACCGTAAAAGTTTCTTTTCCATTGGTCATCAATTTATCATTTGCAACTTTTGTAAAAAAAAATTAATAAAAATAGAAAATCACTATTTATGCGCAATGGACCACATTAAAGGGGTTATCCAGGAAATTTTTTTATATATATATATATATATATATATATATATATATATATCAACTGGCTCCAGAAAGTTAAACAGATTTGTAAATAACTTCTATTAAAAAATCTTAATCCTTTCAGTACTTATGAGCTGCTGAAGTTGAGCTATTTAAGTGCTTTCTGATGACACGTGTCTCGGGAACCGCCCAGTTTAGAAGCAAATCCCCATAGCAAGCCTCTTCTACTCTGCTCTCTGCTGACATCTCTGCTTGTCTCGGGAACTGCACACTGTTGCCAGACAGAAAACAACAACTTCAGCAGTTGATAATTATTGAAAGGATTAAGATTTTTTCATAGAAGTAATTTACAAATCTGTTTAACTTTCTGGAGCCAGTTGATATATAAAAAAAGTTTTTTCATGGAATACCCCTTTAAGTCACATTGACCACATGGTAATGAGTGTCTATACCGCATAATGATCACTGATGATTCTGCACACAATTCATGAAAGGCCATGTGGCTTATTGATAAATTAGTTCCAGCCATGTGAAATATACCGTAAGGAAAACCAGGATAAAAAAAACCATCACACACCATGATAAATTCCCGCCATTGTCTATATGTGATCATCAGATGATGCTTATTCTTGGTAATCCTCTAAACTATTCTTGCTTTTACAGTGCAGTTTTCTTTCAGCCAAAGAAGATCATAAAAACATGAGACTGTCAGCAGAACAACACCACCCTGTCCATCTAGCGGGCATCTACTACTGTTTCAGTAAAATAATATATTTTCATTGTAATAAAAACACTTCCCTCTTGAACATTATTTAACTCATGAATAATGTTAACAGTTTTTACCATGTCCCTCCTTTCCCTTTAGATTTAGGGGAGAGTGGGGGATTTATTAAGCATATTAAAGTGGTATTCCAGGAAAAAACTTTTTTTTATATATCAACTGGCTCCAGAAAGTTTAACAGATTTGTAAATTACTTCTATTAAAAAATCTTAATCCTTTCAATAATTATCAGCTGCTGAAGTTGAGTTGTTGTTTTCTGTCTGGCAACAGTGCTCTCTGCTGACACCTCTGCTTGTCTCTGGAACTGCACGGAGTAGAAGAGGTTTGCTATGGGGATTTGCTTCTAAACTGGGCGGTTCCCGAAACATGTGTCATCAGAGAGCACTTAGACAGAAAAGAACAACTCAACATCAGCAGCTAATAAGTACTGAAAGGATTAAGATTTGTTGTATGAAAGGAGAGAAGGTTATCACTCCCCTTGACAAGGATGGAAGAGGCCCCTGTGGCCTTACAACACATATACGGTTAAGGCATTGCCACCTACTTCGTGGCATCTCTAACCATGTTTTTTAAGATGATGCTATTGCCCAAATTGCTCTACTTGTTTAGGACTCTCCCCATAGCTATCCTTCTATCCTTTTAAAACTGCCAATAAAATGGTTGACGACTTCATTTGGCAACACAAGCGCCCCCGGGTACCCAGGAGGGTCATGACACACAACAGAGGTTTGGGTGGATTGGGCAGACCTGACCTAGAAGACAACTATAAGGCTGCTATTTTGGACCAGATGTCTCATTGGTGGTCGGGGAATTCACACAAATTGTGGGTATCCTTGGAAGAGACGTATAGCAGTGACTGTCCCCAGAAGTCTAGGATCCTGGCACCTCTGTCCAATAAGAAGTTAAATCCTACTCCTCTGTCTGCACTTAACGTTACGGATAAAATCTGGCGATCTAGTCTTCCCAAGTTCTCCAATCTCCAACAATGCCCTGCTGGACAAATACCCTTAGAACAGGTGCTACTCCATATTCCCGACCTAGATCTTTCTAAATGTAAAGCAGCTGGCATACACACTATCAAAGATATCTTGGACGACTCGGGCAACCTTCATTTTTCGACTGTTAGAGACCGCTTTAACCTCCCACATAGTGAGCTCTACAAAAGCCTTCAAATCAGGAGCCTTCTTAATACACGTTGGTTAGAGTCCTTCAGGTTGCCTCCGCGAATGCTAGGCTCCCTGAACTGCTGGACACCTTTGAGGGGGGGAATCACTCTTTTCTATGACCTTTTGAATGACAAGACGACTGTCAAACCTTTTCCTTACATATCTAGGTGGGAGAGGGATCTGAATGTCACCACCATCACACCAGAACAATGGCAGGCATCACTACAGGGAATCCGAGAAATTTTCAAATGTGCGAATCACTAGGAGGTGCTGTTCAAAACTGTCCATAGGTGGTACTACACGCCCTATAGGCTGCATAAAATAGATGATTCCTGCTCTGATCTCTGTTGGCGAGATTGTGGCCGGGTGCGTTCCCTGATACATGTCCTTTGGGAATGCCCTGCACTGCGAAGGCTCTGGAAGGGGATCGAATTGGTAATTTCTAGGCTAATGGGACTGCCCTTTGCTTTAACACCGCAACTAGCACTTCTGTTGATAGACTTGGATAACATCCCCTTTGACTTCTGGACAGTAGTGGCCCATCTACTCATGACTACCAAACTGATTATTACAAGACAGTGGAAATCCCCAGAGGCACCTACCTTGTCAGCGATATTAGCGAATCACAATGACCTTACATTTCTGAAGAGATGGGGGGTATGGATACACAGTGCCCATTATGTCTCTTTAGGTATGGTCGATTATTGATCCCTCCTCCTTTCCCTCCTTTTTCTCCCTCATCTTTACTCCTCTCCCGAGGGGGGTGCGCCACCTATGTTCCTCTTACTACTTTTTTTTATTTTTTTTTACATCTATGACCTCTCTTTCTGTCAATACTCAGAGCTACGGGCTCTACTACGTGATATTCCACAGTCCTCTTTCACATATTTTTCCCTTTGTAAATTGTCCTACCCTTGTATGTATGTCCCTTGTCAGTTTTTTCTATATTCGGCTGTTTGGTTTACATTCCTGACACACATGCCGAGTATTGTGCAGGATGAACTGTACTTCTCTCTCTCAGAGGCCTTTAATGTTGAGACTCTCTATACTCTAGCTGTAGGCGATCTTCTTATGAGCCTTGCCTTTAGCTGAAATGTTATACTACATGCATGGGTGGACGTACAGAGATTTGTTCGCATATTGATAGGTGATGCACACATGTCATCTTACCGTTTGTTGGTTTTTGTATTTCTTGTTTCCTCAGTATTTCATTGTATAATTCTGTACCCCCTGTGCGACGTTGATAAGCGTTGTTTTTGTATTGTCATCTCTGTACCTGTTGGTACTCACTTATGTATAAAATTTGAATAAAACGTTCAAAATGAAGATTTTTTTAATTAAAAGTAATTTACAAATCTCTTTAACTTTCTGGAGTCAGTTGATATACAAAAAAAAGTTTTTCCTGGATATCCCCTTTAAATTGCTTAGTTAAGCAAACATTTTCAAGTCTTTGGCAGATTACCGAGTCTTTAGTGAATGTAAAAGGGTTGTGGCCATGGCAGACTGTCGAATTTATTATGCTTGATGTCTGTTAGCTCCCATAAAACAGTAGATTTCACCGAAAGTCATTGAGCTGAAGAAGCAGGAAGAAGACCTGTACCGGAGGACCGAGACGTCAATATCGGCGCAACGGGGGAATGTAGGATGGTGAGTTAAATAATTTTTTTTGTTTTGTTTTTGCAGCCCGGGCACAGGGGAAATAAAAAGTGTTGTGCCACAGTTCTCTTTTAAGGGTTCGGCGCCTCTAAATAAATCTGACTAAACAAACGTCAGTCTTAATTAATTCTCCCCTTTAATTTATGTCTTTTTATGATAGCTTTTAAGCTTGAGAACTTCCTCCATATTTGTAGCCTGTATTTGGACCCATTCTATTATATCAATGTCTTTTTGTCAATGAGGTGGACATAGTATTCCAGATGAGATGTCACTAGAGCTCCATACAGCAGTCACCATTTCCTTCTTCCTACTGATTTGACTTACTTTCTCTACAGCACTGTTGATTCATTTTGATTATGTCAGAAGTCACTACCCCTCAATCCTTCTCTTCTGAAGTCTTTACTAACACAGAACAGCTGATAGACACTAGATTCTCCCCAAATGCATCATTTCTCTTTTTAAAACATTGAACTGCAGTTTCCTTTGTTCTGAACTATTGCAGAAAGTGATTAAGCTTTACTAGATATTACATGCACCAGAAATATCAGCCATATTGCACACTTGTGTAATATGGAAACAGGAAAACCTTACCTACCAAACCTTCTCCTATGTCACTTACATACATATTAAAAATAATAAGAACCAGAATAGACTCTTGTGGTACACAGCTGTGACAAGTCTCTGCTCAGAATACACACCACTAACAACACCTTAATATCTATCCTCCATACAACCCCAAATAATCTCACTAAACAATCCAGGGATTAATTCCAAATTTTAGGTATTTATCTATCTGCTCTTCATGTTTAACTGTATCCAAGGCTTTGCTGAAGTCCAGGGGCGATATCTACAGTACCACCTATTGCCTTATTTAACCTTAAAGAGTACCTGTCATCAAACTTTCTAAACTAGTAACATAGTTCATAAGGTTGAAAAAAGATCAGAGTCCATCAAGTTCAACCTATATCCCTAATGAGTCCCTACTGAGTCCCTACCGACTCCAAATATGGCAGTCAGAATAAATCCCTGGATCAACGTTCTGTCCCTATAAATCTGTTATACATAACCAGCGATGTTATTATTCTCCAAAAAAGCATCCAGACCCCTTTTGAACTTTTTTACAGAGTTCAACATGACCACCTCCTCCGGGAGAGAATTCCACAGTTACTGCTCTTACAATAAAGAACTCCCGTCTGTGCTGGTGTAGAAACCTTCTTTCATCTAGACGTAGAGGATGCCCCCATGTTTCCACATCTGTCATCCCAAGTGTTCTTCCATTTAATACATAATCCCAGCCCGCATTTTTCTTCCCCATGTGCATTACCTTACATTTATCAGTGTTGAACCTCATCTGCCCAAACCAATCCAGATCCATTTGTAACAGTTAGTATCATCTGCAAAGATTGCTACTTTACTATTCAACCCCTCTACAATGTCATTTATAAATACATTAAATAGAACAGGACCCAAGACCGACCCCTGTGATACCCCACTAGTAACAGTCACCCAATCAGAATAAGTACCATTAATAACCACCCTCTGTTTCCTATCACTGAGCCAGTTACTTACCCACTTACACAAATTCTCCCCCAGCCCCATCCTTCTCATTTTATGCACCAACCTTTTATGTGGAACCGTATCAAATGCTTTGGAAAAATCCAGATATACGACATCCAGCGATTCCCCCTGGTCCAGTCTAGAGCTCACCTCCTCATAAAAGCTGATCAGGTTAGTTTGACAGGACCGATCCCTCATAAAGCCATGCTGATATGGGGTCATACATTTATTTTTATCAAGATATTCCAAAATAGCATCTCTTAGAAAACCCTCAAACAATTTACATACAACAGAGGTTAAACTAACAGGTCTATAATTCCCGGGGTCACCTTTTGATCCCTTTTTATATATTGGCACCACATTTGCCATGTACCAGTCCTGGGGAACAGTCCCTGTCACTAAAGAGTCCCTGAATATTAAAAATAGGAGTCTGTCTATTACATTACTAATTCCTTTAGAACACGGGGGTGAATGCCATCTAGACCTGGCAATTTGTCTATTTAGATTTTTTGTAGGTGGCACTGTACTTCTTCCTGGGTTAGACAGGTGACCTGTATTGGGGAGTTTACCTTATCTCGCTGTATTTCCCCTGGCATTTAATTTTCATCGGTGAATACAGTGGAGAAGAATTTGTTTAATATATTTGCTTTTTCCTGATCCCCGTCAATAATTTCTTCCTAACTAACTCAGATTATATTCCTTAACTACTCCTAACACCCCTCCTGCCCTTAAATTTTTTTACCAAGCTTTAAAAAGCTCTGTATCATACTTTTTCCTCTTGCTCACATTGTGTGAGCTCCCAGCCGGAGAAAGTGGGCGTCCCCCAGCAGGCACAACGTCACTGAAGCCTGCGTGAACTGTGCCTCCCCATGCCCCTCACGCACTTCCTGAGTTTGGACTCCTGCCAGGCCGGGAGGAGTCCAAACTAACTTTTTAACTTTTTCAGGGAACAGAACACAGCCACCTAGTAGCCGTTTATTCAATCACATTAAAAACATATAAAGGTCAAGAATTTTGACAGCAAGTAAATAGCAAAGTGTCTTATAATTACATAAGGAACAACATATTAAAAGTTTAGTTTGGTGACAGGTACTCTTTAAACAGGAAAGCCCCCCAAGATCTGGTTTCCAAAGTGAAGAGTAAAACTTTGTTATTGTATGTTTTAGTTACAGTATTTATTTTGCTAGAATATTTCAATGTAATTATTCTAAGAGGCACAACATTTGTGACAAAAAGGCAAACGTAACCTAAAAAAAACTAATTGCTCCAAAACTGCTATTTGTTTACATAATTTTGCAGTCCCCAATATTGAAAGTCTTTTCTTACCTGTTAATGTGAGAGTCTGATCATTTTTTATAATAATGTCCTCATACTGATCCTTGTGTCCTTCTATATAGTCCCACTCCTCCATGGAGAAATACACAGTGACATCCTCACACCTTACAGAAACCTGATGCATATACAAGATACAAGTAAGTCAATGGGCTTATAACTAAACATTCTGACACAGTCAATACTGATTGGATAGATTATGCAGAGACATGCCCAAGTGACAACAGGAATAGTAACACCCAGTAGTCACCTGATTCATACTGCATAACTCTTCTGATCTTCAGTGGAATTATAACAAACATATTACCGTATCTGCACTTGTCCAAGGTTTTAAAAGCATTATAACTGAATTCACAAAACAGACGCACATAAGGACAACACCAAAATGGTATCAGTGGAGGTGCCAAGTCCCACAAGTGAGAGAGTCAGAGTCAGATAGTGACCAGGTAGAGGTGACATGTGAATCCACCCAGAGATGTACGTGTCTCATGGATTTTAAGCATGTACACAATTTCTTGGAGTGTCTTTTTAGTGGTATTAAAGTGGACTCAGTTTTTTTCTGTTAAAGGGGAATTCCAGAGAGTAATTTTAATACATAATCCTGTTTAGGCAGGTGGAGAAAAAAACTATATTTACCCTCCTCACCGCTGCCGTTCTTATGAAGTCTGCACTCCCTGAGTTTGGTCTCCTGCCAGGCCGGGAGGAGTCCAAACTAACTTTTTGACTTGTTCAGGGAACAGAACACAGCCACCTAGTGGCCGTTTTTTCAATCACATTAAAAACATATAAAGGTCTGCACTCCCTGGGGTGTTGCCCACTCTAACACTAACAGTGGCCCCTGTGATGTCTCACCAGAGCCACTGACTGCCAAGTCCTCATACAAACTCCAACCCGCAGGAGGTGCTCCACGAGATCGGCTGCAGGAGAGCAAGAAAGGTCAGTATAGGTTTTTTTTTTAATCTAATTGAGCAGAATTATGCATTAGACTTACTCACTGGAATACCCTTTTGGGGTGTGCTTACATGTATAGTATCCTGTGCATATTTGAAGCTTCAGATTTTATGTTGCAGATTTCAATGTCAACTGAATGACTAAACACATCATTAAATCTGAAGCATCAAATCTGTGCAGAATACTGTATGTGTGAATACACCCTTAAGCAGATACTATAAATTATATGTTTGTACTAATCTAAGTAAAACACAAAATCATTATGTGAATAAAATAAAATTACAACCAACAAGCTGCATTGGACCGAACTGGTCTTTGGTTTCAAATGCATGGTCAGTGTTCGATATTATTTACTGTGATGACCGACAGAACAAAAGGGTCATATCTCGAAAATATTACCTCTTTTGAGTCACATAAAAAATATATATGCTCGCATTTATATCGAACATAGTTACTATTAGAATATGTTTGGCTTTAAAATTGATCAATCCAGCCAGAGTACAGTGTGGAATACATCGGCCATTCTGCTGGTTTTTCGATGTACATTATAAGCATAGGGTCGTTTTCTACTGTGAACTTAGCCTTAGACTGGTAGAGACAGAAAATACAGTGCTTGGCTGTCTCTATCAGTCCTAAGGACACTGAATGGAGCAGCAGGATGACTGCTCAACCACTTCTCCATCCAAACTCCTTTTGATTACAGTTGGGCAGGTTGGTACCTCTATTTTAGTGATTAGTAAGGGTCCCAGCGCCAGACATGTATCATTTATGACGACCTTCACACACAAGGCTACAGTTATCAGCCACAAACCACCTGCCCAGGAGCACTTACCTCTCCGGTCAGCAGCTCAGTGATCTTGTTGGTTAGGTCCAGGATCTCCTGAAAATTGTTTCTCTCATGTGTCATTGAGTGAGATGGAGACAACATGATATGAACATGTTCCCTCCTATATGCTTCATCCCCATCAGTTATCTTCTTCACTACTATATAATCCTGTGCATGGAGAAACACATAGGGGGGGGGGGGGGGGGTAAATAAAAATGTGTGCACCAGAATTTTGGATAAAAAACAACTAGAGTTTTGCACTCTGTCCGAGGGGGCGTGGCTTAGTACACAAGTGGGTGTTGTTTTAAATAAAATTGGGTGTGGGTTAAATGTTTCAGGAAATGTTTCAGTCTCAAGGTGCACCAGATTTTTAAACAGTCTGCTCTACTTGTAAAATATGGTGCTAAGATTTCTTATTTAATTCCTCATCGATTTTATTTTCATTTACTTTTTTATACATAAAATTGCAATATTAGCTTTTCATAAAAAAAATTAGAGATAATCCATATAAAAATGCAGAGTACGTATCTTAATTGCACAAGATAGCTGTCACGCCCCCTCCCGTAGGCTAGCATTGAGGGGCGGAGCGTGACGTCACACGGGGGGGGGGGGGGGGGGCGGCGTGACGTCATACGCCGCCGGCCCGGTGGTCGCCTGTAATCAGTAATCACGCGGCACCCTGTTTGTAATTAGTCCCCGGAGCGTGTTCGCTCCGGGGACTGATTACAAACAGGGTACCGCGTGCATGATCCCAGGGGTCCCCAACGGCGGGACCCCCGCGATCAGGCATCTTATCCCCTATCCTTTGGATAGGGGAAAAGATGTGTAAGCACCGGAGAACTCCTTTAAGCTATGGCATTTCACATTTATTGCTCTTTCTCTAGAAATATTTTTGGAGAAAAAAAATTACGTTTTCTTTGTCCCAGCATCAAAGTTTCAATGATTGTTGTGTGTTTCCTTTTTATCTTTATTACTTTAATTTCCTTTTGCCTCATCAGTTTTATTCTTTTTATTATAAGTTTTATTATAAAATACAAGACATGCATTATGTTTTTTCAGATTCCTCACTTCTCCGGTCAGCAGGTAGATGATCTGTAGGGTCAGGGTCAATATTCTCTCAGCAATTGGTTTTCTGTCCTTGTCCATACTTAAGAGCTATTTTTCTGTGTCTGAAACCTGACAAAGAAGGAAGGCAAATTAAATAACACTTGAAAGACCACAATGGCCCTCATTTACTATTCTAAACCCGACTTATTTTGTCGTTTTTTTTGGCCCATCTTTGTCTGCGACATGTCGCAGACATCGTGCGCCAGTCTGCAACATTTTTTCCCGACGGACCCGATGTGGATTCTCCCAAACCCAAAAAAGGGGCGTAACCCGACATTTCTGAGCTTTCCCACGTATTTATAAAGGTTTCCAACCCGAATTTGTTGAATTGTTGTGGATTTTTTCCCGACAACTAAGAGGAGTTGGAAACCAAAACCAACAAAACCCACGTGCGACAAACAGGATGCGACATAATAATAAATACCAGGGGAAAAAAGCAGTCGGGTAAGAAAGCAAGATAGACTTACAACCCGATTTTCTAAGTAAATGAGGGCCAATATGTATATAAAGTATACAACCTCACTAACTGGAAGAAATAAAGGTAGTTATATGTAAAAATGTACAAGAGGCAGAACCTACAATACCCCTGCTACACAATAAGAAAAATCTAAACACACCAAATGTTAAAACAACAAAGTTAATTGATCAAATTAATAATCCAAGTATTTAATTAAAAAAAAACATGTACACAAAAAGACAAGTTAAAGGGGTTATCCACCATAAGGTGATTTTAGTACGTACCTGGCAGACAGTAATGGACATGCTTAGGAACAATCTGCGCTTGTCTTGGGGCTAAATGGCTATGTTGTGAGATTACCATAACACTGTGGCTAGCTGTTTGTGAACTGGTATTTCCGGTTTGAGTTTTCTTTTTTGCCTACAAATCCCACAATTCCATTTTCCTCCCTCCCACACATCCGCCACCCCACTCATTGAAACATAAATAAACTGCATCCATTCAAAAGACCTGTGGTTTTCAATCAGGGTGCATACAGCTGTTGCATTAGTTGCATATTGATCCCTCCACCCATTAAAGCAGACAGGCTCCCTGTCATCAGCTGACTAGTGAGTCAGGTCTCGGCCGCATTGCAAACAGGGAAAAATCTGAGACAACAGTCATTTTGTATGCTGCTAAAAATAAATATTGGGGTGAAAATCACAGAAGAATTGTGAGAAAACCGTCACACACAGGTACAGACACTATATTATGAACTACACTAACTTTACAGCCCCGGTAGCATAGTCAAATAAAAAAATTTCCTGGAATACCCCTTTAAAGCACACCTGTCATATCACAGAAAACAAATAATGCTTATTACATATATTACTCACTAGTCATGCAGATGCTTTACATGTCTTTTATGTGTCTAGCTTCTGGCTCACAAATCCCTCTGTACTGCTGCTCATTCATTCTGACATCCCCTGCTCAGGAAAGGGCGTGCCTGAGAAAAGCACAGAGCCCGCCCTCACTTACATCTATTCACTTCCTCTCTATAGTCTGCTGTGCTGTGTCTCTTCATCCAATCACTGCAGGCTGCTCTGTAACCCTCTCCTCTCTGTTTGTAGACAGAAGACAGACAGACTGGACTGAGAACAGAGGAGTCCTAGTCTCACTCTCAATTCTGCACTTTGTCCCTGTCTGTACTTCAGCTGGGACAAAAATGATACTACTAGATACAACTAGAGGACTGAATACAGCTTTAAATCTGCAGCATCAAATCCTGCACAGTATACTATATACGTGTGAATAGACCCTAAAAGGGGGAACTCTGCCCATACTTAAAATTACAAGAGTGGATACTAAATTAATAGTGGCCTATTATTGGATATGATAAAGAAAGATGGGAAAAAGAAAGGATGATATGTCTGTGTTGTGAAATTATGAAGAATATATAAATAAAATAATAATTAGGTGACTAAGGCCATGCTCAGAAGAATTTCCAAAATTCCACACAAATTCTGTTCCACAAAGGTTGCTGAGCAGAATTGCGGAATTCTGCCGACATTGCAGCAGAATTCTGTGTTCTCAACATTCAAGTGGAAACTGGTATTTAAATTTTGCGAATGTGGATTTTCTGCTGGGTGAATGGGACAGCGAAATCCCATTGGGCAGGCAGCATGGAAATTCTACTGTGTGAGCATGGCCTTAGAATTAAAAAAAGAAAATACAAATACCTGTTATTTTTTAGCGGGCATATTTTGAAAAGACACAAAATGAAAACCTTTTTAGTGGACAACTCCTTTAAACCTCTGGTGACATCCAGAATTGGCCCACAATGGTCAGAAAATTCCATTGCGAGGGTTCACACACCAAAAGAATGAACATGTTAATTCTTTCCGAGGAATTACGTACAATGGTGACGGCGCAGGTCCACATGGTCCTAGGGCTGAAGCATTAAGGCGGCGGCCGCTCAGATGGAATCTCCAACCTGGAATATCTTTGGGCAGAGATTCTGCAGTGTGAACATACACTTAGGCTATAAGAACTGGAGAGATTTAAAGGTGTAGTGCAGTGAAACATATCACCTATCCTTTGTCTAGGGGATAAAGTGTACCCATCAGATCCAACAAAAATTATTTTTTTTTATATATCACTCAGCAGCTAATCCTGACCATGTACATCAAATTTTTATGTGTCTAGCACCTTTATTTATTTATTTTATTACACTTTAAATTTAGCTCACTAGTCTGAATTCCTCTCAAAGGGAAGGGGCGTGGCCTCACTGTGCAGGTCTCCGCCCCCTCCCTCAGTATGCTGTCTGCTCACATCTCCCCTAGCATTACCAAAACTACAACTCCCAGCTTGTCCTCACTGACAGTAGCAGGACACAAGCTGATAGTGGGAGGATATTTCCTCCAGCTCTGAGCCCTGCGCTCACAGCTGTCAATCAAGGAAGTGTGTCCATGACATAGGTGATGACGCATGGACACAGCAGGACTAGTATGTGTCCAAGCAGGCAGGGGGGGGCAGTTGTTTGACTGGCTTTTTCAGTATGAAATACTGAAAATTTTCTAATGAAAGCAAGCAATTGCAAAACCTACTGGTTATACATGCTTTACAACATATCAAAAGTATTTGTATTTGACAGTGCCCATATAAGTTATAGATTGCGGGGGGGGGGGGGGGGGGGTCCGACCTGAACGGGGCCCTGGCAGTCTGCCGGAAGCAGCCGTTCTGACTCACGCAGGGGCCGTAAAGCCCCCTCCATGTATCTCTATGCAGACTGCCGGGGCCATGTTCAGAAGGTCGTGGGGGTCCCAGCAGTCGGACTCCCTGCTATCTATAACTTATTCATTATCTTTTGGATAGGGGATAAGTTATGTTTCACTACAACACTTCTTTATTATCTACCTATCCCCCCTCCCCCTCTGTATAGACTCAATATATGATACAGACACTATATAATATATATATATATATATATATATATATATATATACACACACACATATATACATATTTCTAAATAAACAGATAATCAAAATACTAACATTATAGATCAGTGGTTTCCCACCCAGTGTTCCTCAAGCTGTTGCAAAACTACAACTCACAGCATGTCCGGGCATGCTGGGAGTTGTAGTTTTGCAACAGCTGAAGGCACACTGAAGGCACAAGCCTCTAATGTAGTGTTTCCCAGCCAGGGTGCCTCCAGCTGTTGCAAAACTAAAACTTCCAGCATGCCCGGACAGCCAAAGGCTGTCCGGGCATGCTGGGAGTTGTAGTTTTGAAACAACTGAAGGCACACTGGTTGTGTAACACTGCTATATACACACTCACACACACACACACACACACACACACACTATGTACAAATATCTATAGGTGATATAAATATTGTAACATTGTAACTATACAGATTATGGATGTATACTGTGCATAATATACAACTGCAGATATACACAATCATGTAAAACAAACATGCACATTTATATTATGTATGAAGAAACAGAATACTAACAGTATCTACACACTACATATATATATATATATATATATATATATATATATATGTATACACACACATACTATTTAACCCAATGATCCCATATCACACATACCCTAATCACTAACTTATCTGCAGATGTTTCATCCTAGCAGCTGCAGGACCTTTGATGATGTCACAGTCATGTGATCAGTTATGGGAGGAGTCAGGCACAGTGGATTGTAGCTGTAGTTGGTGTGATTGATGTGAACTGTCACCACTGCTGCTCACATATGCAGCCGTACGTGTAATGTAAAAATAAATAAAAATAATAATAATAATTTGGTCATCACATCGAAAAGAACTGTTATAATGTGCAGTAAATGGGGGCTGCTGCTGCATACGGAGGACTGCAACAATTTACTGGGGACTGCAACTATCTACAGGAGGATCTACCTATAGGGAGTAACCCTTTACTTACAGCGGGCTGCTACTGCCTATAGGCAGTAAGGCTATACGCCAGAATTTCCGGATGGATTTCCGTCCGCATGGAAATTCTGCATGTGTTTATAGCCTTATTTTTTTTTCCTTTATCTTTTTATTGAAAAATGTTTCATTTACATTTTTATATATAACAATTGCACAGCACGTATAAAAGATTTTCCCTCCCTCCCCTCCCCCCCCTAATAATAATAGCCTTATTAACTTCAATGGGATACTGCAGTCTCAATTACACGGCAGAAATTCTGCATTCCGCGTAAGCCACAAAATGCAGAATTGATGCAAATTTGGTGCAGAATTTGTACGGTGTCAGCCCAAAATTTAACAAAAGCAATTAGAGATGAGCGAACTTACAGTAAATTCGATTCGTCACGAACTTCTTGGCTCGGCAGTTGATGACTTATCCTACATAAATTAGTTCAGCCTTCAGGTGCTCCGGTGGGCTGGAAAAGGTGGATACAGTCCTAGGAAAGAGTCTCCTAGGACTGTATCCACCTTTTCCAGCCCACCGGAGCACCTGAAAGCTGAACTAATTTATGCAGGATAAGTCATCAACTGCCGAGCCGAGAAGTTCGTGACAAATCAAATTTACTGTAAGTTCGCTCATCTCTAAAAGCAATGAATGAAAAGCAGCCTATCCATGCTTGGCAATTCCGCACAAATTATCATAGATGCGGAATTCCGCATCCGCTTTAATTTGGCCAGAATTCCACATCTTGAAGTGGAAATTCTGGCGTGTGAACATAGCCTATCTATCTACAGAGGGCAGCTATCTACAGGGGGACCTACCTACAGGTGGCTCCTACCTACTCAGGGCACCTGCATAATGGGGGAAGCTACGTGATGGACTGGAGCGACCTAACTGGAGTGGAGCCCCTCTACTGTGAGACACCAAGGGAGTTGTTATTACTCTATGGAGCACTAGAGGTGCTGGAAAAGTGCAGAGTCTAAAATGTTTGTCTGGAAGGTTCTGTGGAGATGAGTTGTGGTTGGAAGTAATCATCATGACGGTCTGGGCTGGATGAAGAAGAAAAAGTAAAGTGAACAACTCCAGTTAGAGAAAATGTTACCTGTGAGTCCCTTGATGTAAGTGTATGTAATCACTTATATGGTCTGCAGAGCCTAGCCTATGTAGAGTTGATATCTACCACCTTATGGGGAAAATATTTCCTCCTTGAATACTGGTATTATTGGTAATAACGATCTCAGTATACAGGATTTGGTCAGTAACAGTAAGATGGTAATATGTATGGTGATAATATTCCTCCTTGTAACCTGGTATTATTACATAGTTACATAGTTACATAGTTAGTACGGTCAAAAAAAGACATATGTCCATCAAGTTCAACCAGGGAATTAAGGGGTAGGGGTGTGGCGCGATATTGGGGAAGGGATGGGATTTTATATTTCTTCATAAGCATTAATGTTATTTTGTTCCAGGAATGTATCTAATCCTGTTTTAAAGCTGTTAATTTTTCCTGCTGTGACCAGTTCCTGAGGTAGACTGTTCCATAAGTTCACAGTTCTCATGGTAAAGAAGGCGTGTCGCCCCTTGAGACTAAACTTTTTCTTCTCCAGACGGAGGGAGTGCCCCCTCGTCCTTTGGGGGGGTTTAACCTGGAACAGTTTTTCTCCATATTTTTTGTATGGGCCATTTATATACTTATATACGTTTATAATATCCCCCTTAAACGTCTCTTCTCAAGACTAAACAATTGTAACTCCTTTAATCGCTCCTCATAGCTAAGATGTTCTATGCCCCATATTAGTTTAGTCGCACGTCTCTGCACCCTTTCCAACTCCGCAGTGTCCCTTTTATGGACAGGTGCCCAAAACTGAACAGCATATTCCAGGTGAGGCCGTACCAATGCTTTATAAAGGGGGAGTATTATGTCCCTGTCCCTTGAGTCCATACCTCTTTTGATACATGACAATATCCTGCTGGCTTTGGAAGCAGCAGCCTGACATTGCATGCTATTCTGTAGTCTGTGATCTACAAGTACACCCAGATCCTTCTCTACCAGTGACTCTGCCAGTTTAATCCCCCCTAAGACATACGATGCATGCAGGTTATTAGTACCCAGATGCATAACTTTACATTTATCCACATTGAACCTCATTTGCCAAGTGGAGGCCCAGACACTTAGTCTATCCAAGTCATCTTGTAACTTATACACATCCTCTATAGACTGTACCGTGCTACAAAGCTTGGTGTCATCTGCAAAGATAGAAACAGAGCTGTTAATACCATCCTCTATATCATTGATAAATAAATTAAACAACAGCGGTCCCAGTACTGAACCTTGGGGTACACCACTAATAACCGGGGACCAATCAGAGTACGAATCATTGACCACCACTCTCTGGGTACGATCCATGAGCCAGTGTTCAATCCAGTTACAAACTAAAATTTCCAAACCCAAAGACCTTAACTTACCTGTCAGACATCTATGAGGGACAGTATCAAACGCTTTGGCAAAATCCAGAAACACTATATCCACAGCCATTCCTCTATATACAGAGCCCCCCTCTATATCCACAGCCCCTCTATATACACAGCCCCCCCTCTATATACACAGCCCCCCTCTATATCCACAGCCATTCCTCTGTCAAGGCTTCTACTCACCTCTTCATAAAAGCAAATTAGATTGGTTTGACAACTTCTATCCTTAGTAAACCCATGCTGGTTATCACTTATAATACAATTATCCCCTATGTATTCCTGTATGTAATCCCTTATAAGTCCTTCAAACAATTTACCCACAATGCACGTTAAACTTACCGGTCTATAGTTTCCTGGGGAAGACCTAGAGCCCTTTTTGAAGATTGCCACCACATTCGCCTTGCGCCAGTCCCTTGGCACAATACCAGACACCAGAGAATCTCTAAATATCATGAACAGGGGTACAGATATTACTGAACTTACCTCTCTAAGAACTCTTGGGTGCAATCCATCTGGCCCTGGAGATTTGCTTACATTTATATCACTTAACTTACCTTGTACCATCTCTACATTAAGCCAGTTCAGTACATTACATGATGTGTTACCAGCACTGACCTGGCCAATGTCAGCTCCTTCTTCCTTAGTATATACAGAACTAAAGAACCCATTCAGTAGCTCCGCCTTCTCTTGATCGCCTGTGACAACCTCCCCATTATCATTATTAAGGGGTCCTACATGCTCTGTCCTTGGTTTTTTTGCATTTATATATCTAAAAAAATATTTAGGATTAGTTTTGCTTTCTTTGGCCACCTGTCTCTCATTTTGAATTTTTGCTGTTTTTATTACATTTTTACAGATTTTATTAAGCTCTTTGTACTGTTTAAATGTTATCGCCGACCCATCAGATTTGTATTTTTTGAAGGCTATTTTTTTGTTGTTTATTGCTCTTTTAACATCATGTGTCAGCCATGTAGGATTTAGTTTTAATCGTTTATATTTGTTCCCCTTTGGTATATATTTAGCTGTATAGTTATTTAGAGTTGATTTAAAGATGTCCCATTTACCTTCTGTAACAGTATTTGACAACACCTCCCCCCAGTCTATGTCCTGTAGTGCAGCCCTCAGCCCAGGGAAGTTTGCCTTTTTAAAGTTATATGTTTTTGCCTTCCCCGCCTGTCTTTGTTTTCTACATTTTAAGTCAAAAGTAACTATATTGTGGTCGCTATTACCAAGGTTTTCCCGCACAGTTACATTACCAACCAGCTCTGCGTTGTTGGAAATGATCAGATCCAACAAGGCATCACTTCTTGTTGGGTCCTCCACAAACTGGCCCATAAAATTATCCTGCAATAAATTTAGGAATTGTCACCCCTTTGTAGTTTTAGCCACCCCCGGACCCCAATCTATATCTGGATAGTTAAAATCTCCCATTATTACCACTGTACCTGCCCGGGCGGCCCTCTCTATTTGTTTATGCAGCCTACCTTCTGTCTCTTCAGTGATATTAGGGGGTCTGTAGATTACCCCAAATATTATTTTTTCAGTATTTCCCTCCTTTTGTAATTCTACCCACAATGATTCCACATCCTCAGAATCATTACACACTATGGCATCGTTCACACTGACTTTCATACCACTTCTTACATACAGACTCCACCACCTTTTCTGTTCATTCTATCCTTGCGAAACAATGTAAACCCCTGCAGATTGACAGCCCAGTCATGCGAGGAGTCCAGCCATGTCTCAGTGACCCCAACTATATCAATATGTTCCTCCAGTATCAAGGCCTCAAGCTCCCCAATTTTATTTGCTAGGCTTCTGGCATTTGTGAACATACACTTTACATTTCCATCCTTTATGTTATTGGGGTTAATGGGATTCAAGGGTGTAAGTTTTATTTTCCTATGAAGCCTATTCCTATTAACTATTCTAACCCCTCCCTCCGCTCCACCCCCAGGTACATTTATAATTCCCATCTCTCTATCTACATTATCTTCCCCCTCTTTGCTGTAGATTCCCTCCCCCCAAGTCCCTAGTATTGGTAATATTGGTCTTGGTATACAGGATTTGGTCAGTAACAGTATGATGGTAATATGTATGGTGATAATATTGCTTAATGTATTATGGTATTATTGATCTCAGTATACAGGATTTGGTCAGTAACTGTACAATTATAATATTAATGGTGATAATATTTCCTCCTTGTATACTTGTGTTATTGGTCTCAGTATACAGGATTTGGTCAGTAATAGTAGGTTGGTAATATGTATGGTAATAATATTCCTCCTTGTATACTGGTATCATTGGTAATATTGGTCTCAGTATACAGGTTTTGGTCAGTCACAGTATGATGGTAATATGTATGGTGATAATATTCCTTAATGTATTATGGTATTATAGATCTCAGTATACAGGATTTGGTAAGTATCTGTACAATTATAATATTAATGGTGATAATATTTCCTGCTTGTATACTTGTGTTATTGGTCTCAGTATACAGAATTTGGTCAGTAATAGTAGGTTGGTAATATGTATGGTGATATTTCTTTCTTCTATCTATAAATCTCTATTTTTTCCCCAGTTATGTATTCTATTTTACCCAGCTATGATTCCCAAGTTTAGATGTGGCGAACTTGATGTGCTGTGGATTCGTGGGTCCAATAAAGTCGGCTGTGTTAATTTTTTACTTTCGCACAACTCTCATTAAAAGGGTTGTCCAGCAAAAATGATTTTTTCTAAAAAATATGCCCGACTGCTTCCTTAAAGGGGTATTCCAGGAAAAAAAATTTTTTTTATATATCAACTGGCTCCAGATTTTTAAATTACTTATATAAAAAAATCTTAATCCTTCCAATAATTATCAGCTGCTGAAAATGAGTTGCTCTCTTCTGTCTGGCAACAGTGCTCTCTGCTTGTCTTGGGAACTGCACGGAGTAGAAGAGGTTTGCTATGGGGATTTGCTTCTACTCTGGACAGTTCCCGAGACAGGTGTCATCAGAGAGCACTTAGACAGAAAAGAACAACTCAATTTCAGCTCATAAGTACTGAAAGGATTAAGATTTTTTTTATAGAAGTAATTTACAAATCTGTTACTTTCTGGAGCCAGTTGATTATATATATATATATATATATATATATATATATATATATATATATATATATATATATGTGTATATATGAGGATACATCTGTTTATTTTAACCGGTTTCAGATCCCAGTAAAAGAGGAACTTATACAGTGATCCCTCAACTTACAATAGTTTCAACATACATTGGTCTTTTCTGGACCATTGTAACTTGAAACCAGACTCAACATACAATGCTACGGAATCTGCGAAACGTGTCAATGGCTGGAAGAACCGACCAATCAGAATGGACATTCACTGGTAAAACCCTGTATTAATGAAGAGCATACACTCACTGGTGTCTGGTAGCGCCCCCTACAGTACAGGGAGGTATTACATGTTCTGTACTCTTTACCTGTGCCAGGGTTAGTTGCTCCTTTGGACACCAGGTGAGGGCGGCTCCATTTTACTTTTTTTTTTAGGACATTGCGTGTTCTGTACAGGACCCTGAAGAAGCTTCTGTCCTCTACATAAACCAGTGTTTCCCAAAGAGGGTGCCTTCAGCTGTTGCAAAACTACAATTCCGGGCATGCTGGGAGTTGTAGTTTTGCAACAGCTAGATGCACCCTTATTGGGAAAACAATGAAATAGACAGTGATTACAGCTCCCAGCAGATCTTTCTTACTGTTATATGTAAGGATTTGCTTTATCTGTATTAGTTATCTACTTATTTTTCTTTAATCCTCACTTTTTCCTATTTTTGGACGACATTTTGGTGGCTTCAGAACCAATTACCAGGTTTCCATAGAGTTATGGTCTCAACATACAATGGTTTCAACATACAATGGTCGTCCTGGAACCAATTAATATTGTAACTTGAGGGACCACTGTAGTTATTTTTCTGGAGTCTGTAGGAGGCTGAAGATTTGTGGGTGAAGGGAAAGGCCCTTGTCCAGTCCTCTA
Organism: Hyla sarda; assembly: GCF_029499605.1. Lineage (NCBI taxonomy): Eukaryota > Metazoa > Chordata > Amphibia > Anura > Hylidae > Hyla > Hyla sarda. The sequence goes on from NC_079195.1 coordinate 179,474,970, forward strand.
GGTCTGTTACACCTAATTCTCTTTCCCATGTATTAGTGACTGGTTGGTACAACCTATCTATCTCCCTCCCAGAACTGTGAGAAGTAAAATACAAAGACCGTGTACTAGCACCTTGTGTTTTACCCAAGGATTAACTGGAGAAAACAACCAATAGAGATTGATGTCTCTGTAGATTGTCCGTTCACCTTGTGTGAGTAAGAAGAGCGATTATCGCCTTAAATCCAAGAGAAGGGTACCATGATGGGAGGCAGCTGCCATGCCTGGAGGGTTGCAGGAAACAGGGCAACCTGTCCTGAGAGAAATCTGTAGTAGAATCAAAGCAACCCCTTGAACCTGGTGCTGCTGCCACAATGGTGAATTATGTGATCTAGAGATCAAACGAATGCGTCTTGAACAGCGTTTATTGAAGGAGTTTAAGAAAAAAAAAGAAAAAGAAAAAAAAATTGCGTAATTGCATTTTTTATTTTATCCCTTTAATAAATGCTATTGATTTATAGCATATAACTTGAACCTGGCAGCCAGTACAGGACAGGATAACAATCTCTTGTGTGTGGATGACGAAGGCTGGACAACACCTGAGATAATTATCAATTTTGGCCAACCATAATCTGTAAATTACTTATGTATGACCACCAGCAACAGTTAAGTCTGGCATGTTTTTGTCACAATAGTTCCTACTTTGTAAATAGATACAAGGACGGGCACCACCTGACACCATATAGGTATGTACTGGGTGCAAACAGTTGCTAAAACATGATACAAAAGGAACTGAAGAAAAAAGCTAGCAACCAAACAGATGCACACCATGAGTAAAAAATGTGTGAATGTACAAATAACTTTATTGATGACACATATTGCCGCTACCAAAAAAGGAGAGTATACAACCAATTAAAAACATTTAAAAACACATCATACTGGCAGAGGGATGTAGTCACACACAAAGGGAAACAAATAACCCCTGACGACAAATGGAAGCAGTCCCAAACCACAATACACAAAAGAAATAATCAAATTCCAAAATATGGGTCACTATAGCAAATAAATAGTAATATAATTCAGACTAGAAAAATGTCCACAATAACAAAGAATAAATACCCCCTATAAATGATGCCAAATCTAGACCAATAGTGTAAAAAGTGCAAAGGTGTAAATAAATATAAGTACTGAATAATACTAGTCTGTGTCTGTAAAGTAGTTACCGCTCAGGAACCCAAATATGTAACTGTGAATGTCGGGACTGCCTACATCTCTGTGTGGTTGAGAAAAGACCCCTGTGTTGTTGAGAAAAGACCCCACGTGTTTCGGCTCCAGCAATGGAGGCTTCATCAGGAGTTCCTACTTTGTGGCCAAGTCCTATGCATATGGCTAGTCTTACTGTAAACTACAGGATGGTATCAACATCACTTAAATACCTCTTGACAGCTCCTAAATCCCTCCATCATCACTTCCTTCCTGACAGCTGTCAGATACTTCCCCTCACCACCCAGCTACACCCTCCTTGTTCCTCCTTGCACCCCAAATACACAAAGATCTGCTGAGGATATCATTTCTGCCTTAAAGAGTACCTCTCATGATCTTGTTACATTTTTTAATCCTTCCAGTTTACTGAACCTATCCTGATAAACCACCCCCTACCTTTGTTTAAATTATTTGTTAGTTTTCTGCTCAATGTCAGTCAGATTCACAGACTGGGAAGGGGCGTTACCCAGCAAGCGTGACATCATCTGAAGCCATACAGGGGAGAACTTCCCTCCTCACTCTGCTACACACACCCCAGAGCAGTTCAGTGTGTGAGATGAGCTATGATTGGATAAGGCTGCACACCTCCCCTCAGAATTTCCTGTTTTTGGACTTCTGCCATGCCAGCAGGAGTCCAAAGTCTGTGAAAAAGATGGGGGAAAATGTGTTCTGGACAAGTAGGGAGACACCTAGTGGCAGCTTTTTTTAAACACAAATAATACATAATACAAACTTCATTTTTATTTTTTTTAAACAAAGTACATTTTTTTATGCGAGTGCCCATTTAACTATTTTATCACTGAACTCCAGGTCCATTAGAGGAGTCCTTACAATGAATAACTACACAGTTATAACACTTCCCTGACACACACGGGACCATCAACGAAGGTATGCTTCAAGAAAGGATGATCTAGAGACATCATGGGAAATGTAAGCTGCATTAGGAGAGCCATATCAGAGCAGAAGGTCTTTTTCACCCTTTTCAGCAAATTGGTCAAATGTTCAATACTTGGCAATGTGTAACTAAAAAACAAACAAACAATCTTGAAGGTAAATTTAAATAGATAGATTTTTTATTTCTAGAACTATTTTATAATAATATAAAGTATCTACAGGTTGTTTGTAACTCAGAATTAGTACAATATAATTGTATGTACACAGTATATAAACCAGCAGAACAGTGATGGAAACTGAATAGTACTGGATAAATAATGTAAGGTATTTACACGGTGTGTGCAGCTCACAATTCTATAGGTTTTAACCTTGGTTCAGTACACGATATGTATTGTTCTGTATGCACATTCTGGCCACACCAGAAAACAAGAGAAGCCAATTCTGGATCAGCACATTGGGGGTCATTTACAAAGAGTGGTGTGAATTCTTAACTATTTTAGAGAACAAAATTGGCTGTAATAGTTGCAGACGTGCCAACTTTATCCAACGGCACATGGACTTTGATAAATTTTGCTGATGCAATTTCTAAAAAAAAGTTGCAGATTTTGTGCAGACATTGGACTTTTGTGTGAAAAGTCGCATATACCCCGACTCAAAAGTAACACAGAATATGTAGGGCAGGGCTGAATTGATCTGAGAAATCGTCTACAGTGACCCCCCCCCGACCTACGATGGCCCCGACATACGATCATTTCAACATACGATGGCCTCTCATCGTTATGTTAAAGGCAGCATCAACATACGGTGCTTTTGTATGTCGGGGCCATCGCATAAACGGATAGCCGTTTACGGTGCCCCGTGTGGTCCGCTGACGATCACTTACCTGTCCTCAGGGATCCAGCGCTTCCTCTTCGGGATCCCCTGCATCGTCGGCGCTCTCCATCGTCGTCATCACGTCGCTGCGCACGCCGTCCCGTCATTCAATAGGAGCATCGTGCGTAACTACGTGATGGCGGCGACGGAGAGCGAGGATGCCGGGGAAGCAGAGGGCTTGCCGGAGCGTTAGGGACACCCCGGGGAAGCGGTGACAGCGATGGAAGGCGACATCCAGGGCAGCGGTGACGGTCTGGAGAGGCGGGGACATGCGAGTATAACCTCCCATACCAGTGGTCTTCAACCTGCGGACCTCCAGATGTTGCAAAACTACAACTCCCAGCATGCCCTGACAGCCAACGGCTGTCCGGGCATGCTGGGTGTTGTAGATTTGCAACATCTGGAGGTATGCAGGTTGTAGACCACTGTCCTATACTTTACATTGCACGGATCCCTCAACATACGATGGTTTCAACAAACGATGGTCCATTTGGAACGGATTATCATCGTATGTTGAGGGACCACTGTATTTCTGGGATCATGCGACAATTTTGCGACATTGGCATTTAATGATTACCTATCTGAACAAGCCCAAGCTACATAGGAAAATGTATGGTCTAGTGGTATATAGATATGCAAATACAGAACCAAACAAGAAAAAAAAACACTGATTAAGACCAGAGTATAAATATAGTATTTCTTTATTTTCAAAATAACATACAGTTCAATAAAATCACAAAATTACATATATATGACACGGGGGGGCATAGAAGAAATGGGTACCGGGGGAAGGGTGATACTGATTGGGCTAATACCCATGTAAAAAATGCATGCAAAAGAAAGGGATAGATAACCCAATAAAGAAAAAAGGAAAATGTATATAGAACAATGGTGGGCCTACATGAGCGGACCTACATTAATAAATCACAAATGGGAGAACAGTCCCATAGATTGCTATAATTGCCGGGTCATGTTTCCAAAATAACCACCACAGATATACTGTATAAAGTGACAGAGTGTAGCAGCAAATGTGCTCACAATTAATCACTGGGAAAAAGCATGCAGAGTATCGTATTTATCGGCGTATAACGTCGTCATTGCGCAGTGCCATGCAGCACATCGCAACGACGCAGGGGAAGCACACCGGAGGCCTGAAGCAGCGCGGACCCGACCCCGGCAACAGGTAATTATGCAACCGGGGATGGGGAAGGCAACGGGGCAGCGGCGCCGGCAATGGGTGCCGCTGCCCCTTCTCTCCCCTTGGCTATCGGCGCCGCTGCCCCATTGTCGGCACCGATAGTCAGGGGGAGAGAACGGGCTGCGGCGCCGATAGCCAGCGGGAGAGAAGCGGCGGCAGCAGGGCTCTAGACCCCAGGAAAGGCAGGGGGAGAGAAGCAGGCAGCGACGGCCTCTCTCCCCCTGCCTTTCCTGGGGGTGTATCGGGGTATACGCATGCACACACACGCACCCTCATTTTACCAAGGATATTTGGGTAAAAAACTTTTTTTACCCAAATATCCTTGGTAAAATAAGGGTGCGTGTTATAGGCCGGTGCGTGGTATACCCCGATAAATACGGTATACAACACAAGGTAGTGTCCCCCAACCCCAGTTACCCACCACACCACAGCTCCAGCACGTTTTGTTGTACAGGCTTTGTCCAGGAGTCCCTCCCCCAGTACCCATTCCTTCTATGCCCCCTGTGTCATATATATGTGATTTTGTGATTTTATTGAACTATTTGTTATTTTGAAAATAAAGAAATATATTTTATATTTATACTCTGGTCTTAAAATCTGTTTTTTTTTTCCTTGTTTGACATTCGCATTTAGTAAATCAGTGACCACTGTACAAAGTGCTTTAAATGGGTAAAAATCATGGAAACGTTTCTAAAGCAATTGTGCAACATTTTGCACGACAAACATACAGAAAAAAGCCATTTAAAAATCTTTCTAAATGTCTTGATTAATTCCCCCCCCCCCCATTATACCTATTGTCCTGTATGTATATAGTGGCTATACCAGCAGGACAGTGTTTTCATGGAGTATGACATAAGATGTAATATTAAATCACTACAGGATAAGTGTACATAGGGGCCGCAACTGAAGAAGAGAAGTCATTTCTCGAATAGAATACTGGTAACTCTGTATCAGTACAAGATACCTGATGCCCTGTATGGACATTGTGGCCACATCAGCAGAACAGCTTGGGAACATAACACAGAATGTAACATTGAATCAGACCATAATAAGCAATGTCCTGTATGTACAAAGGGCAACACCAGCAGAATAATTTAGGATGGAGACTTTAGTTGCATACAGAAGGCGTTAAATATTGTCTCATCTATAGGGGCCTAAAAACAGGCGAAGAGGAAGATTTTTGCCACGTGTCACTCTCTTTATCTGCATGTAATAAAGGAGTGAGAGAATCTCGTGGCCAGAAATATTCCACAGGAGTAGGAACATGACGGGAAAAGGGCTGTGAGTGGGGACGGGAATGAGAGGAGGGTTGTGAAGAATGAGAAGAAAGAGGTTTTGATGGGGGAAAGGAAGTGGATGGGGAATGGGAATATGTGTGGGGAAATAAAGTAGATAGAGGGGGGTACAGAATATCTTTTATCACAGAAGTTACTCTTTCCCTGCAAAGAAACCTCTGTTCCAGGGTCATTTTTTCCATCAATGGAACAAGTGAGAGGAAGAAGTTTCTACATTCATTGAGAGTTTCCAGCAACTCTTTGCCATCCAATCGCTCGAATCTTAAATTCACCTCAGTCCTAAATCCTGTGAAATTATCTTCCAGTCTCTGAAAACCATCCCCAATGACAGCTTTCAGAGTATCGTGTTCATTCTGATTCCTACGACAAGCTCTATTCCTCCGTAACACCCGGGTGACAGCGCTGCTTACACGACGGCATGGAGCGTTAAATGTTGAGGCTGAAGGAGGTGCTGGCTGGGGAATGTCACTGACCCCTTCGGCAGCTTTTGTGGCACATGGCTCCCTGGAAGTCTCTTCTTCTGTCACCACTTCAGGAAGAGCCCTTGTGCTGCCATGTGCGGTTCTGAAAAAACATTGAATATAGTGGGTAAATAGAGGCTAATAAATACAAAACAAGTTCGTACAGTATCTCATATAAGTGAGTGCATCCCTCACATCTTTTCCTGTGATAAAGAAATGACACACTCTGCTACAACGTAAAGTAGTGAGTGCACGGCCTGTAAAACCGTGTTTAATGTTGTGTCAAATTACTTAAAGGGCTACTCCACTGCTCAGCGTTTGGAACAAAATGTTCCAAACGCTTAGAATCGGCGCTGGGAGCTCGTGACGTCATAGCCCCACCCCCTCATGATGTCCCGCCCTGCCCTCTAAATGCAAGTCTATGGAAGGGGGCGTGACGGCTGTCATGCCCCCTCCCATAGAATTTCATTGAGGGGGTGGGGCGTGACGACATAATGGGCGGGGCTATGAAGTCACAAGCTCCCGGTGCCGGCTCTAAGCGTTCGGAACATTTTGTTCCAAATGATGAGCAGCGGAGTAACCCTTTAACACACATCCATTAATGTCTAAACCTTGTCAACAAAAGTGAGTGAAAATGTCCAAATTGGGCCCAATGTGTCAATATTTTGTAGGGCCATTAGATTTTACCATATATAACACGTAGGAAACCAGTTATATTTCTCTTTCCTCTACACTTTGGTTTGTTGAGTAACTTATTCCCTGTCACTGCTGCTAACACAGAGGATGTAGATAGGAAAAAAGCTCTTTGGTTTTCAGTTTATCTTCCTGCATTCATAAGTGAGCAGGAGCAAAAACTACCATAGTTATCATTTATTCCCTCAACATTTGGCCAGTGTGTAAGCTTTTTTTTTTACTGAGCACCAATCTATTTTTACTGCCCTTAAAATCTAGTGAAACCCCTTGGTTTATTCATGAACAATAGACATTTTCCCAACTACACGATAGGTAATGCATGTGTGATGACTTGGTCACGACAACGTGGTAAGTGAATTATACTTCATCCAATGATCGTCACTACAATCTCATTGATCATGGAGTATGAACAGAGCAGCAGGTTATTTAATGCACAGATACTCTAACTGTATCTGACAGTATATGTACAAAGGTGAGCACTGCTGTCAGCAATCTGCATTTTTTCCACAGAAATAAAACATGATGGAATACTCCTGCATGTAATTCCTGTGGATATGTGTATAACATTATTAGTCATAATACGTCATTTTAGTTTAAAGGCCCATTCACACTACGTACTTTCCGATTAGAACCCCAATTTGGTGCAGCATCCTCCCATTGTTTTCTACAAAATTTCTGTGGCGGAAATTCCGGATCCCAGAATGAACGTTTATTCTTTCAGCCAAATCCGCTTGGAAATTCATTGCATTGCCATCTATGAAACACTGGCTACTGAAGGAAATCTCCAGAGATTCCGTAGTGTGAATGAGCCCTAATAATACAAGATATACTTACTGTCGTTGCTCAAAGCACTTCCTCAGGAATTGCAGTCTTTTAGCAAATTTGTATTCTGTCCGTCTAATAGGCTCTGAGCCATTTTGCACATTAGAATCCATCCGGAGATCCCGAATGAAGCGGTCACGGAAGGACCGCCACCTCCTCTGTATAAATAAGCCTATTCAAATAGAAAGCAATTAGATTTTTATTGAAAGGAAAAAAAAATATTTTTACAAAACCCCACAACATTCTTATTAGGACCTACCAATATTCGATTGCTTCTGGGATGACATTTCAATGAAGTCTGGAAGTAAAGCAACAAAAATTTCCAGCCAAAGACCCCGAGTCACAGATAAGTCAGAGTGTTGGGGGTCTTCCTTGTCCCACAGTGGTGGCCGATGCTCCACCATAGTAATAAGATGTTCATTATTAATGTATGGCATGGATTCATCGCCTTCCTCTCCTTCTTCTGAGGGCCTTAAATGAACCTATAAAGCGAAAAAAAATTGTACATGCTTTAGAGGAAATCTGTGCAACCACTGAAAATGTATCCTTTATTTTTTAACCATTAAAGTTTCCATCAAGGTAAAAAGGACCACCAAGACAGAGTTTTTCATACCTTTAAGGCTGGGTTCACACCACGTTTTTGCTATTCAGTTCCCGTATCAGGTTTTTGATAAAAAAAAAAAAGGATTCCTCAAAACTGTATCAAAACGAGTGTACAAATTTTAATCCGTATATGGTTGAAAAATGATGTCCGATTGCATCCGTTTTTTTAAGAAGAAAAAAAGTATATGTTTTTAACTTTCCCTCCATTATGAATAAAGTTTCACTTCTTTGATTGAAATTCCAAAAAAACTGTGCAAAGTCAAAAACCGTATAGTGAAAACTGGATGGAACCGTACGCATATACGGTTCTATACAGTTCCCATTGACTCCAATGTTTAAAAAAAAAAACGTATGTTTCAATACGGTTTTTCACCAAAAAAGGAGATTTTTTACACATACCGTAAAATCTTTTTCTCAGAAGCTCCATTGGGGGAAACAGGAACCATGGGTATATCTTGCTGCCACTAGGAGGCTGCCACTAGGCATACAAAAAAAGAATTCGGCCCCTCCCAGCAAGGTATACCCCACCTACTGCCTTAGAGACACTCAGTTTTAGTCCCAAAGCAATAGGAGGAACCTAAAAATACATAGTCCAGAGGGCGCCCAGTCAAAACTACAAACCAACAGACTGACAGGCGACCAAAACTCAGATCACAACTAACAACACAGGGTGGGAGCTGTGTCCCCCAATGGAGCTTCTGAGAAAAAGATTTTACGGTAAGTGTAAATTCAGCTCCATTGGGGGACGCAGGAACCGTGGGACATACCAAAGCAGTCCCCGGGAGTGGGAAAACCATGTAATCCAGAATCAAGCGGACGGCAGAGCCACCGCTGCCTGCAAAACTTTACGCCCTAAAGAGGCGTCGGCGGATGCAGAAGTGTGCACTTGGTAAAACTTGGTGAACATGTGCACCGAAGACCAAGTAGCCGCCTTACACACCTGTAGGGCTGAAGCCCTGTTAAAGACCGCCCAAGAGGCCCCTACAGAGCGAGTGGAGTGAGCCGTAACCCGGAAGGGAGGATCCTTCCCCTTGGAACGGTATGTTTCAGAAATGGCAGACTGGATCCATCTGGAGTTGGTGGCCTTAGAAGCTGGCAAACCCTTGCGTCGGCCCTCCGGAAGGACAAACAGCGATTCTGACCGTCGGAAAGAAGAGGTGGCTTTGAGGTAAACTCGTAGGGCTCGTACCACATCCAGATTGTGGAAAGAACGCTCCGAAGGATGAGACGGAGCAGGGCAGAAGGAAGGGAGAACGATATCCTCGTCCAGATGAAAAGACGAAACCACCTTCGGATTAAAAGAAGGAACCGGTTGACGTACTGCCTTGTCTTGATGAAGAATGAGGAAGGGAGGTTGACAAGAAAGAGCTGCCAATTCCGTCACCTGACGGATCAAGGTCACAGCTACCAAAAAGGGGACCTTCCAGGAAAGGAAACAGAGAGAAATATCGCGGATAGGCTCCAACGGAACGGATTGCAAGGCACTCAGAACCAAATTCAAGTCCCAAGGGGGAGTAGGAGAGCTGTAGCGAGGAATCTCGTGAGCAACTCCTTGGAGGAAGGTGCGAACCGATGAGTCAGAAGCCAGAGTCCGCTGAAAAAGAATAGACAGCGCCGATACTTGACCCTTAAGGGAACTAAGAGCCAGGCGCGTCTCAAGACCTGACTGCAGAAACGCCAGAAAGTTCGGCAGAGAAAAACGAACCGGGGAAAGAGAGCGGGCCTCACACCACCGAAAATAAGCCCGCCAAGTCCTATGGTAGATCCTTGCCGAGGATGGCTTACGTGCCCTGAGCATAGGGCGAATAACCGCAGATGAGAAACCGCGAGCCTTCAATACTGCGGTTTCAACCACCATGCCGTCAAACGCAGTGACTGTGAATTGGGGTGGCAAAGAGGACCTGAGACAGAAGATCGAGGCGATCTGGCAGTCGGAAGGGAACGTCCGCCACAAGCCGAACCACGTCGGCGTACAAGATCGGCACGGCCAATCCGGGGCCACTAGAATGGCCGGAACGCCTTCCGCCTTGAGTTTCCTGAGGACTTGGGGAAGGAGGAGAATTGGAGGATCTCTGGACTTTGCCACGAAGCTTGGAACCTGCCGGTTTAAGCGGGACGCAAATAGGTCCACGTCCGGAATCCCCCAATGACGGCAAATGGACTCGAACACCTCCGGGTGAAGGGACCACTCCCCGGGATCGGGAGATGAGCGACTTAGAAAGTCCGCCTCCCAATTTTCCTCCCCCGGAATGTGGATCGCTGATATGGAGGGAATCATGCGTTCCGCCCAGGTCAAAATCTTGGACACCTCGGTCATGGCGGCACTGCTGCGTGTGCCCCATTGAGACACGCCACGGCCGTGGCGTTGTCGGACTGAATGCGAACCGGGCGACCGCGGAGAAGAGACTCCCAGTGTCTGAGACAAAGGAATATCACCCGGATCTCCAGGACATTGATAGGAAGCCTGGCTTCCCGAGGTGACCACCGGCCCTGGACCGTCCAGTCCAGGAGAACACCCCCCCAACCGAGGAGGCTTGCATCCGTGGTAAGAACCAGCCAGTTCAACAGTAGGAACGAGCGGCCGCTCTGAAGGAGGGGGGAGTGTAGCCACCAAAGAAGAGACTGGCGAGTCGAGGTGGGCAGACGGATCCGGTGGTCCAAGGACAGGGGGGATCCGTCCAACAGAGACAGAATAGCCCACTGAAGCGGACGGCAACGGAACTGTGCAAACGGGACCGCAGTTATAGCTGCCACCATCCTGCCCAGCAATGCCATGCAAGTACGAATGGACACTGGATGCGGGCATCTCAAGTGACGAACGCCTGATAGCAGCGCACTCCGCTTGTCCGGAGGGAGGAAGATTCGGGCACTCCCGGTATCGAACCTTAGGCCCAGAAATACCAGAGACTGGGAGGGAGAAAGGTTGGACTTCTCCTCGTTGATCAGCCACCCGAAGCTGGTTAAGGACAGACACCCCCCGGGACCTGAGAATGGCCATGACAGCCACCAGGACCTTGGTAAAAACCCGGGGGGCTGTGGCCAGGCCGAAGGGCAGAGCCACAAATTGAAAGTGACCCTGTGGAATGGCAAAGCGGAGGAAACGTTGATGAGGAGGAAAAATCGGGATGTGTAGATACGCATCCCGAATGTCCACTGAAGACAGGAATTCGCCCTGATCCATGGATGCTACGATCGACCGTAGTGACTCCATACGGAAGTGTTGAAGGCGAAGATGCCGGTTGAGGAGTTTCAGGTCCAAAATCGGACGAACTGAATCCTCTTTTTTGGGCACCATGAAGAGGTTTGAATAGAAACCCCTGAAACGGTCCTGAGGTGGAACGGGCACAATAACACCCTGTTGTAGCAGAGTGCGAATTACAGAATGAAAACCTGCAGCCAGAGCAGGTGAACGAGGAGGCTGAGATCGAAAAAAACGATCCCGGGGAAAAGAAGCGAACTCGATACGGCAACCATCGGAGATGACGTCCCGAACCCAAGAGTCCTGGACTTGTGCCAACCAGATGTTCCGAAAAAGAAGTAAGCGACCGCCCACCCGAGACGGTGTCCCTGGTGGGGGCGCCCCTTCAGGTTGAGGCAGGTTTGCGGGTTCCTGATTTAGCGGGAAATCGGTTGGAGCGATTATCCTGCTTCCAGGAGGAGCGAAGTTTGAAGGACGGGCCCTGCCTACCCTGCGATGGGCTCGACTTTTCCTGGCGCCCCTGACCCAGGGGGCGAAAGGACCGAAAGGAGGTTGACTTACGAAAACCCCCACGAGCCGCAGTGCGGCGAGCCTTGTTCTGGGGAAGCAAAGAACTTTTACCTCCCGTAGCCTCAGAGATTATGTCGTCTAGCCGTTTCCCAAAAAGGCGACCGCCAGTAAAGGCCATTGCCGTCACAGATTTCTTGGAAGCCGAATCTGCGTTCCAAGCTTTGAGCCACATGGAGCGACGAATGGCGACTAGGTTGCCAGACGCGACAGCCACACAGCGAGCAGACTCCAACGAAACCTGGCATAAATATTCGCCTGCGTCTGACACCTGACGAGCAATCTCAGCCAGATCATCCGGGGAGGCCCCGGACAACAGACCTTGACGGAGCTGAGAAGCCCACACCGCTAAGGCCTTCGCAACCCAGGTGGAAGAGAAGGCTGGAAGCAGGGAGGATCCCACGGCTTCAAATGCGTATTTGGCTAATTCTCGACCCGCTTGTCGGCGGGATGCTTAAAGAAAGCGGCATCCGCCAACGGTAGAGTGGTGGATTTGGAGACTGAGGGGTCCACAGATGGTGGAACGGTCCATTTAGCGATAAGGTCCTGAGGGAATGGACACAAAGTCTTTAACCGTTTAGTGCCTTGGAAGCGCTTCTCCGGAAGCTTCCAGGCGGTCTCCAGAAGCACATCAAACTCCTTATGAGAATGGAAAAACTTAGGAGAACGAAGGGTACGGGCAAAGGAAACCTCAGGAGCAGGGTCCGAGGGTCCAGGGTCCTGTAGATGGAAAGTGTCCCTGACTGCAGACACCAGGCCATCCACCAAGTCAGACATTGAGGACAGCTCTTCAGAATCCAAATGAGGTTCTGAGCCCGCCAATTCACCCCGATATCGGGAACGGTTAGTGGAGGTTCCTGATCTGGGTGACGGGATCTAGTATGGCGGTTCGGGGAACGGCCCCTAGGAGAGCAGTCACGTGACCGGGAATGCCGCCTAGGAGCGGGGGATCTGGAGCGCGAGCGGCGCCTGTTTTCAGGAGAGGAGTCAGGATAAAAAAAACATGGACGCCTGTGGGAGCGTCGACGGTCCGTAGATGCCGAACTAGCTTCCCGAGGGGGACGTAGGGAAGACTGCCTTAAGGCTGTAGCCACCTCCTTGGAAACCTGCGGCAGGTCTGAGATAGTCTGTGAGAGGGAAGACACCCAAACCGGGGCCGGTTCAGAGGCCACAGACCCCGAAGGAGCATCTTGGGCAGGGGTAGTAGGGCGGGAGGAAGAGCAGGCAGAACAAGTGGGTACAGCCAAACCCCCTGAAAATTTAACCCTACACCCTGTACAAGCATAGTAAGTGACCAAGGCAGGGGCTGCCTGTCTGAGGGAAGGTTCAATGCTGGGGGTAGACATTGCCAAGCACAGCCAATTAGTGACCGAAGAACTGGAATTAGCTCACCCAGGTTCCAGTCTGACGTCCCCACACCTTCGGATACAGGACAGCCGGCTGGAATACAGATCTGGAAGACCCACAGGAGCAGCGTGTAGCAGCATGTGAGAAGACCAGCACTGGAACAAAAGTGATTAGAGGAGGCTCCTGTCACGTAACCTGAGGGAGGAGCTACTGTGCGCGCGCTAGCACAAGAGAGGCTGAGACAGCTTGGACCTGATAGGCTGAATCAGCCCTCCCTGTGCCGGCGCCAAGATTTGGCGCTCACAGAGCGCGGGAAGGGGCGGAGCAACACTCGGCCGGGACCAGGCCGAACAGACCTACAGTGAAGTCGGCAGCCGTCTCCCTCTGCGGGGACGGCTGCCGGGGAAGCAGACGACCGCCCGCGGGGTGGAGCCACACTCAGCCGGGACCAGGCTAAGTTGCTGACAAAGCAGCGGTCTGGTCCCGCTCACACCATGCGCCCTTACATGAAGCCCGCAGCCGTCTCCCAGTGAGGACGACTGCCGGAATCAGCGGAGATTAGCGGCCTGGTCCCGTCCGAACACGTCGCCCCGACAGAAGAGCCGGCAGCCGCCTCCACTGCGGGAACAGCTGCCGGATAGTTAACTGGACGCCGCAATGCCGTCCGGGGGGGCTGTCACAGAACAGACTGTCCAAGTAAAGGTCCCCTCACTGTCCTTACCCACATCATAAGGGGTCCCCCCCAAATAAATACTTGTTCCCCTTGGGGTAGCCCTAGAGATAGAGAGGGGAGAGGGGTAAGGGGTGTAGGGAAAACTTACCTGAATATGGAGGTATACTTACCTCCTGAGAAGGTCTGTCCCCAGCAGTCTTCGCCAGACTAAGCCTGCTGCATCATGCCAGGCTTCTTTAAGCTGGGCGAGCAGAGGCAATAGGTGACCCGGACCCAAGGTACAACCTGGTGCTGGCCGGTGGCGAGGAAGGGTTAACGGACCATACAGTATGGAACCGTGCCCTTCAGTCGCATGTGGGGAAACAGGTAGCGCCATGCTCCTGTCGCCCCTACCTAGAAAAAATAAAAAAGAAGAAAAAAATCTAAACACTAACTCTAAAAAATAATAAAAAGACCAGGCCTGGAGCAATCCAGGACCGTGTTGCCTCCTATGACACAAAGCTAAAACTGAGTGTCTCTAAGGCAGTAGGTGGGGTATACCCTGCTGGGAGGGGCCGACTTCTTTTTTTGTATGCCTAGTGTCAGCCTCCTAGTGGCAGCAAGATATACCCACGGTTCCTGTGTCCCCCAATGGAGCTGAATGAGAAACTGTGGTAGGCTACAGTTTTGGGTACGGTAAAAAAAAAAGTGACAAAACCGTACAGGATGCAAAACGGACAAAACCAGATGCATCTTTTGGCATACGGTTTTCAATGGAGAGTCAATGCATACGGTTTTCAATACGGTTCCGTACGGTTTTCAAACTGAAAACGTGTATGGGATTTGTATTACAAAAACGTGGTGTGAACCCAGCCTAATAAAGTATTCAGGACACACCAGGCCATAAAAAACTCTGGATACTCTTGTTTTGAAAAACGTATCCCCTATACACAGGTTGGGAGTTAGGAGTCTGATCCCAGTGGTTGGACCTTAAACTCTCCCTCCCCCAGGTTTTCCTGAACAGGGCCCAGTCTCATGCAAATCAAGGATTTAGACTGTGTGCCTACCTTACTAACCTCTCCCTTTCCCTTTTTGCTATCTAACTAGGGACTACGCAGGGTATCTAGGCTAGGTTCCTTTACCAGACATGTTCCCATGTCAGGACATGTGTTTAGTACTAGTATCCAGAGTGTCTATCAGGGACAGTTGTTGTCTCCCCTGTCTTTCATCTTCTCTACCACTTTATTTTCTCCTATGATGGTGTTATATGTTTAAGGTTTTTTTTTCAGCATTTGAATAATAAAAGGTTACATTGTTTTTCATCAATTTTGTCTTTTAGTAATCTCATAACCTCTATGTCTATGTTCACACGAGGCTATGTTCCGGGCATGACAATTTGGTCCTGATTCACTATATACTATTGGGTTGTGTGCCAAAATCAGTTGCATTGTGCCACAAATTGTGTCTGCGCCAGAAGGGGCCACTGAAAAGGGTGGGGCGTGTTCCCAACATTTTAGAAAATGTGGTAGATTTGAGCTCTGTAAAAAAAGCAAAATGTAAGGAAAAGTGCAAAATGTAGGAAACATTAGTAAATACTGTGGGAAAATACCTGTCGTGAAACAAAACCCACAAAGAAAACTACACTCCACTCTTAGTAAATCAGGGCCATTGAGTTCCCACATGTGTTGCAGATATAGGTCACACAGAGTTACATGGTCCATTTATTTTATACACCACCAGGCAATAATACTTGACAATGCTATATATTTATTGCATTATTTTAATTATTCTATTATATAATTTCGTTATAGAACTTAGAAAATTATACAAACATTTTTCTGGTGCCTTGTTAAATGACAACAGACTAACGTTGGTTGTTGAATGTATAAAGAAATTAATAGATGGTTCCTTGAAATTAACATTTCTAAGGCTACAGCAGCTTTGCAATAATAAGAAAAAACAAAAACAAACGCTTACGCGTGCTGGACCCCTAGTGCGTTTCCTTCTGCTTTGCATAGAGGAACGCACTCCTTTGCGTCTTTTTGGTCTTTGAACATTAATCTGTTAAATAAATAAAAGATTAAATAAAAAATAAATAAATGTCAGAATTTATATTTATTTAATATTTTACATGAGATTCCTCCTCTTGCATCTGCGAATGCCTCAGTCCCCTCTCTTCCACCATGTGTCTGGTCAAATCCATTTGCTGCAACAGAAAATAAAATATACTTTAATTTCATAGCATGTAACTTAGTATTTTGGAACAATTAAATTACTAACATATACGGTAAGTCACAGGGATAAACTGTAACATTATAAGCGCCCACAAACGAATATGCTGATCCCCTCCCTTAAAGGGGTACTCCGCTGGAAAACTTTTTTTTTTAAATGAACTGGTGCCAGAAAGTTAAACAGATTTGTAAATGACTCCTATTAAAAAAATCTTTACCCTTCCAGTACTTTTTAGCAGCTGTATGCTACAGAGTAAATTTTTTTTGTCTTGTCCACAGTGATCTCTGCTGACACCTTTGTACATGTAAGGAACTGTCCAGAGCAGGATAGGTTTGCTATGGGGATTTTCTCCTGCTCTGGACAGTTCCTGATACGGGCATCAGGTGTCAGCAGAGAGCACTATGGACAAGACAAAAATGAAATTCAAAAATAAAAGAATTTCCTCTGTAAAGCTGGGTTCACACTACGTTTTTCAAATACAGTTACCGTATACGGTTTTCTGCTAAAAAACGTATGGCAAAAAACGTATGCAACCTTATACAACCGTATGACTCCAAATTAAAACGTATTTCCCCGTACGGTTCTATCCGTTTTGCATCACTTTTTGCCAACGGTTTTGTTGGAATTAGTTTTCCAGCAATTTAATAAAGTTACTATTGTTCTATTGAAATTCCAATCTGCGCATGTGTCAACTCCAAAAACGGATTAGAAAAACCGCGTGCAACCGTATTCTGAAATTCTGTGTACGGTTCTCATAGATAACAATGTTAAAAGAACCGCATACGGTTCGCATACGGTTTTCCAACCGGAGGCAAAAACGTGGTCGACAGCGTTTTTGCCTACGGTTGAAAAATCGGAAAAACCGTATCCGAGGCAAAACGGATGCAACCGTACACAACATTTGGAATAAGGTTTACAATGCATTCTCTATGCATACGGTTTTGGATACGGTCGTATACGTTTTTTTGCGGAAAACCGTATACGGTTACCGTATTTGAAAAACGTGGTGTTAACCCAGCCTAAGGCTGGGTTCACACTACGTTTTTGCCATACTGTTTTCAATCCGTTTTTCTAAAGAAAACCGTATGGCAAAAAAACGGATGGAACAGTATGGAAAAAAGTAAACCGTATGCGTTTTTAAACAGTATACTGTTTTTAAAAGTGCATACAGTTCTGTCAGTTTTTATAAAAAAAAAAAAACATAAGTTTTTGAAAATTTTGTCCATTTTTAATGGGAGGGGTCTTGGGTGGGGACTTTAGGATTCAAATGCGCATGTGCAAAGTAAAAACGTATAAGTTTTTCCCGTATGGAAACGTATGCATGTGCGTTTCCCATTGACGTCCATGTTAAAAAAAACGTATGCAGTTGCAGTACGGTTTTTAAACCGGAGACAAAATCGTGGTTGGCCTCACTGCTTCGTAGTAGGTGAGTTCCAGCTGCTATCAGCCGGAGACTTACCACTAACGCCAGACATTAGAGATTATGCCGATGTCTCCTGCAGAACCAGCCATTGTAAACAAACGAGGGGTTTTGGCAGCAGTGGTCATGCTCTGATGAAGGGGCCTCACAAAGAGCAATATGGACCTTTGCCCGCTGTTTAAATACCCCCACATGTGAACTTCTATCCCCATCCTGCTATGCAGATGCAACTGCGAAATAAAGGACGAAGATAAGAGCAATCCTTCTAACAGTGAGGGCTCCGTGATTTATTCCTTCTCTCGTGTGTGTGCTATTTTACTATATGATTTACGCGTTAAGCACCTCAGAGACCCCAGTCCGTGCAGTGATAGCGCCTAATTAGTAGCTGTGTCTGTGCAGAGTCTCTGCAGTGGAAAGATTAATTGGGTAGCTATTTTGTGCGGCTCTGTGGTGGACACTGTATGTACAGCATGGTGGTTTTTGCTACTTTGCTGCTGAGGGTTATATAAGATGCATATGTGGATTTCTATTACACAGTTCTATAGTACCGGTATGTTCTCTGCACAAAAGTATTTGTGGGTAATTCCCTGGCATATATGAAAACTTACATTTTCTGGTGCTTCACTATTTGAGGAGCTGTCTGGAGTAGTTATTCCTGGGCTTGGTTCCTGACAAATTAAAATATTCAAAATTAGAATGAATTTCTACATAATTATTTACATCCCAAGAACCATAATTATTTTCTGTCAATGAAGATGTAAGAATCTTTGTTTTATCACACCAAAGATTCTTGTTTCTCAGTCTGAGATTCCTTTAGGTGCTTATTTGCATTCTCCAGGCAGCTTTCATGTGTCTTTTACTGAGGAGAGAATTCTTTCTGTGCCATAAAGCTCAGATTGGGGATGTGTGAGGGATCATTTTTTTAGGGTATACAAAGTGACCCAAAAAATAGCAATTTTGGAGTTTGGTAATTTATTTTTTATGTATACGCTAGAGATGAGCGTACTTACAGTAAACTCAATTCGTCACGAACTTCTCGGCTTGGCAGTTGATGTCTTTTCCTGCATAAATTAGTTCAGCTTTCCGGTGCTCCGGTGGGCTGGAAAAGGTGGATTACAGTCCTAGGAGACTCTTTCCTAGGAATGTATCCACCTTTTCCAGCCCACCGGAGCACCGGAAAGCTGAACTAATTTACGCAGGAAAAGTCATCAACTGCCGAGCCGAGAAGTTTGTGACGAATCGAATTTACTGTAAGTTCGCTCATCTCTAGTATACGCCATTGACTGTGCAGTTTAATTAACGTTATATTTTTATAGTTCGGATATTTACGCACACAGCGATATCACATGTTTATTTTTGTTTACATTTTTTTTTTAAATGGGAAAAGGGGGGGTGATTCAAACTAGGGATCGACCGATATCGATTTTTTAGGGCCGATACGGATAATCTGTGGAGGTTAAGGCTGATAGCCGATAATTTATACCGATATTCCGGTATAAATTATCGGCTATTTCTCTCCCCCCACCCCCCCTGAAGCCGCTGCAGATCGGGCGCTTTAAATCAATGAACTGTAGCGGCTTTTGCGGTGCCAGAGACGGCCACCGCCACTTGCTTCTCTCCCCCTGCCTGTATAAAGCCCCCCTGACTTATAATACCCCCTGTCCTGTGCCCCTCATATATAATGCCCCCTGTCCTGTGCACCTCACATATAATGCCCTATGTCCTGCCCCCTCAGTGGGAATTATATGTGAGGGTACAGGACAGAGGGTATTATAAGTCAGGGGGGCATTATATGGGCACATGACAGGGGGGGCTGTCATGTGCCCCCACATATAATCCCCCCTGTCCTGTGTTCCTCACATATAATATCCCCCTGATATGTGCCCCTCACTTATATTTGCCCCCCTCACTTATAATTTGCCCGTCCATCCATACAGCGCCCGAGCAGTGCTCACCTTTCTCACGCTGCTACGTTCTTGTACTGGGAGTGAGAGCTGCAGGGACGTGATCTCCGGGCGCCGGCGCGATGATGTCATCACGCCGGCCTGCCGTGGATGGCGTCCCTGTAGCTCTCACTCACAGTACAAGAATGAAGCAGCGTGAGAAAGGTGAGGGAGTGGAGGAGCGGGACAGCTGACAGCTCCTGCTCCACCATGCTGTCAGGCAATTGCTCCGCACGGCAAGACAAGGCGTGCGCACGAATCGCGGGACTTCAGTCCCGCCCTGAAGTTCAAGGCCGGGACTGAAGTCCCACGATTCGTGCGCACGCCTTGTTTTGCGCATTATCGGCAGGTTAGAAGTCGATAACGGAAAAAAAAAACGTGAATATCGGCCGATAATATCGGCCGTGCCGATAATCGGTCGATTCCTAATTCAAACTTTTCGAATTTTTTACTTTTTCACACTATTACATGCAATCCTTGGATTGAATACACAGTTCAATGCTATGCCGGTGCTCCATTTCTCCATGCTGCTGAGCATCGAGCCACCGATCGGACAGCGAGGAAGCAGGTAAGGGCTTTTTCGCCATCCTCTCGGCTGATTGGGACACCATGGTTTTACCGTGGTGGTCCCGATCAGCTCCTTTTTTTTTTACACCATGATCTACTTTGATTGTTGCGTCTAAGGGGTTAATGCCGGGCATCACCGCGATTGGTAATATCCGGCATTAGACATCAGCTCCTGAGCCCACATCATAGAAGGGGAGTGGGCACAGAGCATACAGGTACGCCCTGCATCCTTAAGGAGTTAAAATTTACCTGCAAATTTAGTTTTTCCTTTTAAACAAATTTGCAAAAATGTCTAACATTTCAGTTTTCACATTCTCATCATAAGGAGCACAGAATAATGGGGAAATCTTGATTTTTTTTTTTTATGTGAAAAAAGTGAAAGTATCTGAAGACTTTGAATTGTATATATCAACTAATCAAATAAAGTCCTTACTTACATGTTTAGCATTTTGGTCTCTTGTATGAGTACATGTTGCTGAATGAGCCAAACAATACATGGAGACACTACTATGGGTATTGCTGCTGCTGCTGCTACTGATGCTTCTGCTCCTTGGCTTGCTGAGCCTATAATGGCGTCTGCTGGTAAATCCACGCTTTCTTGCACCTAAACATAGGGGTGTATCAACTAGGGGAGGGCACAACAGGTAACTCAAAATCATTTGGAATTTACTCTACATACATTTTTTTTGCTGTATAGAATAGCCTAGATAACCTTGGTACACTACATAGCAGAAAAATAAAGTATTCCAATGTATAACAGTGCCCCACTGACAAATATAAACTTATTTTGGAATACACTTCACCATGTTGCACTAATAGAAATTAATGTTTCAGTCAAACATACAGACATAATATAAAATGTGTTTAAATGGTACCTGTCACTATCAATGCAATTTTATGTATTATAGATAAGCCTATTTGAATAACTTTTTGAATATACTTCTTAATAAAGTTTTGTAACTTTATGTGTTAAATTAACCCCTAAAAGTTTGTCTCCTGTAGCAGCCTGACAGAGACAAAAGACAGGAAATGCAGACTGGATATCAGCTCAGCACAGTGCATAGAGTTGAATATTTCAGCTCCCTTTCCCTTTGAGCTGAGCTAGACTATAAAGCATGGTTTCCCCCAAAAAAGTTGCCTCCAGCTGTTGCAAAACTACAACTCTCGGCATGCCTGGACCGCCTTTGGCTGTCCAGGCATGCCGGGAGTTATAGTTTTTCAACAGCTGGAGGTACCCTGGTTGGGAAACACTGCTGTAGAGTCATAATGTCTTCAGTGCATAGTGCTGAATATTGTGCTAAACATTTCTGCTCCTTTTTGCAGTTGCTGGGCAGAGCTAACACACTGTAGAGTTCAGTGAATAAAGCTGAGGGGGTTGTGTGCAGCCTCTCTCTCACTGAACTGCTCTCGGCTGTATGTAGCAGAGTGAGGAAGGAAGTTCTCCCCAGCAGGGCTTCAGATAATGTCACACCTGCTGGGTAACGCCGCTTACCAGTCTGTGGAGCTGAATGAGACTGAGGAGAAAATACAGTATCAAGGTAGAAAACAAAAAAATAAATCAAAATAAAGAAAGACAGGGGGTGGTTAAACATGATGGGGGCAGTGAACTCTGAGGATTAAAAAATTACATGACAGGTACTCTTTTTATTTATTTATTTTTATTTATGAATTTTCAAATAAAGAAATTAATAACATACATATTCAAACATCCCCACAGAGGATCACACCACATCCCTGACATTTCCATAATACAAAGTTGGTCAACATAGGATGCATGAATAATCAACAGGAGCAATATAACATCCATAGACCACAAAACAGTATGATCAGGAGGGCTTGGTACATCCCGGGGAATAACAACCAACTCAAATACCACTACAGACACACACACTCCCACAAAACACACACACACACACCAGAAAACATCCTAGGAGCTCACCTCTGATCCCTGCATCTACTCTATGACTGGGAGGCCCCGCGTATCGGAAGATCCGTAGAAACATCTAACAACATCCAAGGAACCTATACTTTGTCAAATTTCTTGGGGCACTTACGACTCACATAAAGGACATGATAAAGGGGAACATATTTATTCACCAAGGCATTTCATCGGGAAACAGGAGGAGAGGACACGTCCTTTCAGGCCATCACAATAACTTTGCAGGCGTAAAACATAAGAAAACAAATTAAAATGTGCCTATAAGACCATTTAAACAAGACCATTGACACAAGACCATTGACACAAGACCATTGGCACAAGACCATTGACAACTCCCAACAAACAGACCTCTGGCATTAAAACAAAGGGAAATTGCAGAAAATTGGACAGGAATTGCATCACATCTCTCCAGAAAGGCACAACACAGGAGCAATTCCAAACCGCATGTAAAAGAGTGCCTTGCGTCCTCCCACATCTGAAACACACAACAGACCCCGACAACCCAATACAATGCAACCTAACAGGAGTATAGTACAAGCGGAGAATAAACCGGTACTGGATGAGCATATCACGGGCACTAATCACTGTGGGGTAATATGTCTTAACCACCTCCTTCCACATCTCCTCTGAAAGACCAGGAATATCTTCTACCCATTTCAAATACGCAAGAGCAAATGGATCCGGACCCACTGATTGTAACAAGGCATACGCTTGAGTAAGAGGCTTAGACAGGTCAGTAGTTCCCAGGAGCAACTCCAAGTCATTACACGCAGGGGTAACTTCCAGGGAGCCAAACTGGGCAGAAACCGCATGTCTCAACTGAAGATACCAGAAACCACCGACCAGACCGCAGCCCCTATCTTAATAGGAGCCAACAAGGATGAAGAGGAATCATACCTGTATAATACATTAGTCAATGTCTCATACAAACCCATTATAGCCAGGGAAGTGAAGGCATTGGAGAGATCCAGGTCGATCCACCAGGCTGCGTACACCAGTTGAGAAGCTAGAAAACAGTTATGCATATTAGGAGCTGCAAGCCCCCCTCGCTGGTTTGGCGCCTGGAGCAGTGCCTTTCCCAATCTCGGAGGATTATTCTGCCAACAGAAGGATCTCAGAGCTCTGTTCAGTTTGACAAAAAACTCTCTAGGAGGGAAAATAGGCGACATATAAAAAAAGATACAGAAATTTTGGGAGGAAAATCATCTTGAAAATATTAACCCTACCCGCTAAGGATATTAGCAAGGAGTCCCGTTATCGTGCTCTCTAGAAGAGGTTCCAAATTAAGGGCCATAAACTCAGAATTACACAGAGACACTTCCACTCCCAAATATCTAAATTTAGACACAACCTGTAGACCATTGGGCGACGCAGATGGTAGAACCCCTCCCCGGGATAAGGGCATTAAAGAATACATAGCCCAACTAACTCTAAGGCCCGAGACCTTCCCAAACCTATCCAGAAGATCAAAGAATGCTACCAGGGAGCCCTCCACATCAGCGAGATATACCAAGGTGTCATCAGCATACATGGAGATCTTTTCAGTCAAGGGCCCAATAGGGATTCCCCTAATGGAGTCGGAGGCGTGAACTGCCACCGCCAGAGGCTCCACAGCGAGCGCAAACAAGAAGGGAGAAAGCAGGCACCCCTGCCACGTACCCCTGCCCAACAGAAAAGATACAGAAACCACCAAATTGGTATGTATGCGGGCCCTAGGGGTGTCGTATAGCAAGCGAACCCACGCCCTAAAAATAGGTCCAAAGCGGAGGACACACAACAGGCACCAAATATAATGCCATTCAACCGAGTCAAATGCCTTATAAATATCAAGGCTAACCACATAACCAAGAGATGAGTCATCCTCCGCTGCAGAGATATTAAGCCGCAGCCTTTTGACATTAATATCCGTGGCCCTACCCGACATAAATCCAGTCTGGTCAGGGTGAACCACCAAAGAATTAAGATTAAGAAGGGAAATAGGACGGTAAGAGACTTTCCAGGCTTGAGAAGTACCACAATGAGGGTTTCTCTCATGGAGTCAGGCAAGGCCCTAGAATCCAAGGCTGCCGCATAGAGGTTGAGCAAGATAGGAATCAATTTCTCCTTATTCACCCTGTACCAATCGTTCACCAGCCCATCCAAACCCAGCATTTTTCCAGGGGCAAGTATTTTATAACCCCTAAGAATGATCTGAGATCTCTCTACTAATCTGTAACATACATCACTCACCGCTGGCAGTAGGTCAGCCGTGGCAAATGCGAGGTCAATACGAGAGAAGGACCTGCGCACTGTGGAATAAAAGGAGAAAACAGAATCATCAGGATATTTCCATCTCCAGAGTTAGATGAGGCCCAGCCCCAGACACCAAGAAGCCAATGCAGAAGAGCCAGAGTCTGCAGCACCGGTGCAATCGAGCTGAGGATCAGGAACAACGTTGAAGTCTCCTATAAAAAGAACAGGTCAGTAAGGAAAGAAGTCAACTTATCCGTAAGCAAGTCTAACAAAGCAACATGAAAGGGAGGAGGCACATACAGAGAGACCAGCGTGAAAGAGGACAGAGAACAGTGTAGGATTACATATCTGCCAAAGTGGTCACATGAAACTTGGGATATCACCAATGGGAGGGACTTAGACACCAGGACCGAAACCCCTCTAGCTAAAGAGGAATAAGTAGAATGATACTCCCTCCCAACCCACGCTCTCTTAATGGCCAATACCTTCTGATCCATAAGGTGGGTTTCCTGTAAACATATGATATGTGGAGAGTGTCGCTTAACAAAATCCAGGCACAGCGCCCTCTTGAATTTGGAATTAAGGCCACAGACATTCCAACTGAATACTTTAAGGGACCCCATCATGAAAAATGTGGAAAGAACAAATCGGGAAAATGCTCCATACAGAAACTTTTTCACGATGAAAGGTGAATCACCGGAGGGCTAATATATACTTAGGGAATGCCACTCCCATTCGTTACCACTAAAGAGGTTATAAGAATGTAATGTCACCGACCGAAAAAATGCCTCTTTATGAATACCTTAAAACATAACTTTTAATATTAGTATTTAATAGATAAATCCTAGCTTAAATTCAAATATACCAAATACACCTCAAAATAATACATTTGTCCAACACCAAAAATAGTGTGTGTGGATGACTGGTACTCAGTCACGGATCGCGGAGCATAATATAGATTAGATAAAGATCTGTTCTTAGCAAAGTAAGGTGAGGAGGTATGTAGTTAGATAGATAATATATCCCACAAATAAGATGATAAATAGTCACTGTTGGATATAGTGACTAGAGGCAATAAGTGAGAGGTGAAAAATAGGGGTAAGTGCATGCTAAGCTAGATGGCCCCTCCCTCTGTCCCTGCCTTTTGAGGGACCCACCTCCTTAACAGGGTGGCCTCAACCACAATGACGTTCCCTAACTTACATAAGTGAGGGAAAAAATAATAAACAATGCAATAGGCTAGATAGAGAATATGCTCGGCGATCCGCAACTGCCCAGACACCACAAGTGATAACCAACTGAACAGTGCAAAAAAACTGTAAACTAATAAACACCAATGTGAATTCAGGTAGAAAAAACAGGCATGGTCGCACATCTACAATCTTGTATAATGATCTAATTGCTTCTCAGCATAATATCAAAAACTAACAGGTAGTTAGTTTACATTTTTGATCAAAAAGTACAAGCCCACTCGCCACGTCAAGGCCACCTATTTAGAGTGGGTCCCTAACGTCCCTAGCATAAAATGGCGTAGCACCGGGCGGCGACCACCACCGCCACGGCACCAGTGCCCATGTGGGGGGGAACGACCCACTGGCAGAGCGGCCCCAATGCCACTCAAATCAGTCTATGGGCCACACACCCCCACAGACACGGCACCACGGCAGCAACGGACGCAGCACAGCACCAAACCAGTGTGAACAAGGTGTTACAGCACACTTACCATGCTCTCCCAGTCAGACTGGGAGGCTGCTAGAAAAAGGTAAGGTGAAAAAGTCCGGCTCCCATGGGAGTAAAAAATATATTTTTATTGATCCCTATTAAAATCCAAAAAACACAAATGGATTAAAAGTACATATGCAGAGAAGGAAACACCTCCACCTCCTGGGAGGCTGCTAGGACAGAAATGGCCCTTGTGTAGCTAACTACTACTTATATAGGGTTGGGCTGAGGGGGTGGGGAAGAGTGCAGACACATGTTCAAACTAAAAAAAGGAGGGGATAGAAAACAATAAGTGAGAGAGGGACTAAGCTAGATGGCCCCTCCCTCTGTCCCTGCCTTTTGTGGTACCCACCTCTTTAACAGGGTGGCCTCAATCACGATGACGTTCCCTAACTTACATAAGTGAGGGAAAAAAATAATAAACAATACAATAGGCTAGATAGAGAATATGCTCGGCGATCCGCAACTGCCCAGACACAACAAGTGATAACCAACTGAACCGTGCAAAAAAACTGTAAACTAATAAACACCAATACCTAGTGTAAGATTAAAATAGGTTCCAAATAAATTATATTAGTCCAATGTTTCAACCATCAATTGTTCATGGTCTCATCAGGGAACCAGTCAGACCTATTATCAAAGATAGTTAACAAGGGGACAATAACCCTTGCACATTTCAAATCCAATAAATAGAACAAGAACGTAGCTAGATCCAGAGTATTAGATATATATATATTATCCGTTAGTCTAGTCTGCAATACTGTATAGAGATATATATCAATGGAGGCAAATGATAATGGGCTTTTTGATATCAAGGTGCAGGCGCCAACGACACCATCCGATAGCAACCGTTTGCAGATGAATCAGCTCGCTAGATAGTACTAGTCAATTAGTATACGTGTGTCCCCTCAGGACAACCGGTAAAACCTAAGGTCACACACCTCCATTAAAGATATACATATAAATCCCAGTCAGATGTATCCAATATTCTTATAGATAGCAAGATATAACAAGGTGGGCCATAATGGAGGGGACTGCAGCAGTTAATAGAGCATGACAATAAATAATGAAGGAGCGTGTAATGGCACGCTACTTCTGCTACTTATCTCCCAAGATGGATGGCATAACCCTGGACCGAAACCATGGTGAGTAATGTCCCCCTCTGTAAGGTTGGTTGCAGCTGCAGCTTACCCTGGTAGCTGGTCAGTTTAAATATCCTTCTGTATTTGTGCCCCTATACCCGGCACGCCCACTAAACCCGGCGTGTGTTAGGTGACACTCGCCTGTTGGCATCTTTCCTTGAAGACAATGAGAGAACTTTGGGTCATGGTCCTTTTTCCACGTACCATCTTCGGAGCACAAAAATGCCCCCGGCTAATGACGATGATAATATTGGGGTGTTTGTCCGTGAAGTCACAAAAGCCATCGAGGATTTAACAACCACCCGGAATGATCCTGTTTCTAATTTGAATCATGATGGACTTATGGCATTAAGACAACTAGAGACGGATAAATCTATTGTCATAAAGTCATCAGACAAAGGGGGAAATTTGGTAATTATGGACAGTGACAAATATATCTCTATGTGTCTTACAATTCTGAATGATCAATCATGTTATCGAGTCCTAGACCGTGACCCTACATCAATTTTCCAAAATCAACTAAAAACTATACTAACAAGGGCCCTACAGGAGAGTGTCACAGATGAAAAAGAATACAACTTTTTGTTTCCCTCCCACCCTACTATAGCTACATTTTATGGATTACCTAAAATTCATAAAGGGTTATCACCACTTCGATGTCGTCCAATCGTGTCTGGAATAAACAATTTAACACAAAATTTAGGAATATATCTTGACCAAGTATTACGTCCCTTTGTTCTAGCCTTACCGTATTATATTCGTGACACTACTGACTTACTATTAAAACTAGAAGACATCGTGCTGGATGAGTCATCGTGGCTCTGCTCAATAGATGTTGAGGCGTTGTACAGCTCCATCCCGCATGACAAGGGGATGGAGGCTGTGCGATCCTTCCTCAAAAGTCGCAGTATCCATTTTGTACGTCATAATGAGTTCATATTACAGCTTCTTGAATTCATTCTGACAAGAAACTATTTTTTATTTAACACACGGACCTTCCACCAACTTAGGGGGACTGCCATGGGCAGTCCGACAGCACCATCCTATGCCAATCTATAACTGGGTTGGTGGGAGGAATCCGTTGTGTTTAATGACGAGTTGTATGTATCTATGTATCAAGAATTTATCTCCTTTTGGGGAAGATACATAGACGATGTGATCATTATCTGGATGGGACAAAAGGTTGAGTTTGAACAGTTTATTGATGTCCTTAATGTGAACCAACTTGGACTTAAGTTTACTTATGAAATACAACATGACACAATTTGTTTTCTTGATGTGACATTGAAAAGAGAGACGACTGGACACATCACCTCATGTGTGTACCATAAATCCACTGCGGGGAACAGTTTACTCCGATGGGAGAACCACCACCCGAACCCCTAAGACGTGGGATCCCCAAAGCCCAATACTTAAGAATGAAGCGAAAATGTTCTGATACCATTAGTTACCATAGCGAAGCAAACAAATTAAGGAGGAGATTTCAGGATAGGGGCTACCCAGATAAAATTTTGAGGGAAGCATATAACATGGCTAAAAAACGACATAAATTGAGAATCATAAGGACCTATGATACAGCCACCAGACAGATAAGAGACATCTTTACTAGATTCTGGCCTCTTTTAACGACCGATCCGAAGGTGGCAGAATTGGAAGGCGATCGACCCGCTATAAGGTATAGGCGAGGAAGAAACCTGGGTGATCGCCTAGTTAATAGCCACTTCACAGCGCCCCCAGGGGCCCCCTCGTGGCTCCCTCAAAAAATCATGGACACGTATCGTTGCGGATCATGCAAAGCATGCAATTTTATCGATGTATCAAAACAGTTTGTGGGTCCTAAGGAAGGCAAAATATACGTATGTCGACACTTCGCAAATTGTAAAACATCTAATCTGGTTTATCTGTGCACATGTCCCTGTGGACTTAAGTATGTTGGCAAAATGAAACGAGAATTTCGTCGCCGCATACTGGAACATCTCGGCGACATTAAACACAGACGAGATAAACCATTGGCGAACCATATGACACGAGTACACACTGAAAATCCCACCAAAATATTGTTTCAAGCTATAGAGGTCGTACAATTATTCATTAGAGGAGGAGATGCGGATCGACGCCTCCTACAAAAGGAAACGCAGTGGATATATTGTTTGGGTACCCTCACCACGAGGGGCCTTAACGATTATTTATCGTTTACATCATTTATCTAATTGCCCTGACTAGATTCCATATATATACGCCCATTTACTAATGGAACATGTTTTGATAATGATCCAACATTCCACAGTCTGATATCATTACACAGAGCACATCATACACACGGTTGGGTATCCTCGGAACTACTGTGGGCATAAGCCGGTATTTTTATATTTTTTATGCAGCAATATCCAAGATCTGTGATTCACACTATAAGAGTCTAGTACTCATACTGCAGTTATACTACTTATTTCCTCCCGTATGCTAACTATCAATTTTCCTCCTAGGCTCCGAACACATCCCCCGTATGTTAACACTACTTTTGGACATATCTAAGCCGCCGATGGAGACATTATATGGCTGGAACGCACGGTGACACGCAGGCACCAGTGCACATGTCTTAGTCCAATAGCCGCGCATGCGCGGCTTTGACAGCCACTACGGCGGCTATCCGCGCCAGCACAGACATCCACAGGCGGCTTCCTGTGTTTGGGACGCACGCCGCTTTGACGCGCAGACCGGAAGTCGTGCTTACTGTTATCCACACTAGCGCTGGAGGAATTATGCTGTTTCCGGTGCCTGGAACGCACACCGGGATATTTAAACTGACCAGCTACCAGGGTAAGCTGCAGCTGCAACCAACCTTTACAGAGGGGGACATTACTCACCATGGTTTCGGCCCAGGGTTATGCCATCCATCTTGGGAGATAAGTAGCGTGCCATTACACGCTCCTTCATTATTTATTGTCATGCTCTATTAACTGCTGCAGTCCCTTCCATTATGGCCCACCTTGTTATATCTTGCTATCTATAAGAATATTGGATACATCTGATTAGGATTTATATGTATATCTTTAGTGGAGGTGTGTGACCTTAGGTTTTATCGGTTGTCCTGAGGGGACACACGTATACTAATTGATTAGAACTATCTAGCGAGCTGATTCATCTGCAAACGGTTGCTATCGGGTGGTGTCGTTGGCGCCTGCACCTTGATATCAAAAAGCCCATTATCATTTGCCTCCATTGATATATATCTCTATACAGTATTGCAGACTAGACTAACGGATAATATATATATATATATATATATATATATTGATCTAATACTCTGGATCTAGCTACGTTCTTGTTCTAATTATTGGATTTGATATGTGCAAGGGTTATTGTCCCCTTGTTAGCTATCTTTGATAATAGGTCTGACTGGTTCCCTGATGAGACCATGAACAATAGATGGTTGAAACGCGTTGGACTAATATAATTTATTTGGCACCTATTTTAATCTTACACTAGGTATTGGTGTTTATTAGTTTACAGTTTTTTGCACTGTTCAGTTGGTTATCACTTGTGGTGTCTGGGCAGTTGCGGATCGCCGAGCATATTCTCTATCTAGCCTATTGCATTGTTTATTATTTTTTCCCTCACTTATGTAAGTTAGGGAACGTCATCGTGGTTGAGGCCACCCTGTTAAGGAGGTGGGTCCCACAAAAGGCAGGGACAGAGGGAGAGGCCATCTAGTTAAGCCCCTCTCTCACTTATTGCCTCTAGTCACTATATCCAACAGTGACTATTTATCATCTTATTTGTGGGATATATTATCCATCTAACTACATACCTCCCCACCTTACTTTGCTAAGAACAGATCTTCATCTAATCTATCTTACGCTCCGCGATCCGTGACTAAGTACCAGTCATCCACACACACTATTTTTGGTATTGGACAAATGTATTATTTTGAGGTGTATTTGGTATATTTGAATTTAAGCTAGGATTTCTTTTAAATAATAATTTTAAAAGTTATGTTTTAAGGTATTCATAAAGAGGCATTTTTTCGGTCGGTGACATCACGATGAAAGGTGCAAGGCACACCAAATTCATCCAGACTACAAAAGGACAGACAAAATGGACACCACAACACAAAAACAACAAGAACAGATAAAAACAGCAAAACATTCCCCGAACAATTCCCTGTCTAACACTAACTGAACCAGTGCAGACCTATACCCTAAACAATAACAGAATCAGGCGTGAGCAAGAGCAACTTAGCATACACCTAACCACCACCTCAGTATAGCTAAAAGGAAACAACCCCCTAACCCCTCTGCCAAGGGAAGGTCCTAACGGAAACTCGTACCTTGGACAACTACAACTCCACTCCTAAACCACTAACTAACTAGGAAAGGAGCAGGCAGTCCAACAGGGAAATCAGTCCGGCGGCTAAGCAGCTCGAGGGGCAGCCTCCGCCCACTGCAATGCCTCAGAAGGTGAAGTGAAAAACTATGTAGTGGTTCCATCCACCACCCTCAGACGAGCCGGGTACAACATAGCGGTACCCTTTGGAGCGGAGTTTGGCCTTAACTTCAGTAAATTGGGTGCATTGCTTTCTTAACTCCACAGAAAATCCGGGCAGAAGGAGACTCTACCGTCACCATAGAGAACTTCATCTTTAATCCTCGCCGCCGCCCACAGGATAGCATCTCGGTCTTTGAAGTTCTAAATTTTCACCAGGAAGGCCCCCCCCCCCCCCCCGGCACAGGATGTCTGGCTGGGTCCCTATGAGTCCGCTCCACTGAGAAGAAGGGAGAAAAGGTATCCGTAGGTAAAATTTCTTGAAGCCAGGATTCAAGGAATGCCACAGGATCAGCACCCTCCGCCTTTTCTCCACCTGCCGAACATTATTACGCCTGAGGAGAATTTCAAAGTTACCAGCTCTGTCCACCACTCCCCTGAATTGACGCTGCAGGTTGGCAATTTGTTGTGGGACAGGGCGCAAGGTATCCTCCACCGCAGAAACCCTGTGCTCCCCCTCTGTAGTGCGCTCTCTTAACAGGGGTACTCACTGATGTAACTGTGCAGGCCAGTTGAGCCAGGCCAGGGCTGCAAGAGAGTCCAGAGGCGACTGCAGGGCACTAGCATCCCGCCTCGTCCCACAAGCCATTGAAAGGGAATTCAGCCACCCTCCGGCACCACGCTGTAGAGCCCCGTACCTCAGCATATCAGCCCAACAGTCCAGGAAGCCCGGGCAGAGCGGTAGTTATCAAGGAGACCCAGCTCAGGACCAGGCTCCGCCCACGAAGGCCAACAATGGCGGAGGCCATTGGATAAGTTCTTGCAGGTTGGCAGGAATCTCTCGTGCAGCCAGCACATCCTTGATGTTACTGAATAGGCCTTTTTTAAAGGTCGCGCAGAGAGCCTCGTTATTCCAAGATAATTCGGAAGCGAGAGTACGAAATTGGATGGCGTACTCGCCTACTGAAGAATTACCCTGGACCAGGTTCAGCAGGGCAGTCTCGGCAGAAGAAGCTCGGGCTGGTTCCTCGAAGACACTACGGACTTCAGCGAAGAAGGACTGGACTGTAGCTGTGGCAGGATCATTGCGGTCCCAGAGCGGTGTGGCCCAAGACAAAGCCTTTCCAGATAGAAGACTCACTACGAACGCCACCTTAGACCGTTCTGTAGGAAATTGGTCCGACAACATCTCCATATGCAGGGAACATTGAGACAAAAATCCATGGCAGAGTCTAGAGTCCCCATCAAATTTGTCCGGCAGGGACAAGCGGAGGCTAGGAGCGGCCAGTCGCTGCGGAGGAGGTGCAGGAGCTGGCGGAGGAGATGGTTGCTGCTGTAGCAGTGGCAGAAGTTGCTGTAACGTGGCGGTCAACTGCGACAGCTGCTGTCCTTGTTGGGCGATTTGCTGCGATTGCTGAGCGACCACCGTGGATAGGTCAGCGAGACTTGGCAGCGGCACCTCAGCGGGATCCATGGCTGGATCTACTGTCACGATTCGGCTAGCTGGATGTGGATCCTCTGTGTCAGCGAGGGATTGGCGTGGACTGTGTCGGTGGACCGGTTCTAAGATGCTACTGGTATTCACCAGAGCCAGCCGCAAAGCGGGATGGTCTTGCTTCGGCGGTAGCAAACAGGTCGTATCCACCGGCAACGGCTCAACCTCGCTGACTGCTGAGAAGGCGCGGGACAGAAGGACTAGGCAGAGGCAAGGTCAGACGTAGCAGAAGGTCGGGGCAGGCGGCAAGGTTCGTAGTCAATATGGATAGCAGAAGATCTGGAAACACAGGCTTTGGACAACACTAAACGCTTTCACTGGCACAAGGCAACAAGATTCGGCAAGAAAGTGCAGGGGAAGTGAGGTAATATAGACAGGGAGCAGGTGGAAGCTAATTAGGCTGATTGGGCCAGGCACCAATCATTGGTGCACTGGCCCTTTAAATCATAGAGAGCTGGTGCGCGCGCGCCTTAAGGAGCGGAGCCGCGCGCGCCAGGTCATGACAGCCGGGGGCGGGACAGGTGAGTGACTTGGGATGCAAATCGCGAGCGGGCGTGTCCCGCTATGCGCATCTCATCCCTGCCGGCAATGTCAGTGCAGCGCTCCCGGTCAGCGGGTCTGACCGGGGCGCTGCAGAGAGAGAGACGCCGCGAGCGCTCCGGGGAGGAGCAGGGACCCGGAGCGCTCGGCGTAACAATAAGATGGGGGAAAATGTGCTCTTGAGCTTTTTAAGCACAAATAAAACATAGAAAACTTCATTTTTTTAAACCAAAGTATATTAGAAATCTTTTTTATGGCGTGGCCTAGCGCAGCATGTGAGCGGCGGCTTGGGACCGGAGCTCTGATAAAGATCCGGTGTCGCAAGTTGCGACTGTTTGGTTTTTTGTTTGTCTGGGGTGTTTGTGTTCCGTGTCTTTCCTTCAGTTTTCTCCCGCAGTTTGGTGTCCTGTGAGTCTCTGTCCGATCTCTGAGTCTGCCCTTCCGTGTTGTCCGCTCTGTCAGTCCCTCTGTGCTCTGGTCTGCAGCCTACGGGCGGTGGCGTGGGATCTGAGGGGTTCTACTGATTCCACTGAGTATCTTGCTGCCTTCCAAGTGCTGGTTCCCTGTCACAATGTTATACTTTGTTCTTCTGCTGTTTGCCTGCTGACTGGTCTTGGCGTCTGCCTTTCCATGCTGCCATTTATGTTCCTCCGCTTCCACTATGACTAATGACCTGACTGTGGTGGCGTGGAATGTCCGAGGCTTCAATGACTAAGTGTTTAGCTGTTTTCCAGGAGCTTAAGCCGTATCAACCTGCTATCTTATGTCTATCTGAAACAAACTTGACCACTGATACTAAACGTGTACTAGACAAACCGTGGTTTGGCCACACCTTCCACGCCACCTTTTCTTCCCATGCTAGAGGGGTTAGTATACTCATTCATAGAAGTATTTTCTTTTCTTGTATCTCTAGTCTTGTTGATTGGGAGGGTAGATTTGTGTGCTTCTATGGTACTTTTAACCAGAGCTGGGTGGTATGACCAAAAATGTGTATCACAGTATTTTTGTAACTTATGGCGGTTCCACGGTA
This sequence comes from Hyla sarda, assembly GCF_029499605.1. Lineage (NCBI taxonomy): Eukaryota > Metazoa > Chordata > Amphibia > Anura > Hylidae > Hyla > Hyla sarda. Next base: position 179,509,557 of record NC_079195.1, read on the forward strand.
TACAATGGTATTTCCCCCACCCCACCCCACCAAATCATGTTACCCACCTGCGCTGTTCTGCTCCCCCCGAATTAATTATCAGCCCAGCCGGCGGGGTACTACTCACATATGTCAAGCACTGCCCTACTCCTCTTTGTTGCAGGCCACCGGCGCTGGAACTCTATACTGTACGCCAGTGGTCTCCAACCTGCGGACCTCCAGATGTTGCAAAACTACAACTCCCAGCATGCACGGACAGCCAACGCTGTCCGGGCATGCTGGGAGTTGTAGTTTTGCAACAGCTGGAGGTCCGCAGGTTTGAGACCACTGCTGTACGCTGTATTCCTTTGCCCGGGCTGCAAAAGATAAAGAATAAAAACTTTTAACTTACCTACATCGGCCCTGGAACGTCGGACAGCGCTGTCCGGGCATGCTGGGAGTTGTAGTTTTGCAACATCTGGAGGTCCACAGGTTGGAGACCACTGGCGTACAGTATAGAGTTCCAGCGCCGGTGTCGGCCCGCAACAAAGAGGAGGAGGGCAGTGCTTGACATCTGTGAGTAGTACCCCGCTGGCTGGGCTGATAATTAATTGGGGGGGAGCAGAACAGCGCAGGCGGGTCACATAGGGTTAGTTCCCCGATGTGGGGACAGCGCTGCTCTGGGCTGATAATTCATTCCTAAGGGGGAGGGGCCCAACCGGTATTGCGGTATGGGCTAAAACTCATATCGTGCAGCCCAAAAGTCTGTATTCGGTATGAACCGATGTACCACCCAGCCCTACTTTTAACAGTGTTATATTCATGTTAGTGGCACTTTATATTCCTCCCCCATACTCGGGCGATGCGCAGGGTGGTTTTCTAGCCTCTCTGCCTGATGCACCGCTCTTGGTGATCGGGGACCTTAATAACCTATTGTGCCCTGCCCTTGATAGGTTTCCTGCTAGAGGACCATCTGGAGTTTCGGGTCCCATGGGTCTAGCTAGATTTGTGGAGGAGGTGGGTTGGGCGGATCTGTGGAGGAGGCGCCACCCTAAGGAGTTACAATACTCCTGTTATTCTGGCTCTCATGGCACACTTTCCCGCATTGATCTTGCACTGGGAAATGATTTAATTTTTCCCCTAGTTGGGTCGGTGGAGTATCTCCCCCGTAATCTTTCTGATCATTCGCCCCTACTTGTACATCTTACATTTGCCCCCCACCCTGGGATGTGGGGTTCCCTGTGGTGTCTGGACCCCTCTTGGCTCCAGGTCTCCTCTGTGGGCCGTACGCTTACCGTCTTAAGGACTCAGGGCATACCTTTACGCCCTGAGCCCGGTCCAGGTGTGAAAAATGGGGTCACGCCGTGACCCCGCATCACACCGGGTCGTTCCCGGCTGCTAACGATAGCCGGGACCCTGGGCTAACAGCGTGCGGCCCCGATCGTTGTGCTGCGCGCTGTTAACCCTTCAGACACGGCGATCAAAGTTGACCCCCACGTCTGAAAACGAAAGTAAACGCTTCCCGGCAGCTCAGTCGGGCTGATCGAGACATCGCGATAAAATCGCGGCCTTATTGGACTCCCATTTGTTACAAATGGCAGACAATAAATGCTTTTTTCAACAGCAGCGCTACTTTGAGAGCAGTGGGAGTACTGGCCACCTGTTGGCTCGCACTGTTAGAGCTCAGCAGGGTTCCACCTGTATCCCTTGTCTTTGTGATGGTGCCGGGATGCTGGTTCAGGACGATAAGGCTATTCTAGATGTTTTGGTGTCCTTTTACCAGGAGACATTCCTCTTAATTGACACATGATTCTACTGTTGTTGACCAATTTGTTTCTGGCATCCCGCTCCCGGCACTGTCGCAGACTAAGAGGGATATTTTAGATGAACCTATTACACTTGAAGAATTGGAGGGTGCATTGGGGGAATTGCCCTCTGAGAAATCCCCAGGAGTTGACGGACTCCCTAATGAATACCTTAAACAATTTCAGGAAGTTTTATTGCCCAGGTTGCTGGAGGTTATGTGGGCGACGGCGGAGGGTGAGGGCCTGCCAGGGTCTATTTTAGAAGCCATTATAGTGCTGCTGTTGAAGCCCAGTAAGGACCCGCACCTTGCAGGCTCTTACAGGCCAATTTCCCTGTTATGTTCTGTTGTGAAACTGCTGGCGAAAGTCTTAGCCAACTGTCTCTTCGGGGTTATTACTACCTTGATTCATGGGGACCAGACAGGGAATCAACAACGGATAATATCAGGAGGCTTTATTTAAATTTACAGTTGCAGCCTGAGAATTGTCACGATGCCGGCTGGCAGGTAGTGGATCCTCTGTGCCAGAGAGGGATTGGCGTGGACCGTGCTAGTGGATCGGTTCTAAGTCACTACTGGTTTTCACCAGAGCCCGCCGCAAAGCGGGATGGTCTTGCTGCGGCGGTAGTGACCAGGTCGTATCCACTAGCAACGGCTCAACCTCTCTGACTGCTGAAGATAGGCGCGGTACAAGGGAGTAGACAGAAGCAAGGTCGGACGTAGCAGAAGGTCGGGGCAGGCAGCAAAGATCGTAGTCGGGGGCAACGGCAGGAGGTCTGGAACACAGGCTAGGAACACACAAGGAAACGCTTTCACTGGCACAATGGCAACAAGATCCGGCGAGGGAGTGAAGGGGAAGTGAGGTATAAATAGGGAGTGCACAGGTGAACACACTAATTGGAACCACTGCGCCAATCAGCGGCGCAGTGGCCCTTTAAATCGCAGAGACCCGGCGCGCGCGCGCCCTAGGGAGCGGGGCCGCGCGCGTCGGGACAGGACAGACGGAGAGCGAGTCAGGTACGGGAGCCGGGATGCGCATCGCGAGCGGGCGCTACCCGCATCGCGAATCGCATCCCGGCTGGAGACGGTATCGCAGCGCACCGGGTCAGTGGAGCTGCCCGGAGCGCTGCGGTAGCGAGAGAGAAGCGAGCGCTCCGGGGAGGAGCGGGGACCCGGAGCGCTCGGCGTAACAGTACCCCCCCCCTTGGGTCTCCCCCTCTTCTTAGAGCCTGAGAACCTGAGGAGCAGACTTTTGTCTAGGATGTTGTCCTCAGGTTCCCAGGATCTCTCTTCAGGTCCACAGCCCTCCCAATCCACCAAAAAGAACCTTTTTCCTCTGACCGTCTTGGAGGCCAGTATCTCTTTCACTGAGAAGACGTCAGAAGAACCGGAGACAGGAGTGGGAGAAACTAATTTGGGAGAGAAACGGTTGATGATGAGTGGTTTAAGAAGAGAGACATGAAAGGCATTAGGAATACGGAGAGAAGGAGGAAGAAGAAGTTTGTAAGAGACAGGATTAATTTGGCACAAGACTTTGAAAGGACCAAGATAGCGTGGACCCAGTTTGTAACTGGGGACACGAAAGCGGACATATTTAGCGGAGAGCCATACCTTGTCTCCGGGAGCAAAAATGGGGGGAGCTCTTCTTTTCTTATCGGCAAACTTTTTCATGCGAGATGAAGCCTGTAAAAGAGAATCTTGGGTCTCTTTCCATATGGTGGAAAGATCACGAGTCACTTCATCTACAGCGGGCAAACCAGAGGGCAAGGGAGTAGGGAGGGGGGGAAGAGGGTGACGGCCGTACACCACGAAAAATGGGGATTTGGAGGAAGATTCAGAGACTCTAAAGTTATACGAGAATTCGGCCCATGGTAGAAGATCTGCCCAATCATCCTGGCGGGAGGAAACAAAATGTCGTAAATAATCACCCAAGACCTGGTTAATTCTTTCTACTTGTCCATTGGATTGAGGATGATATGCAGAAGAAAAGTTTAATTTAATCTTGAGTTGTTTACAGAGAGCCCTCCAGAATTTTGACACGAATTGGACGCCTCTATCCGAGACTATCTGTGTGGGCAACCCGTGAAGACGAAAAATGTGTACAAAAAATTGTTTAGCCAACTGAGGCGCTGAAGGAAGACCAGGAAGAGGGATGAAATGTGCCATCTTGGAGAATCGATCAACGACCACCCAAACAACAGTGTTGCCACGGGATGGGGGTAGGTCTGTAATAAAATCCATACCAATCAGAGACCAAGGCTGTTCGGGGACAGGCAGAGGATGAAGAAAACCAGCGGGCTTCTGGCGAGGAGTCTTATCCCGGGCACAGACAGTGCAGGCTCGCACAAAGTCCACGACATCCGTCTCCAGAGTCGGCCACCAATAGAAGCGAGAGATGAGTTGCACAGATTTCTTGATGCCTGCATGACCTGCGAGATGGGAGGAGTGACCCCATTTGAGGATTCCGAGGCGTTGGCGTGGAGAGACGAAGGTCTTTCCTGGAGGAGTTTGCCTGATGGAGGCTGGAGAAGTGGAAATCAGGCAGTCAGGAGGAATGATGTGTTGCGGAGAGAGTTCAACTTCCGAGGCATCCGAGGAACGAGAGAGAGCATCGGCCCTAATGTTCTTATCGGCAGGCCGAAAGTGAATTTCAAAATTAAATCGGGCAAAGAACAGAGACCACCTGGCCTGGCGAGGATTCAGCCGTTGGGCAGACTGGAGATAGGAGAGGTTCTTGTGATCGGTGTAAATAATAACTGGAAATCTTGATCCCTCCAGCAGATGCCTCCATTCCTCAAGTGCTAATTTAATGGCTAGAAGCTCTCGATCCCCGATGGAGTAGTTCCTCTCCGCTGGAGAGAAGGTCCTAGAAAAAAAACCACAAGTAACAGCATGCCCAGAAGAATTTTTTTGTAGAAGGACCGCTCCAGCTCCTACAGAGGAGGCATCAACCTCCAATAGGAAGGGTTTAGATGGGTCAGGTCTGGAGAGCACGGGAGCCGAAGAAAAGGCAGACTTGAGCCGTTTAAAGGCGTCTTCCGCTTGAGGAGGCCAAGACTTGGGATTGGCATTTTTTTTGGTTAAAGCCACGATAGGGGCCACAACGGTAGAAAAATGTGGAATAAATTGCCTGTAATAATTGGCGAACCCCAAAAAACGTTGGATAGCACGGAGTCCGGAGGGGCGTGGCCAATCTAAGACGGCAGAGAGTTTGTCTGGATCCATTTGTAGTCCCTGGCCAGAGACCAAGTATCCTAGGAAAGGAAGAGATTGGCATTCAAACAGACATTTCTCTATCTTGGCATAAAGTTGATTGTCACGAAGTCTCTGAAGAACCATACGGACATGCTGGCGGTGTTCTTCTAGATTGGCAGAAAAAATCAGGATATCGTCCAGATATACAACAACACAGGAGTATAAGAGATCACGAAAAATTTCATTAACAAAGTCTTGGAAGACGGCAGGGGCGTTGCACAGGCCAAAGGGCATGACCAGATACTCAAAGTGTCCATCTCTAGTGTTAAATGCCGTTTTCCATTCATCCCCCTCTCTGATGCGGATGAGATTATAAGCACCTCTTAAGTCCAGTTTGGTAAAGATGTGGGCACCTTGGAGGCGATCAAAGAGTTCAGAGATGAGGGGTAGGGGGTAGCGGTTTTTTACCGTGATTTTATTAAGACCACGGTAGTCAATGCAAGGACGTAGAGAGCCATCTTTTTTGGACACAAAGAAAAATCCGGCTCCGGCAGGAGAGGAGGATTTACGGATAAAGCCTTTTTTTAAATTTTCCTGGATGTACTCCGACATAGCAAGAGTCTCTGGGGCGGACAGAGGATAGATTCTGCCCCGGGGTGGAGTAGTGCCCGGGAGGAGGTCAATAGGACAATCATAAGGCCTGTGAGGAGGTAGAGTCTCAGCTTGTTTTTTGCAAAAAACATCCGCAAAGTCCATATAGGCCTTAGGGAGACCGGTTACAGGGGGAACCACAGAGTCACGGCAAGGGGTACTGGGAACCGGTTTTAGGCAGTCCTTGAAACAAGAGGGCCCCCAACTCTTGATCTCCCCAGTGGACCAATCCAGGGTTGGGGAATGGAGTTGAAGCCAGGGTAGTCCAAGGAGGATTTCGGAAGTGCAATTGGGGAGGACCAAAAATTCAATCTTCTCGTGATGAGGTCCGATGCACATTAGAAGGGGCTCCGTGCGGAAACGTATGGTACAGTCCAATCTTTCATTGTTTACACAATTGATGTAGAGGGGTCTGGCGAGACTGGTCACTGGGATGTTGAACCTGTTGACGAGAGAGGCCAAAATAAAATTTCCTGCAGATCCGGAATCCAAGAAGGCCATAGTAGAGAAGGAGAAGGCAGAGGCAGATATCCGCACAGGCACAGTAAGACGTGGAGAAGCAGAGTAGACATCAAGGACTGTCTCACCTTTGTGCGGAGTCAGCGTACGTCTTTCCAGGCGGGGAGGACGGATAGGACAATCCTTCAGGAAGTGTTCGGTACTGGCACAGTACAGGCAGAGATTCTCCATGCGGCGTCGTGTCCTCTCTTGAGGTGTCAGGCGAGACCGGTCGACCTGCATAGCCTCCACGGCGGGAGGCACAGGAACGGATTGCAGGGGACCAGAGGAGAGAGGAGCCGGGGAGAAAAAACGCCTTGTGCGAACAAAGTCCATATCCTGGCGGAGCTCCTGACGCCTTTCGGAAAAACGCATGTCAATGCGAGTGGCAAGATGGATGAGTTCATGTAGGTTAGCAGGGATTTCTCGTGCGGCCAGAACATCTTTAATGTTGCTGGATAGGCCTTTTTTAAAGGTCGCGCAGAGGGCCTCATTATTCCAGGATAATTCTGAAGCAAGAGTACGGAATTGTACGGCGTACTCGCCAACGGAAGAATTACCCTGGACCAGGTTTAACAGGGCAGTCTCAGCAGAAGAGGCTCGGGCAGGTTCCTCAAAGACACTTCGAATTTCCGAGAAGAAGGAGTGTATAGAGGCAGTGACGGGGTCATTGCGGTCCCAGAGCGGTGTGGCCCATGACAGAGCTTTTCCAGACAGAAGGCTGACTACGAAAGCCACCTTAGACCTTTCAGTAGGAAACTGGTCCGACATCATCTCCAAGTGCAGGGAACATTGGGAAAGAAAGCCACGGCAGAATTTAGAGTCCCCATCAAATTTATCCGGCAAGGATAGTCGTAGACCAGAAGCGGCCACTCGCTGCGGAGGAGGTGCAGGAGCTGGCGGAGGAGATGATTGCTGAAGCTGTGGTAGTAGCTGCTGTAGCATCACGGTCAGTTGAGACAGCTGTTGGCCTTGTTGCGCTATCTGTTGTGACTGCTGGGCGACCACCGTGGTGAGGTCGGCGACAACTGGCAGAGGAACTTCAGCGGGATCCATGGCCGGATCTACTGTCACGATGCCGGCTGGCAGGTAGTGGATCCTCTGTGCCAGAGAGGGATTGGCGTGGACCGTGCTAGTGGATCGGTTCTAAGTCACTACTGGTTTTCACCAGAGCCCGCCGCAAAGCGGGATGGTCTTGCTGCGGCGGTAGTGACCAGGTCGTATCCACTAGCAACGGCTCAACCTCTCTGACTGCTGAAGATAGGCGCGGTACAAGGGAGTAGACAGAAGCAAGGTCGGACGTAGCAGAAGGTCGGGGCAGGCAGCAAGGATCGTAGTCGGGGGCAACGGCAGGAGGTCTGGAACACAGGCTAGGAACACACAAGGAAACGCTTTCACTGGCACAATGGCAACAAGATCCGGCGAGGGAGTGAAGGGGAAGTGAGGTATAAATAGGGAGTGCACAGGTGAACACACTAATTGGAACCACTGCGCCAATCAGCGGCGCAGTGGCCCTTTAAATCGCAGAGACCCGGCGCGCGCGCGCCCTAGGGAGCGGGGCCGCGCGCGCCGGGACAGGACAGACGGAGAGCGAGTCAGGTACGGGAGCCGGGATGCGCATCGCGAGCGGGCGCTACCCGCATCGAGAATCGCATCCCGGCTGGAGACGGTATCGCAGCGCACCGGGTCAGTGGAGCTGCCCGGAGCGCTGCGGTAGCGAGAGAGAAGCGAGCGCTCCGGGGAGGAGCGGGGACCCGGAGCGCTCGGCGTAACAAGAATGCTGCTTATAGGGCTGTGCTTTCACTCAACGCTGCCAAAGCCTTTGACAGTTTTGAGTGGACTTTTCTTTGGAGTGTGATGCAGCGCATGGGGTTTGGGCCTGTGTTATTAAAATGGGTTCAATTACTGTATGTTGCTCCCCGTGCTAGAATCCGGGCTAATGGCTTGCTTTCCCACTCATTTCCTCTGGGGCGTGGGACTCGTCAGGAGTGTCCCCTCTCCCCTTTTCTATTGCAATAGAACCCCTGACGGCAATAATTAGGACCTCTTCTGAGGTCAAGGGCTTTTGTTATGAGAATTTGGAGGAACGTATTGCCCTCTATGCTGATGACATGCTCCTTTTCCTGGGGGATACACCACACTCCCTAGCACCCTTAATATCCATTATTGAATCTTATGGTAGTTACTCTGGCCTAGCTATTAATGGACAAGTCCACACTCCTTCCTCTTGATTCCCTCCCCCCGATGACAGTGCTCGATAGGGTTGGCCTCCCAGTAGTCTCTAGATTTAAATATTTAGGTGTATCTGATACTACTCTCCCCTCAGATTACGTTACTCTCAATCTTCTTCCATTACTAGATCACAGCTCTCAGAAGGTGGCTACTTGGCTTAAGCTCCCCCTCTCTATGGTGGGTAGATCTAACTTAGTGAAAATGGTCCTTATGCCTCAGTTTTTATATATTCTGCATAACTCCCCTGTTTGGACCCCTATGAAATATTTTCTTAGGATCCAGGCTCTGTATAGGGAGCTTATTTGGAACAGTAGAACTGCTAGAATCTGTCTTGAAACGCTGCAGTGGGGTAAAGAGGAGGGTGGCTTATCTGTCCCGAACCTCTGGTTGTATTTTTTGGCATCGCAGGTTCAACAGCTGAAGGGGTGGGTGCAATTTGATACTATGGGGCACAACATGACTCCCATCTACCAGCTAGAACTGGCTGCACAGACTCGTATTCCTGATCTCCCTCCCAGCTTTATCCTTATTCGTAAGGTCTGGATGAAGTTTAGGGAACTTCTGCGGTATCCTGTTTTTGTAACGTACTCTCCTTAATGGCATAATCTTAATCTCCCTGAATTGTACTCCCTGCCAGATGTTGCTCTTTGGGTCTCTCATGAGGCTCTATATCTTTCCCAGGTGTATGATGGGCTGACATTGAAGTCCTTTGCTCGGCTGCAGGAGGCTTTTAATTTACCACATTCTTTTTTTTACCGTTACCTGCAGTTGAGACATGCTTTGGATACGCAGTCTCGAGCCTGTGACTTGACTGTCAGCTCCCATGTGGTGGTGAAAGATCTGTTCACTCAGGTTTCCACTAAGGGGGCGATATCGGCATTGTATAGGGAATTGCTGTCTCATACTATGAGGCCTATCCCTTGACAGCTAAAGTTAAATGGGAGGTGGATGTTGGTCCCTTATCGGATGAGCAATGGACTCAAATTTTAGCTATGACCCTGCGGCTTGCCGTATCAGAGGCTCATCGGGTGTCCCAAATTTTTCTATTGCATCGCTTGTATCCTACTCCTGCTTTGCTGCATAGGATTGGGGTGCGGCCGGATTCCTGTTGCCCCTGATGCTCCTTGCCTGATGCCCATTTGCTCCATGTGATGTGGGACTGTGCTCCACTTACATGGTTCTGGATAGATGTAGGGCAATTGATTTGATGTGTATCTTAGGCTACTTGGATGGGCTGGATGAAGATGGTGGACTCTGTATAGGTATTTGTAGAATTTTGTACCAGGCTCGTAAATTGATTGCATAACACTGTCTCCGAGCTCATTCCTAAATTGAATCATATTATCAGATTGGAGAAGGTTGTATATCTTAAGAGAAAAGCCATACGTAAATTTGAACTCATCTGGGGTCCCTGGATTGATACTCCTGGTCTGCCATCCACGTACATACACAGGACTCCTATGGAGGTGCTGGCAGGGGGTTTGGGAGGGTCTACTCACTAATGCGGTCTGTTGCCTTGAATTTCTTCCTTTTGTTCCTTCTCATTTTGTGTAGGTAGCGCTGTGTTCTGTGATTTGTCAGCTGATCTCTTCTATGTGGGATGTCTATGCAATTGTTCTCTGCCTGCACTGTCCGTATATGTATACCACTTTTCCGATTGAACTTGTTTATATATATCATAATATTGGAGAGTAGTGCTGGTTTTTCCATGAGGATATATTGTCTGCCATACTCCTATTCCATGTGTGCGCACTGTGGTCTGGTACTGTCCTACTGTTTTCTTTGTAAAGTTACATCAGATCTGTTTTGGGGGAAGGACACGAGACATTGGGGGGGAGGGTTGTTTTTGTGTGGGAGGGATGGGTGGAGGGTCGGGGTTTTGTGTTTTTGTATGTTCTTTTTTTTATGCTAAAATGTTCAATAAAAATTTTCTGATTTAAAAAAAAAAAAAAAACTTTTTTATTTACCATAAGGAGTGCAATAGCAAAAATTAGTTTTAACCCCTTAAAGACTCAGCGTTTTTCCGTTTTTGCATTTTCGTTTTTTCCTCCTTACCTTTAAAAAATCATAACTCTTTCAATTTTGCACCTAAAAACATATGCTGGCTTATTTTTTGCGCCACCAATTCTACTTTGTAATTACATCAGTAATTTTACCCAAATATCTATGGCGAAACAGAAAAAAAAATCATTGTGAGACAAAATTGAAAAAAAACACCATTTTGTAAATTTTGGGGGCTTCCGTTTCTACACAGTAAATTTTTCGGTAAAAATGACACCTTATCTTTATTCTGTAGGTCCATACGATTAAAATGATACCCTACTTATATAGGTTTGATTTTGTTGTACTTCTGGAAAAAATCATAACTACATGCAGAAAAATTTCTCATAGGAAACCAGTGATCGATGATTCTGCCGCTTGACTGCTCATGCCTGGATCTCAGGCACTGAGCAGTCATTCGGCGATCGGACAGCGAGGAGGCAGGTAGGGACCCTCCGACTGTCCTGTAAGCTGTTTGGGATGGCGCGATTTCACCGTGGCTATCCCGAACAGCTCCCTGAGCTAACCGGCATACTTTCACTTTAGACGCGGCGTTCAATGCCGCACGCTATTAGCCATTAGCCGTTGTTAGAGGCCGGGCCTGACCCACTATGATGCTGGGCCACGCCGTGGCCCCGCGTTATAGATCAGGAGCGGACTCATGACGTACCGGTACGTCATGAGTCCTTAAGGGGTTAATGAGAGTGCCCATTTAGTCTGGGATTAGAAAATCATGACTGCTTTCTTCCAAAAACTGCACCACAACTGTCCACGGGTTGTGTCTTGTACTGCAGCGCATTTCCAATTAAGTGAATGGGGCCAACCTCCAACATCACACACAACCTGTGAACAGCTGTCTTTAAAGAAAGGAAAAAAGCTGTCATGTTTTATTCTAATCCTGGACATCTCCCTTAAAGTGTACCTCTAGTGCTTTTATGAAAAGTGACTATTGTGCAGCACAAATTTTAAATTGGCCCCTTCAATGCCAGAACAGAACACCATACAAAAAAAAAGCTTAAGATTCTAGATTGACCCAACATGAGAGAATATAAACTAAAAGACTGACCTAGGAGATTATGTGAGTTTTGCAGCATTTAATGGTTAACACTCACCAGTGCGAATCTCTTTAGCAATTTTCTCCTCTTTACACAGCTGGGTTACACCAACATAAGTCTCTTCTTCTTTTGTTATATCCTCAACTTTGATATCAGCCAGAATTTTTATCTAATTTATTACATAAGGAATGAATAATGTACAGTTAGGAAGTCAGGTAAGGAAGTTAAAAAAACAACAACAACAAATAAAATAAATAAGGGAGGCATTTAACATTACCATTCAGCAGTGTTGGAAAGCTGAATGACACATGGTGACAGTGATATCAGGAGGACCAATATGGCTGCTGTGGAACCATGCAGTCCTGACTAGGGATGAGCGAATAAAATCTGACAAATACGAATTGGTTACGAATTTCAGGAAAAATTTGATTTGCAACTAATGCGAATATCGCCATCGCTTCATTAAACTCAATTTGGTGCGGCCAGGCTCCAGGGCATCTAAAATGGCAGATCCACATGTGAGGACATAGGGCAAGGAATCCTAGGAAGGTGGGATGACCCTTAATCACATGCAGGATGCAGTCTATCAACAGCCAGCCACCCAGCCCTATATAATCGGCAGCCATCTTGCGGCCAGTCACTTCAGCCTTTTATTGCAGAGAGAGAGAGATAGAGAGAGAGAGAGACAGACAGCATTGTGTGTTGCACAGAAAATAATTTTTTACAGCAGAGATTCACCTCCCAGTCACATCAGCGTTCTATTGCAGAGAGAGCAGAGAGCAGTGTGTGTTCCACAGAAAAGCATTTTTACAGCAGCGATTCAACTCCCAGTCACATTAGCGTTCTATTGCAGAGAGGGACAGAGAGCAGTGTGTTGCACAGGAAAGCTTTTTTACAGCAGCGATTCACCTCAAGCCCAAATCCAGCCTAGAAGCACTGATATGGAAGGGAGTGAGGTTGAATGAGAAAGTGGAATTTTGGGTGTAGTACACAGCGACTGTGTGCTGCAGCACTGGTGTGTACAACAACAGAAAAGCTAAAAGTAGCCAGCCAGTTAAGTTAAGCAGAGCACTAAAAGCATATTGTCCTCTATTAAGTGTAACCTGTGCGTATATCTAAGTGGTGTACCATTTTGTTCCTGTTAAAGTCTTAAGGGCCTAGATACTGTGAAAGGCCAGCCAAAAGTACACACCTGCTGTTGTTGTAGACAAATACTGTTTTAAGCATACTGGTGCGCATTGTCCTCCCCTCATAAGTGCATACCACATACGTACATATAAGTGGTGAACCATTTTGTTCCTGTTAAAGTCTTAAAGGCCTAGATTCTGTGAAAGGCCAGCCAAAAAGGTACACACCTGCTGGTGTTGTATACAAATACTGTTTTAAGCGTAGTGGAGTGTATTGTACTCCCCTCATATACGCACTAAGTATGTCAGGCAGAAAAGTGACAGGATGTGCACAGAGGAGTGGCATATGCCTAAATTCATCAGGCAGAGGTCGCAGCAGACTAGGGGCGAGTGGCAGCAGGAGTCGCAGCGAGAGGCCTGAGCTCCCGGTATCCGCTAGCGGCCATGTGTCGACCAGTAACCCATCTGCCGTCATCGATTGGTTAACACGGTCATCCACTTCATCACAAGTGACATCTGACACCCCCAGTCAACAGTCGGTGGGTTCCTCAGACACAACCCTCAGTTGGCATGGCCCGGGAGCAGTCCCTGTCCTCCCATTACTTCTGTCCTATGCTGTTCCCACTCCCACAGAAGTATCTTATGCTGTGGGTTCAGCTCCACTATATAGTGAGGACGATCTACTAGAGGACAGTCAGCAGCTACTGCCCAGCCAAGAAGTGGAGGAGACATCAGCCGCTTCCTCTGCTAGGCGGGCAAGTAGTGATGAGGAGAGTGGCGTGGGAGGTGGTGTTGCGAGCGTTCAGGCTCCTGAAGCAGACACTGTTGAGGAACCTGAGGTGGACATCAGTGAAGTGCAGACACAACTCAATGATGATGAAGCCGATCGCACTTGGGAGCTGGGTGCTTCATCATCATCAGGAGAAGATGGTTGCAGGTTGCCCGTGAGGCAGCAGCTGAGCCAGCAAGGTGGTAGCATGGTTGGCAGATCAGCTACTCGGCGGTGTGGCAGTTTTTCATAAAGCATCCGGAGGATGTTAACCTGGCCACATGCAAGATGTGTTGGAAGAAGGTGAAGTGTGGCCAGGGTCCCAATGTTGGCACCACAGCCCTGCGTCAACATATGCAGCGTCACCATAAAGAGGCCTAAGAGAACCTTGGCTCCGATGTGATGGTCCAGCCTGCTGCATCACCCAGTGGCACGCCGCTTTCAGCCAGCCAAGGCTACACCACCTCAGCCAGGGGAGCTGTGTGTCATAACCATCTTTTATCACTCCAGATGCTCCTGCTCCTCTTACTTTGAGTCAGTCATTTCGCCAGCAATCCATCGGATTTCAGAGGTGGAGGAGTCCCAAGCCATCATTTCTTTGTGAAGAAGGCAGTACCAGCCCTGCACAATTTTGTGGAACAGAAAGTGGGCCAGTCCTTGAGCCTGTCGGTGTGTACCAAAGTGCACGGCAGCACCGACGTGTGGAGCTGTAACTACGGTCAGGGACAATACATGTCCTTTACGGCCCACTGGGTGAATGTGGTTCCTGCACAGCCACAACAGCAACTTGGACAGGTCACGCAGCTTCCACCTCCACGATCTCAGGCCATTGGTCTTGTGACAGTGTGCGACTCCACCTCCTCATCCTCCATTGCACGGACAAGTCTAAGTGCCCCTCCAGCATACCATGTGTGCAGGGCATGGCGGTGTCACGTAGTTCTTCACATGGTTTGCCTTGGCGAACAGTCACACAGGGGAGGAACTGCTAAAAGTCATTCATCAAGAAATCCAATCATGGCTTACTCCACGAAAACTTTAAATGGGAACCATGGTGACCGACAACGGGAAGAACATCTTGTCTGTGCTGCAACAAGGAAGCCTTAGACATGATCCCTACATGGCACACGTGTTTAATCGGGTTGTGAAGCGGTTCCTGATGTGTTCCCCCCATCTGAAAGAAATCCTAACAATTGAAAGGAATGTTTGCATGCACTTCAGCCACTCGTACACCGCAAAGCACACCCTCTTTGAGCTGCAGCATCAGAATGGTATCCCCAAACATAGTCTGATTTGCGACGTTTCCACGCGCTGGAATTCCACCCTCCATATGTTGGACCAACTATATGAACAGAGAAAAGCCATCACCGATTTCTTGATGATCCAAGCGGATAGGGGGACTATCCTTCAATGTCAACCAGTAACTTCAATGTCAACCAGTGGCAGCTCATATGTGACACCTGCCGTTTGCTCAGGCCCTTTGAGGAAGCCACATTATTAGTCAGTCGCCAGGACTACAGGATAAACAGTCATTTCACTGCTTCATCTACTACAACATGTGTTGGAAACAATGGCTGGTCAGGGCACTAGAGACATGGTGCCTCAATCTCACAGCCACATGAGCCCTGTGGGGGCTGAACTGGAGGAGGAGGGGCACAGTAGAGTACAGTTTAGGTTTCGCCAGATGGGTGGTTTTTCTAGTCATCTGACAGGAGAGGAGGAGCACGAGCAGCTAGAGGGTTATGAGGAAGGCGAGACAGAGGACCCAGACACACCGTGGCAGTATGCAGTGGAGATGGAGGCAGGGAGTCCCTAGAGTCACTTGCACAAATGGCACGATGCATGCTTACTTGCTTGCGTAGTGACCAGCAAATTGTCACCATTCAGCAGCGGGATGACTTATGGCTTTCCACCTTATTGGACTTTCGCTACCAGCGCAAAATGGGGGCCTTTTTTACACCCGCTGAGAGGGAGGAGAAACTGACCTACTACAGAGACATCCTACGCAGTCAGTTGGCCGATGCCTATCTGTACAATCGCCCATCCTCTCTCAGGTCTGACTCGGCGGGCCCTTTGTGCTCACCTTCCACTGCCATGGCTGCTAGGGAGGGGTGGGGTGGCAGGAGCAGTACCAGCCCCATCAGCAGCAGCCTGAGTCTACAGTCGCTCATGAGTAGCTTTCTTCACCCGCATAGTGAAGCAACTCATCAGCAGCAGGTAGACCTGGAGCAGGACCTGAACCAGCAGGTGGTGGCATACCTTGACATGACCATGCAAACACACATCGAAGATCCGCTGGACTTCTGGGCAGCCAAACTTGATTTGTGGCAGCAACTAGCAAATTTTGCCCTGGAAAAGCTGTCCTGCCAGGCCTGTAGTGTGCCATCAGAGAGGTGTTTAGTGCGGCGGGAGCCATAGTAACCCCAAGGAGAACTCGTCTGTCCATGAAAAATGTGGAGAGACTGACTTTTGTGAAGATAAATCAGCCACGAATCAGTCAGGATATCCAGCCACCAATGCCTGATGCATCAGAGTACATTGACCATGGTGCCACACCAACACTTCACAAATATGGATAGTGCTAAACATATTTACGGCGCTGCTCCCCAGTTACAGACATTCCTCCGCATCAGACCATAAGTAAGTATTGAGGATATGCATTACGTAAAACTTAACTTTTAATAATATTCTTAGGATAAAATATATGTACCCAATTTTTTTTTTAAATAAAACAAAAGGAAAGGTGTGCAAAAAACACCATGTGCCATCTACACCACCAACTATTGATGTGATGCAAAGTCCTCTAAAAAGGTGGAAGGGAACAACGTATGGTCCATTGTAACCGGTGGGGATTAAAACCTACTCTCGCATTATTAATTCCCTTCTTGGCAAGTGTTACTCACCCAAAAAAGGGAGGCCCCACATAGGAACCTCTCCCTATTTCCCCCGAAAAACACTGCAATTTCCCGGGGTTTTTAGGTGGAAATCAAGAGTTTCCTGTGTGGGGCCGCCCTTTTTAGAGTAACACTTGCAAAGTAGGGAATTAATAGGGCGATAATAGGGCCTTACAGGGGAAGTTTTTACCCCCCACCTGCTACAATGGACAATATGTTGTTCCCTTCCACCTTTTCGAGGAAAGTGTTAATCGTCTTAAAAAGGGCAGCCCCACACAGGAATAAATCCCTATTTCCACCTAAAAACCCTGGGAAATGGCAGTCTTTGTAGGTGGAAATAGGGAGAGCTTCCTGTGTGGGGCCACCCTTTTTTAGGGCGAGTAACATTGCCAAGAAGGGAATTAATAATGCGAGAGTAGGGCCTTATAGGGGAAGTTTTTAACGCCACTGGTTACAATGGACCATACGTTGTTCCCTTCCACCTCTTAGAGGTCTTTGCATCACATCAATACTTGGTGGTGTAGGTGGCACATGGTGTTTTTTGCACACTTTTCCTTTCGGATCCATATATTTTATCCTAAGCATAATCATTAAAAGTTAAGTTTTCCGTAATGCATATCCTCAATACTTACTTGTGCACACTAACACGTTTACAAAAGAGACCGTTTTCTTCTGCCTACCTGACTCATCTACTATTCTGATCCTGTCATCCGCCTGATGCCACACATCTGATGGATGCCAAGTTATCCTTTTTTCACCCACCTTCATCACTGGGTACTGGTATTGCCACCCACCGCACCACTCTGTCACCGGGTCACTTTCAGGACTCCTGATGCTGCTGCCACCTCCAGGCTGTCTCATTCTGCCCCCATATGTTATCATGCTGATGCCAGCTCCAAGCTGTCTCATACAGCCACTATATTTTCTGCTCATGCTGTGCCCAAATCCAGGCTTTGTCATTCAGCCACTATATGCTGCCGCCAACTCCAGGCTGTGTCATTCAGCCTCTATATGTTCGCCTCATGCTGCCGCAAACTCCAGGTTGTGTCATTCAGCCACTATACGCTGCCACCAACTCCAGGCTGTGTCAGCCGGCCACTATGTGGTCTCCTCATGCTGCTGCTACCTCCACGCTGTGTCATTCAGCCACTGTATGGTCTCCTCATACTGATGCCACCTCCAGGCTCTGTCATTGTGCCACTCTGCGACAGTGATTCTAATAGCGACTGTCTAATCTGCATGTCATACTTAACAGTATTATTTCACAAACCCAGCACACACCCTATGCGTGTAACAGCAAGGCAAAGTGTTCTACACCCCTATTGAGGCTCTCTGTAGGCCAGAAATAGCCGTTTTTAATAGCGATTCACTGCAAATAAATTTGTACCGAAACAATTTTTTGGGAAAATTTGGCAAATCAGCTGAATCAAATTTTTCAAAAATTTGCTCATCTCTAGTCCTGACCCAAGCTCTTTGGCTCTTTCCATCTGCTCCCATCCTATGTGTAGTCCTCATGCCTCTCTGTCCACTGAATGCTCCCCTCAAAACTCTTCAGCAACTCTCCTCCTCCTCCTCGTTCTCTCCAATGTACACATGGAAGTGAAGCTACCCCCAGAGGCACCTACCGGCATGCACTGGGAGGGGAAATCCTGATTGGTAGGCGTTAGAAGGTGGGAAATGTGAAAGAGAGCGGCTGTGACATGCATTTTCTTTCAAACTCACTGTGATTTCAAAAGGGGCCGGCTCTCTACAACAGTTTTACGGCAGCAGAATCTATTGAATTCTATGGGGTCTGCAGCGGATTTTCCGCTGCTGAAAATTTGCAGCGAAGAGCCCTCCCCTTTCAAATTCGCAGCGAAAAACACACTGCAAGTTCAAAAGAAAATATGCTTGTGTGAATGCACGTTCACACGTATGCAGATTTAATGTGTAGGATTTGATGCACAGGATTTTCTGCTGCAGATTTCAATGTAAACTAAATGACTGAGCACAGCTTCTAATCTGCAGTTACATATCCTGCGCATCACATCTGCGCAGGATCCTGTACGTGTGAACTTACCCTTAAATGGGTTACAGATATGTTAGCTTCTAAGTATGTTTCTAAGTCAACTTGTGCGTTTTTTTTCCTTCCAAAAAGTTACATTTCCTAAATCTTGCATAAATGCTAAGATATACTTAAAAGGGAAGAGAATTCATGGGCTGTGTACTGACAAAAGTAAAAAATTTTTGCTCAAACACGAGATTTTGATTTTACGTCTGACCTCAATCATACAAGTTTGCTAAAATCCCTCCTAACGGTTTAAAGGGGTTTCCTGGCCTTAAAAATGTTTTAAAAGGGCTGTAGTATACATTCACATCTGTAAGATGCGGAACTAGAGTTTTAGTTTTTCTATCTTTTGTGCAATACACAGAATAAATAAATACACCCCTACTAACATCTAATAAAATTCACCAGGGTCTCTACTTGATGTAATATCTCAAAAAGAGGCTGTCCACACTGCTAAATTTCTGTCTCAAATATTTTGTCTGTAGTGGGCGCTGATTAAATCCATCGGCGTTAGGACAACACAGACATGTACCATCACCATTGAAGACAATGCAGAATTCCGCCAAAAGAATGAACATGTCAGGAATCCTAAATTTAAGCATGGTTTTGTAAGTTTCTGTGACAAGCATTATAGTTAGACCTCAGGCAATCCTCTACTTGATTTTTATGCTACAAATGTTATTAAAGAGGTTGTACAGTGAAAGACGACTTATCCCCTATCAACAGTGCTGTACTAGGGTATCTACAGAGCTTCCAAAGAAATGAATAGAACATGTGCAGTCTGCAGCATGTCCCCCCCCCCCCTCAGAGAGCTGGGGCCCAGTTCAGAAGATCAAGGGGGTCCCAACGGTTACACCCTCCCCACGATCAGACACTTATCCCCTATCCTGTGGGCAGGGGTTAAGTTGTATTTCACTTGATAACCCCTTTGAGAACTATACACTACATAATATCAACATATTGCACATGATTATAGATTGTCTGTATTTCAGCTTTAAAGGGGTATTCCAGGAAAAAAACATTTTTATATATATCAACTGGCTCCAGAAAGTTAAACAGATTTGTAAATTACTTCTATTAAAAAATCTTAATCCTTTCAGTACTTATGAGCTTCTGAAGTTAAGGTTGTTCTTTTCTGTCTAAGTCCTCTCTGATGACACTTGTCTCGGGAAACGCCCAGTTTAGAAGAGGTTTGCTATGGGGATTTGCTTCTAAACTGGGCGTTTCCTGAGACACGTGTCATCAGAGAGGACTTAGACAGAAAAGAACAACCTTAACTTCAGAAGGTCATAAGTACTGAAAGGATTAAGATTTTTTAATAGAAGTAATTTACAAATCTGTTTAATTTTCTGGAGCCAGTTGATATATATAAAAAAAGTTTTTTCCTGGAACACCCCTTTAAAGGCTGGATTTAACCATTTAAAGAATCGTTGAAAAAAATGGCTCATTATGTAAATTAGTACAATTCCAATTTTGTAATCCTTCCATACATTTTAATGGTAAGCACTTAGAAGCACAACTTTATGTTTAGGGGGGATATACTAATTTATACTGTGTACTGTATTTAAAGGGAGTCTATCACTAGTTTGGTAATATCAAACTGCTGGTATCGATGAATAGAGGACGTTACACTGTAATGAACGTTCCCTTTAGTACGTTCATATGAAACATCCCTGTCCAGGAAAACATTTTAATTCAATATACAAATTGGCATCTCTAGGAGCACAGCTATGCCCACCCAGACCCCTCCCATTCTCCTTCTATAGCCATGCCTGACCAAGAGTGAGGAGATGGGATAGGTCTGGGTGGCCATAATAGTGCTCCTAGAGATGCAATCATGCCCCTCATACAAAGAACCAATTTGTATATTGAATAAAAACTTTTTTCTGGACAATGAAGCAGCATGTCAACATACTAAAGTGTTCATTACACAATAATGTCCTCTATTCAGCAATACCAGTTGAATTTTACCAAACTGATGGTATAACATTAATGTCTAGAGACTGAACACTCTCAGATGGAATTAGGTAGTTCCACCTACCTGAAGATCTGTAGAGACATTAAGATTTTCCTCTGAATAACTTTTCGAATATGGAGGACTAAGGCATCTCTCTTGTGTTTCTTTCTTTCTGGATTCATCTGTAGAAAACAAACATAATTGGGGAGGTGGGATTTATCATTGGTTTTACCGTTTTTGGGCCACTGATTTGTCGCAACATTTGGTGCAGTTGCCGTTTAGAGACTTTTCAATGCTTTTTCTAAAGTTGTGTAGCTATGCTATAGTCTGGTAAAACATTTTTTTGTATTTATTACGTGTGACTTGTTGCAAAATTTGTCACAAATCTACACCAGCCCTGACCTGGCTTACAAAACGGGCTTGGACTATATTTGTAAAAAGTTGTAGATTTTGGAGAAATGGGTTAAAAAGTCACAGAAAAAGTCGCAGAGTTGGAACCATACAAAGTGGTGCACTAAAGTGTAATTTCAAAAAAGTATCTACTAGGTTCATATTTGTCACATCCTATGCAGCCATTTTATATATTTGGTGCAAGTACCATTAACATCACACAAATTACAGGTGTAGAAAATTCTTATCCTGTGGAACAGTCTCACGATGCAAAAAACACGCATTTCTTTATGGCTTTGAAGTAGTCAAATAAATGCATGTGGTAAAACTGCAATGTTTTTTGTTGGAGTGTTCATGTTGTTATAATAAGGTTTTGGACTGCACATTTGCATTGTCCAGATTTCTTGTACTAAACTTAAAATAATTTAAATGGTCTTCATATGAAAAAAGCCCTGTACAACTTTTTCTAGAAGTAAACAATATAGAAAAAATTACATGTGGCAAGAAATGTAATTTTGGTGTGGTACATACAAAAGTGTGACCTGCATTTTAAACAAGCCATTAACCTTTATGGGAAAAGACCTTACCAAAATTTTGAAAACACTAAAAAACGCACACAGCTTCTGCACTGTGACAAGATACACGTCAGGGCCTTTTACCCAGGGCACTTATAGGCCAAATGGGCTCTGCACTGTGACTTGGTGATCAGCCATCAATCAAGCAAATCCCTTTTCAACAGCTTATCGATGGAATCGTGCCACCCTAAAAATCATTGTTAGTCAGCATTACATCTCTTTGTGTAATGTGCTTCCCAAAATAATGGAAGTAAACAGCTACATAAGAGATCTGGCAATCATTCATGCAGATCTTCATTTACAACAACTGGGCCCTGGAAAGGCTCCTTTAGCTCGACAAAATAGGAACCTAGTCAGATAAAAGCAGGACTGGATAAAAATGTTTTTTTTTTTTTTTTCTCCATTCTTTTTACCTGGTGATACCAGAGTCTGGTAATTTTTTATCATAAAGTCCTTGTACTGATCCTTGTGCTCTTCTAAATACTCCCACTCCTCCATGGAGAAACAGACAGTGACATCTTCACATCTTACAGGAACCTGATAAACACAAAGGGACACATTTATTTAGAACGTTCTGGCTTCTTCAGTCCAATTATGATGACAACCCATAACTTATTGTCTTCTAACAGACTATTATTACTGCTAATGTAATGAGGAAGCAAACAGAAAAATTCATATTGGGGCCCAGCGTCTGTCTTTTTTTTTTAAGCTACAGTATCTCTTTAAATTCTTCATTTGAATGTGACCAGGAAGTGTTAAAAGGGAAACTGGCAGGCTGTTCACTTACACTAAACCCAATACACTGGGTTAAAGTGTGGGTGAACAGCATTAAAATGCGAGGTTGCTTACTTGTATTAATAAAGTATAGCTAGCGTTAGAGGTCTTTATTTTTGTAGTTGCATTACACAGCTCTGCACAATGAAGGAGAAGAGCCAGCTTGACGCGCTCCCCTGCCTCCTCCATATTACCCGCCCCCATAATGAATATGCAAAAATATGCACTCTCGCTGGGGCGGGCAAGATGGTAGAATATGGAGGAGGAAGGGGAGCATGGCTTCTAATATGAAGGAAAGAAAATATGTTGGTCTAGAAATGTTATGAACCTCAAGCCCCCACACACATGAACACTTCCTCTCCCTGCTATCATCCAACCAAAGCGTCAGACATTTTTCACTGTGACGACTGAAACAAGAGTTGGATAATGTCACAATAAAAAAGATCAGTTGGTTTGCATTCATTGTTAGAACCTGTGATGTTTCCGTGTGTCACCCTACCCCCTTCACTATTGTTGCCTTGGCACCCAGAGGACTATGGAAGAGTGACTGAGTGGAACTCGGAATAGCTTCATGGGTGGGCATGAGTAAGACTGGGACTTTGATGGACTTTAGGACATCACTATTTCCACAGTTTGTGCCCTCAGTTAAAGTTCTCCAGTGACATAAAGCTCCTTATTGGATATCTTATTAAAATACCTTTATTTGCTGTTTTCATGACACATTTTGCACACGGCCCACCTTCTGTACACGGCCCACCTTCTGCACACGGCCCACCTTCTGCACACGGCCCACCTTCTGCACACGGCCCACCTTCTGAACACGGCCCACCTTCTGAACACGGCCCACCTTCTGCACAAGGCACTATATAGGGATACCTTAATTGGATTATCTCCCAGACTTACTGTCGCCTGCATTGTGTTTACTGCCCCTTCCCCCTGTGATGTCCTCAAAGATCACACTTTGGAGTACCAGACAGCTCTCGATCGAGAGCAAAACACTTGTCCTGCGGAGTGAAGTTTTGCCTGTGCTACAGTACACCACACCCGACTTGTGGAAGCCTAAGACTGTTTACAAGCTCATCAGAGCTAAGGATTTGCTGGAGCTCGTTCCAGGGCTCCCTAAGGCCACAGCAGAGACTGCTTGGGACAATGTAGCCTCTGGAAGGCTAACCAATGGACACAAGGACTTGTGGTGGATGGCCATTCAGGGGGGAACTATCTCTGAGGTCATTCATGCATGCCCGTGGCCTGTGCAAAACCAGGTACTGCCCCAGGTGCCCCTATGTGGGAGGAAACATCTATGCACATCTTTTGGCAGTGCCCCGTTGCGCAGGGCCTATTGAATACCCTGGAACTTGAACTTAGAGACACTCGGTACCCAGGAACAACCTATCGTACCATTCGGTGCTTTATGGACTTTTTCCTGGGGTTCACGGCGTGGAGTCAATCCAGGAAGCCCGGCGCCTTATGAACTGTTTTAAGGACGCTATATGGCTGGCCAAGAATCGCCTCATCTACAACAGGGAGGACATGTTCGTCCAGGACTGTCCGGACGTCGATGAAGAAGAGGATTAATGCCCCTCTGCTTCCCTTACCTCCCCATACATTTGCTCAGTAGTTTGACCCTGTGATCCGCCCTCCCCTCTACCCCAATTTGATCCCACGCCCCTCCCCCGATTACTGACTGTAATGGGTTGTTGTTTTCTTCTATATCAAGTGATGGAGCGGAGTGTTAGTGTAGCATGTGGTATGGTTTATAGCTTAGGGAACCTGTGCTGTATATTGTACTGTCATGCTCTGTGTGATTGTAATTTATTGTATGACTTGTAATGACGACTGAATGACGAATAAAGCTCTCAATACCTGTGATGTCGTTCCTATAAAAGGAGACACTGGTTCCTGAATAAAGAGAGATAGATTTTTATACCTGAAGACTGGCATTGCCTGGTTCTTTGGATAAGGAGATGCCATAATCTCTAGTTCTGCCTAGAGATATTGCCTGTGGTATGCTCGGGCTTGTCATCTGGAAGGAGAAGTCGCTCTTCGCGGAGGGGGACACAGAGGTCCCTGGTCAGGTCAGGAAGGTGGACTGTGTGCAGAATGTGGACTGTGTATAGAATGTGTGCAGAGTGCAGAATGTGTGCAGAGTGCAGAATGTGGACCGTGTGCAGAACCAGACAAAAAAAAAGGGAACCAAAAAAAAACCTTCAGACAGAAAACCAAACCATAGCAACACACACAATGGGTGGGTGCTGTGTCCCCCAATGGATCCTCCAAGAAAGAGATTTTACAGTAAGCACAAAAAAAAATCTACTTTTCTCGTCAGTTCCATTGGGGGACAGAGAGACCGTGGGACGTACGAAAGCAGTCAACGGGGTGGGAAAAATACCCAACAAAGGATCAGGCAGAAGACTGAGCCACTGCTGCCTGCAACACTTTGCGACCCAAACCAGAGTCAGCTGACGCAAACGTGTGCACCTGGTGGAATTTAGTGAAAGTATGCAAGGACAACCTGGTGCAGACTTGCAAGGCTGAAGCCCTATTGTGGAGCGCCCAAGAGGCCCCAAGGAAACGCGTGGAATGCACAGTCACCCTTTACGACGGTACGATTCCGACATGGCAGAACGGATCCACCTCGAAATGGTAACCTTGGAAGCCGGAAGACCCTTGCAACCACCCTCCGGAATCACAAAGAAGGAGTCTTTATCTAAGAGCCAAGGAACGTGCTCTCGAATCACCCAAAGTGCAAGAAAAAGTGTAAAACGCGTTACACAAAAAAAATTGCACAAAGGATGTGGTCTATCGCAAGCCATTCTCCTACAGGAGAGAGGTCCCCCAACAAACCTTACCCTTTGCCTCTGGACCAAAAGGTACCTGCAAGGTTCCAGGTTCGAAGTCCCTTTTCGCCAAAGCTACTAAGGGACCACAAATGGACCTTGGCGTTAGTCAAGGTATCTGCTGGCAGAGCCGTAAACGGTTGGTACCCTGCCCATGCAGAAGTACCCGGGGTTTTTGCAGGGAGAACCGGAACCTGATGGCCACACACACCTCCCCTAGACCACCAGGAGGGGCACCCAGAAGGGCTACCGCATCCTGACAAATCCTGTGGACACACAACACTTAAAAAGTGACACAGTGAACGTGTG
Organism: Hyla sarda; assembly: GCF_029499605.1. Classification (NCBI taxonomy): domain Eukaryota; kingdom Metazoa; phylum Chordata; class Amphibia; order Anura; family Hylidae; genus Hyla; species Hyla sarda. Next base: position 179,534,666 of record NC_079195.1, read on the forward strand.
CAGGTATACTGCCCGGACATTCGGCCGAATCTATAAAAATGTATCTGATCCTAGCCAGAAGGCCAGGAATCAAGAGGTGAGTGCCCCAAGGTGTTGAGATATCATGCAAGTGCTTCCACTCAATGAGTCCATCCTCTCAGTGAGTTACGGCACCTCGGGGTCACCACTCCCCGAGGCACAAAAGTACCTTGGCTCTAGACCCTCTCAGCCTCATGGGGAGACCCGAAGGAAGCCGTTGAGCTGATTCCGTTGAAAACCAGCCCCCTCCATGCAGCACCCGTCCTCATCAGTCATACATCGATGGTGTCTGATCCACCAATAAAACTGATAAGAACAGATACTACACTTGATCTTAGCCAAAAGGCCAAGAAGCGATCACAAAGAAGGAGTCACCTTGCCAAAAGGAGGAGGTGAGGGAAAGATCGATACGGAGAGCTCGAACAACGTCCAGACCATGTAGGGATCGCTCCTTAGCATTGGATGAAGCTGGATAAAATGAAGGAAGAACGATCTCCTCGTTCATGTGAAAGGGGGAAACCACCTTGGGCAAGAGGGAGGCAGGCAGCCAAAAAAACACCTTGTCAAGGGGGCGTGGCCTGGCTACTGAGGCGCATGGACGTGTGAGAGAGGAACTCCGTCCTTTAGCCTGTTCTAGCGACTAAGACACCGCTTTCACCCGCAAACTGCTTACTGCACTTGATACCGAGTGTGCCCCTGACTACCCTGATCATGCCAGGACGCAGAAGAAAGCCGGTCCAGCATCGCTCGCTGGCGAAATTCCGCTTCTCCCCACGGGAGTCTCCGGCCCAAGATGGCGTCGATGACACAGCAGAGCGGCAACGAGCGGCGCGTACAAATCACAGCGCCACAGTTTTTTCTCCACTGAGAAAGAGATCAGCCTCGGATACCGACCTATCCACAGCAGCAGCAGCAGAGGATCCCTCTGCACAATCAGGCAGACCGAGAACACCTACCAGCGGTCCGGACGACCTGCAAGCTCCACGCAGCACATGTTCTTCTCCAGGTACCCCTGCTTCCTCCATAGTTGCTAAGTGCTCCCTAAGCCCTGCAGGGCACATAGTGGGACAGTCACTCCTATCACAGCAACAGGGAGAGAGACTTTCTGCCCCTATTCCTCCAGAAATCATATCTGCCTCTGACCCACTGGCTGCTATGCCAGTAATGAATAAATCACTTACTGATACAGCCATGAAAGATATGTTGGTCCTGCTACGCACCATTTTTTTGACAGGACATTCATCAGTTAGTACAGCCAGTGCAGGCAACAGTGACAGAGCTGGGGGGCAAAGTGGACCATTTGGAAACCAAACTGGGAGAATTTGCAGAATCCAAAAACTCCCTCATTGATCTACACTATGAAGCAGAAGACAAAATAGCGGCACTTCGCACCAAAATAGCAGATTTAGAGGATCGTAGTCGCCGCAATAACGTAAAACTGCGAGGGGTACCAGAGTCAGTGTCTCCGGCTGAGGTGCCTGCTTATGTGTGCTCTCTTCTAAAAGCAATACTGCTGGACTGCGCTCAAAAAGAACTTGTTGTGGACAGAGCCCACCACATACCTAGACCAAGACATATGGATGACACAGTCCCGGTCATCCCTGACATACTGGCAAGGATTCATTTCTACCATATTAAGGAACATTTATTGGAAATCTCCAGGCGCAATAATGGCCTACCTGCTCCTTACCACTGAGTCTCTTTATATGCAAACCTTTCCGCTGCTACACTCACAGCTAGACGAGACTTGATCCCTATTACCTCGGCTCTACGCTCTGCTAAAGTTTTGTACAGGTGGGGTTTCCCAACGAAACTTCTCATCAGGAAAGATAACATCACACATGTCATAAAAAATGTTGGTGACGGAGAATCACTGCTTGCATCTTGGAACATTCCCATTTCTTCTCAGGGACCGGATCGCACAGAAAAATTGGTTCGCATCCAGAAGGACTGGGACACAGCCTGAACTTATCGTGTGGGACATATAGTTTATTCAGGAGGCGGACTCCGGGGCGCTGTTCATGTGCCTTAGTTTCAGATTGGACTCTAACACTGTGCACTGTGTCATACTGACAGGCACACGCTGGCTGGGAGGTGTGCTCGGTCTCCTTTATTTGATTTATCTGAGACTATTTTATCTGATTACACATATGAATACAGGATAGTTATCTCAATAGCAAGTCTAAATGTGAATGGGTTAAATGCACCACACAAGCGCTCTTATTTGTGGAAAGAGGTGAAAAATCTAAAATGTGACATTTTGTGCCTACAAGAGACGCATCTATTAGCTAAAGATGCGCACCGTCTTATTAACCCATTTTTTCCCCATTTCTTTCATTCTCACCACAGTTCTAAATCCAGGGGAGTCTCGATTGCTATTAGAAACACGGTTGCTTTCACATTGAAGGACCTAACGTCAGACCAGCAGGGCAGGTATGTGATCCTTCGGTGTGTTGTCAATGCTGCCCCCCTTACTATTGTTGCTCTATATGCCCCAAATTCAGGCCAACTTAGATTTGTGAAAAAACTACTAAAACTGCCCCGCAGGAATCCTTGGGGTTCTTTGATGGTCTGTGGGGATTTTAACTCAGTCTTGGACATCTCTCTTGCTACCACCTCTGTATCTCGCTTTCCTGCAACTTCTCTATCTTCTTTTCTACATGAAGCAGAGCTGTATGATGTTTGGAGAGCAACACACACATCAGAAAGAGATTACACTTTCCTTTCCTCATTACACAACTCCTACTCATGTATTGACATGTTTCTGTTGGACAGGACACTTCTCTCCACCACTGTTGACTCTACCATAGAACAGATAAAATGGTCGGATCATGCCGCTATTACATTACAGCTTACAGATGCCATTTCCTCTCCTTCTACGTACACGTGGAGGAGCAACCCCTTTTTGTGGTCACACCCCACGTATTTTAAAAAGCTATATGACAATATAGAGGAATACTTTTCACAAAATGCACACACAGTTTCCGACCCTATAGTATTGTGGAATTGTCACAAAGCGGTCATCCGAGGCAACTGTATTCAATATGGCTCAATACTGAAACGACAAAAGGAACAAAAAATAGATGATATCATGGCATGTCTGCATACTGCGGAGCGGAATAACATGACTGAGCCGTCGTATACACTTGCGTTGGAGGTAGCCTCTTTACGTAGAGAACTCCGTTGCTTAAAGGGTAGCTCCCACCATCCTATTTTTTTTTTTTTGCTAGCCCGTTCCTCCCCGCTACGGCACTAGCCCGTTCCATCCTCCCCCCCCCCCGCCCCGCAAACCCCGTTCCCTCATTACACTTGCAGTTACTGCAGAGTCCGGCAGCAGGCGTGCAGGGACAGCGGCGGCAACGAGGCGGCGGCGACGATGTGCGGGAGGAGTGGCCTCCCAGCCAGTGGCCGGGGAGCCAATGCGCTCTCTCCCGCCTGTCTGATTGACAAGCAGGGAGCGAGTGCAGCCTAACTGAAAAAGGACCGATTGCCACTCCAAAATCAGTCCTTTTTCAGTAGCCGGTTTTTAAATGTAAATTAAACCTTTTTAATGAAAAAAAATAATAATAAAAGTATATTAGAGATATGTTGTAGTACATAAGTACTACAACATATCAAAAAATAAAGTTGGTGACAGTGCCCATTTAATGTTGCAAACATATGAAAAGTCTTATAGGAAATTACAGGCGTCATACTACTCCCAATATAATAAAGCTGGGAAACTCTTGGCTCACAGACTAAAGAAACGGCAACAAAAAAGTTGCATACCATACCTCCTACACCCAAAAACCCAACAGAAGCTATATACTCCAAATGACATATCCAACGGCTTTCTCTCTTTCTACTCTGAACTTTATAATCTAAAAGACTCTGTTTCTTCTTCCCCTGATTTGTCTCAGACTACTACTGATTTTCTTGCATCTCTTCAATTGCCTTCCCTCACATCTGACCAGCTTGCCTCTTTAAACAAAGCGATTACAGTGGAGGAGATCCAGTTGACAATAAAGTCTTTGCAATCTGACAAAGCGCCAGGCCCTGACGGCTATGTAAACTCTTATTATAAAAAATTCCAGGCTTTCCTTTCTCCCCATCTTACTAGTTTTTGCAATGCAGCCATGTGCACTGGAAAACTCCCTCTAGAAAATCTACAGGTTCACATCACGACTCTTCCTAAACCGGGTAAAACCCCGGATAGGCCCCAAAATTTCAAGCCAATCTCGCTCCTGAATCAGGACGTAAAGATTTATACTAAGCTGCTAGAGTCACATATTTCTCTAGTACTGCCCTCTTTGATCTCCACTGATCAGTCTGGGTTTGTGGCTGGCAGACAAGCTTCCGACAATACCAGACGACTTTTGAACATTTTTGCGCATTTAGAGTATGGGGGTGTGCCTGCTGTGGTTATGGCACTGGACGCCGAGAAGGCTTTTGACCGCCTTCGCTGGTCGTATGCCTTCTTTGTCCTTTCTCGTATGGTCAGATCCTTTCTGCTATTTCTTCACTCTACTCTTGCCCTTCCACTAAAGTTCTCGCTAATGGCTCCTACTCTGCCGCCTTTCATATATCCAACGGTTCACGCCAAGGCTGTCCGTTATCGCCACTCATATATATATTGTCCATGGAGCCTTTGGCTCAAGCCATCAGGTCTAGTGTAGATGTCACAGGGGTCACTATTGGCCATCAGGAACCTTCCATGAAAGGATGCCAAGAGATGCTTCCCGGAGAGGTCCCTCAAAGCGCTAAGCACCAGGTTGAGATTCCAAGGAGGAGTGGCAGACCTGAATGGTGGGGCTGCATAAGCTACACCCTGCAGGAAGGTGCAGACGTGAGAATTGGAAGCCAACGGCCCCTGAAACAGAATAGAAAGAGCTGACCAGATTGCAAAAAGCAAGAAAGGAAAGGAAAAAACGACCCGAGAAGATGGACTGAGCCTCAAACCACCGGAAATAAGCCCGCCAAGTGCAGTGGTAAATCCTAGGGGAGGAAGGCTTCTGAGCCCGAAGCATGGTGTGAATCACCCCGGAAGAAAACCCCGGAATGTGGATCGCGGAGAGGGCAGGAACTCGAGTCTCGGCCAAGAGCAGAATCTTGGGGACCTCCTCCATTGCCAAGCGACTGCGCGTGCCGCCCTGGTGATTGATATACACCACAGCTGGGATTGGACACGAACCAGACGACCCTGTAGGAGGATCTCCCAGTGGAGGAGGCAAAGAGCTCCAGAAGATTGATGGGAAGGTGAGCCTCCTGAGGGGACCAGCGACCCTGGACAGTCAGGTCCTGACACAACCTCCCCAACCCTGTAGACTCGCATCGGTCGTGGCGACCTGCCAGTGGAGGGGAAGAAACGACCGCCCCTGGAGAAGGAGGGGAGAGTGGGGTCACCACAGAAGAGACCGACGAACAGAGGGAGGCAGAAGAATCCGGCGAACCAGAGTAGATGGCGACTTGTCCTACCGGGTCAAGGGGGCCAGCTGGAGAGGGAGATAACAGAACTGGGCGAAAGAGAGCGCCTCCATGGCCGCCACCATCCAGTCCAGAACCTCCATGCAGAAGCAAATAGGAAAAAGAGAGGGGTGCCATAGGCGACGGACACCCTCCTGCAGGGAGCGCCGCTTGCCCAACGGAATACGAACACGGGTGGGTGCCGTGTCGAAAAGGAGACCCAGAAAGACAAGAGACTGAGAGGGAGACAGATTGGACTTTTCCTGGTTGATCACCCAGCCGAAGGCGGACAGAGTCTGTACCATGAGATGAAGGTAATAGGAGACCCCAAGAAGCAGATGGAGAGGTTCTGTGGAGAGAAGGGGGGGGGGAAGGAGGTCTGGGGGAAGGAGAAAAACATACCCACCCGAATCTGCCATACTCACCTAAGATGTCTTCAGCCAGCTATGGTCACCTGCATCATGTCAGGCTGAGACAGCGGGACCCGGAACCAAAGGTACAACCCCAGGCACTGTCAGTTAGCGGGAAGGGGGAAATGGTGCATACTCTATGCCCCGTGCCCCTTAGCCGCATATGGGGGAACAGGTAACCCCATGCTCCTGAACCCCCACCTAAAAAAAGAGAAAATAAAAAGGAGAAAAGAACCTAAAAACAGGCCCTAGCTATGGAATAAAAAAAAAAGGAGACCAGGTCTGGAGAACTCCAGACCTGTGTCTGCCTCCTACTGACACTAAGCTAAAACTGATTAGCTCAGGTTCAGTAGGCGGGGTATATCCTGCCAGGAAGGGCCAACTTTCTTTTTGTATGCCTATTGTCAGCAAGATATACCCCACGGTCTCTGTGTCCCCCAATGGAGCTGACCGAGAAAAAGGTATTTTAACCGGTTGTGTCTAAGGACGAACCGACAACCGACTCGAGCCCACGCCATAGCGGCCGGCTATTAACCCTTTAGATCGCCGCTTTAGTTTGTCTAAAGGGACATTTAAACCATCCCTGGTGGTTCAGTGGGTCCACAGCGCGATCGCAGGGGGGGCGATCCACTTCTGAGGTAGCCGGAGGTCTTACCTTACGTACTATGCCGGCTGCTGCGCTGTGAATGATAATTTATCAATCGAGCGCAGAGCACACAGATCAATGTGGTTCTATGAAACCACATTGATCTGTATGAGGAATCTAATTATTGCTCCTATAAGTCCCCTAAAGGGACTTATAGGAGGTTGAATAAAAAGTTTAAAAAAACACCCATTAACCCCTTCCTTATTAAAAGTTTAAATCACCCCCCTTTTCCCAAATTCCATATAAAAAATATGTAACCATAATAAAACCATATGTGGTATCGCCGAATGCGTAAATGTCCGAACTATAAAAATATATAATTAATTAAACCGCATTGTCAATGGCGTACGCGCAAAAAAATTCCAAAGTCCAAAATAGTATTGTATTTTTGGTACATTTTTAGATGATGAAAAAATGATTACAACAATGGTCCTGCTAAAAACGTAAGATCATGGTGCAAAAATTAAGCCCTCATACCACCCCGTACACGTAAAAATAAAAAGTTTATAGGAGATAATTTTAAACGTATTAATTTTCATGCATGTAATTATGATTTTTTCCAGAAGTAAGACAAAATCAAACCTATATAAGTAGGGTATCATTTGAATCGTATGGACCTACAGAATAAAGAGGAGGTGTAATCTTTACCGAAAAATCTACTGCATAGAAATGGAAGCCCCCAAAATTACAAAATGGTGTTTCTTCTTCAATTTTGTCGCACAATTATTATTTTTTCTGTTTCACCGTACATTTTTGGGTAAAATGATTGAGGTCATTAAAAGGTAGAATTGGTGGGGGCAAAAAATAAGCCATCGTATGGATTTTTAGGTGCAAAATTGAAAGGAGGTATGATTTTTAAAATGTGAGGAGGAAAAAACGAAAGTGCAAAAACAGAAAAAAGCTCGGTCCTTAAGGGGTTAATTAGATATTCAACAATGATCTTTATGTCACCTGAAAACATTAACTGAGGGCACAAACTGTGGAAATAGTGATGTCCTAAAGTCCCGGTCTTACTCATGCCCACCCCTGAAGCTAGTCCGAGTTCCGCTCAGTCATTTTTCCATAGTCCTCTGGGAGCCCAGGCAACAATAGCGAAGGGGTAGGGTGACTCTAGGAACCGTCACAGAGCCTCCTCAGCTTTAATAGAATAAGATCCAAGGTTGATCCTTTTCATTTATCAGATCAGGTTCTGGTTTATCTGCCTCCACACACAAGGTTACAGCCATCACCCAGACACCTCCACTTCCCGGCATTCTTAGCAGTACTTACCTCTCCAGTCAGCAGCTCAGTGATCTGACTGATGAGTTCCAGGATCTCCTTATAATTGTTTTCTTTTTGTATCAGTGAGTGAAGAGAAGACAATGTGACAGGATCCTGGTTTCTTCTGCTCCATCCTTTTTCCTCAGATATCTTTTTCACTACTATGTAATCCTGTGCATGGAAAGAAACATTGATTCCACATTCATTTTCTTTTTCTCTTTTATGTTCTTTCCCCTCCCCTATCATGTCCTTTTTTTATTATAAAATACAAGACATAAAATAAGACATGGTGTCCAGAATCCCTCACCTCTCCGGTCAGCAGGTAGATTATCTCTAGGGTGAGGTTCAATATTCTTTCTCCAATCTGTTTACTACCTTTGTCCATCCTTAATAGGTCAGATAGAAAAATAACTAATTTCTTGCTTAATAAACCTGAGGAGAAAGAGAGAGTGGTAACATCCTATATGAATTATATTATCCCACTTAAGTGAAGTTATTGAAAAAATCATATTGAAGTATATATAACAAATAGGCTCTATATAATGCCCTGACACACAGTGCAAAAAATGCCTAGCATTACTGGGTAAGGGCTCGTTCACATCACCGCTAAGCTCGCTAAAGGGAGCGAAAGGACAGGAGTTGTGGGGAGAAAAAAATGCTGCATGTATTTTTCTCTGCTCAGCTCCTCTAGAATACCAGACACCCGACAGAGCTCATTCAAGTCAATGGGATCTGTCAGGACCTGGTGGTGTTTAGGGACCTTTCGGCATTATTAACCCCTTAAGGACTGAGTCCTTTTTCACCTTAACCCCTTCATGACCCAGCCCATTTTCACTTCAGGACCTGGGCATTTTTTGCACATCTGACAACTCTTACTTTAAACATTAATAACGCTGGAATGCTTTTACTTATCATTCTGATTCCAAGACTGTTTTTCGTGACATATTCTACTTTATGTTATTGGTAAAATTTCACTGATATTTGCATCTTTTCTTGGTAAAAAAAATCTAAAAATTTCTAACTTTGAAACTCTCTGCTTGTAAGGAAAATGGATATTCCAAATAAATTACATATTGATTCACATATACAATATGTCTACTTTATGTTTGCATCACAAAATTTATGAGTTTTTACTTTTGGAAGACACCAGAGGGCTTCAAAGTTCAGCAGCAATTTTCCAATTTTTCTCAAGATTTTCAAAATCGTACTTTTTCATGGACCAGTTCAGTTTGGAAGTGGATTTTAAGGGTCTTCATATTAGAAATACCAAATAAATGACCCCATTATAAAAACTGCACCCCCCAAAGTATTCAAAATGACATTCAGTAAGTGTTTTAACCCTTTAGGTGTTTCACAGGAATAGCAGCAAAGTGAAGGAGAAAATTCAAAATTTTCTTTTTTTACACTCACATGTTCTTGTAGACCCAATTTTTGAATTTTTACAAGGGGTAAAAGAAGAGAAATCACCCTAAAATTTGTAACCCACTCTCAAGTAAGTAAACACCTCATATGTCTATGTAAAGTGTTCGGCGGGCGCAGTAGAGGGCTCAGAAGGGAAGGAGCGACAATGGGATTTTGGAGAGTGAGTTTTTCTGAAAGGGTTTTTGGGGGGCATGTCACATTTAGGAAGCCCCTATGGTGCCAGAACAGTGGACCCCCCCCACATGTGACCCCATTTTGGAAACTATACCCCTCATGGAATTTAATAAGGGGTGCAGTGAGCATTTACACCCCACTGGCGTTTGACAGATATTTGAAACAGTGGACTGTGCAAATGAAAAATTGTATTTTTCATTTTCACAGACCACTGTTCCAAAAATCTGTCAGATACCTGTGGGGCGTAAATTCTCACTGCACCCCTTATTACATTCTGTGAGGGGTGTAGTTTCCAAAATGGGGTCACATGTGGATATTTATTGTTTTGCGTTTATGTCAGAACTTCTGTAACAATCAGCCACCCCTGTGCAAATCACCTCAAATGTACATGGCGCACTCTCCCTTCTGGGCCTTGTTGTGCGCCCCCAGAGCACTTTGCGCCCACATATGGGGTATCTCCGTCCGTACTCAGGAGAAATTGCATTACAAATTTTGAGGGTCTTTTTTTCCCCTTTTACCTCTTGTGAAAATGAAAAGTATGCGGCAACACCAGCATGTCAGTGTAACATTTTTTTTTTTTATACACTAACATGCTGGTGTAGACCCCAACTTCCCCTTTTCATAGGGGTTAAAGAAGAAAAAGCCCCCCAAAATTTGTAAGGCAATTTCTCCTTTGGCTGTCCGTGCATGCTGGGAGTTGTAGTTTTGCAACAGCTGGAGGCACACTGGTTGCGAAACACGGAGTTAGATAAACTGGTGTTTCGCAACCAGTGTGCCTTCAGCTGTTGCAAAAACTACAAATCTCAGCATGCAGTTACAGCAGAAGGGCATGCTGGGACTTGTAGTTATGCAACAGCTAGAGGCATACTGCTACAACTCCCAGCATGCCCTTAGGCTGTCCGTGCATGCTGGGGGTTTTAGTTATCTAACAGCTGAAGGCACACTGGTTGCAAAACACTTGAAAGTTTATTACTTAACATAGTGTTTCCAAACCAGTGTGCCTCCAGCTGTTGCAAAACTACAACTCCCAGCATGCATGGTCTGTCAGTGCATGCTGGGAGTTATAGTTTTGCAACAATTGCAACAGCTGGAGGCACTGAGGTAGGAAACGGACGTTTCCCAACTAGTGTGCCTCCAGTTGTTGCAAAACTACAACTCCCAGCATGCCCAGACTGCCCAGGCATGCTGGAAGTTGTAGTTCTGCAATATCTGAAGGATCAGATGTTGCCGAACTACAACTTCCAGCATGCTTGGGCAGTCTGGTATGCTGGGAGTTGTAGTTTTGCAACATCTGGAGGTCCACAGTTTTGAGACCACTGTATAATGGTCTCCAATCTGTGCTCTTCCAGATGTTACAGAACTACAACTCCCAGCATGCCTGGACAGACTGAGCATGCTGAGATTTGTAGTTTTGCAACATCTGGAAGAGCACAGATTGGAGACCATTATACAGTGGTCTCCAAACTGTGGACCTCCAGATGTTGCAAAACTACAACTCCCAGCATGCACAGAAAGCCAAAGGCTGTCTGGGCATGCTGGGAGTTGCAGTTTTGAAACTCCCAGAGGCAGGGGTGAGATCGCTTTACGGCGATCTCACTGCTGCCAATGAAGATGCCGCCCTGCTGCCGGAAACTCACTGCCGGGGACTCACACCACCTCCGGGACCGCCTGGAGGACGGCGCTCGCGCCGGGACCGCTCGGGACACCGCATGGCCGGGTAAGTGATGTCGGGGGACGGGTAAGGGACATTTAGCAGATCGCGACTCACACACCGCGCTGCTAAGTATTCTCATAGCAAAATGCTGCTATCAGCTAGTCAGATTTGACTAGCTGATAGCAGCGATCGTTGGGGGGGGGGGATGAAACCCCCCGTGGTCTCATGGTAAGATGGCTGGCTATCAGTGATAGCCACCATCTTACCGGGCGCTGCGGGATGCCGCGAGTAGCGGCAAAAATGTTCATGACGTACCTGTATGTCATGGGTCGGGAACACCTTGCCACTCATGACGTACAGGTATGTCATAGGTCGGGAAGGGGTTAAGGACTGAGTCCCTTTTTTGCAATTCTGACCACTGTCGCTTTCTGCATTAATCACTCTGGGACGGTTTGTTCTGATTCCAAGACTGTTTTTTTGTGACATATTCTACTTTAACATAGTGGTAAAATTTTATGGTAACTTGCATCCTTTCTTGGTGAAAAATCCCCAAATTTCATGAAAATTTAGAAAATTTTGCATTTATCTAACTTTGAAACTCTCTACTTGTAAGGAAAATGGATATTCCAAATAAATGTTATGTCTACTTTATGTTTGCATCATAAAGTTGACATGTTTTTACTTTTGGAAGACATCAGAGGGCTTCAAAGTTCAGCAGCAAATTGTTACATTTTTTCACGAAAATTTAAAAAGATCTGAATTTTTCAGGGACCAGTTCAGTTTGAAGTGGATTTGAAGGGCCTTCGTATTAAAAATACCACATAAATGACCCCAGTATAAAAACTGCACCGCTCAAAGTATTCAAAATGACATTCAGAAAGTTTGTTAACCCTTGTTTGTCAAACTTGCATGTTCTTGTAGAGCCATTTTTTGAATTTTTACTAGGGGTAAAAGGAGAAGATTTAAGAAGCCCCTATGGTGCCAATATAGCAAAATAAAAAATAAAAAACACATGGAATACTACTTTGGAAACTACACCCCTCAAGGAACGTAAAAAGAGGTACAGTGAGCCTTAACACCCCACAGGAGTTTGCCGACTTTTCGTTAAAGTCAGATGTGTAGATGAAAAAAAAAAAAGATTTTTTTTCACAACAATGCTGGTTTTTCCCCAAATTTTACATTTTTACAAGGGGTAATAGGAGAAAATGCCCCCCAAAATTTGTAACCCCATTTCTTCTAAGTATGGAAATACCCCACGTGTGGACGTTAAGTGTTCTGCTGCCGCACTACAATGATTAGAAGAGAAGGAGCGCCATTGGGCTTTTGGAGAGAGAATTTGTTTGGAATGGAAGTCAGGGGCCATAAGCATTTATAAAGTCCCTGTGGTGCCAGAACAGTGGACTCAACCCCCCCCCCTCCCACACACACACACACACACACACACGTGACCCCATTTTGGAAAGTACACCCTTCACAGAATTTAATAAGGGGTGCAGTGAGCATTTACACCCCACTGGAGTTTGACAGTGGGGCGTAAATGCTCACATCACCCCTTATTACATTTTGAAAGAGTGTAATTTGGGGGGGGGGGCATTGTTCTGGCACTATGGGGGCTTTGTAAACAAACATGGCCTTCAATTCCGGACAAATTTTCTCTCCAAAAGCCCAATGGCGCTCCTTCTCTTCTGAGCATTGTAGTTTGCCCGCAGAATACTCTACATCCACATATGGGGTATGTTCTTACTCAGAAGAAATGGGGTTACACATTTTGGGGGGGCTTTTTTCCCCCTATTTTCCCTTGTAAAAATAAAAAAATTAGGGTAACACCAGCATTTTAATAAAAAAAAATATTTTTTTCATTTTCCCATCCAACTTTAACAAAAGTTTGTGAAACACCTGTGGGGTGTTAAGGCGCACTATACCCCTTGTTATGTTCCATGAGGAGTGTAGTTTCCAAAATGGGGGTCACACGTGGATATTTATTTTTTTGCATTTATGTCAGACCCGGTGTAAAATCACCAATTTAGGCCTCAAATGTACATAGTGCGCTCTCACTCCTGAGCCTTGTTGTGCACCCGCAGAGCATTTTACGCCCACATATGGGGTATTTCTGTATTCAGGAGAAATTATGTTACAAATTTTGGGGGTCTTTTTTTCCTTTTACCTCTTGTGAAAATAAAAAGTACATGGCAACATACATATTTTTTTATACTAACAGGCTGGTGTAGACCCCAACTTTTCCTTTTCATAAGGGGTAAAAGGAGAAATATCCCCCCCAAAATTTGTAGTGCAATTTCTCCCGAGTACGGAAATACCCCATATGTGGCCCTAAACTGTTGCCTTGAAATACGACAGGGCTCTGAAGGGAGAGAGCGCCATGTGCATTTGAGGACTAAATTAGGGATTGCATAGAGGTGGAAATAGGGGAAATGGAGGATCCGTTTTGGAAACACTGCTGTACGATACGTTTTTCATTTTTATTGGGGGGGGGGGGGCAGTGTAAGGGGGTGTATATATAGTGTTTTACCCTTTATTTTGTGTTAGTGTAGTATAGTGCTTTTAGGGTACATTCACACAGGCAGGGGTTTACGGTGAGTTTCTCCGCTAGGAGTTTGAGCTGCGTCAGAAAATTTGCCGCAGCTCAAACTTGAAGCAGGAAACTCACTGTAAACCCCGCCCGTGTGATTGTACCCTGTACATTCACATGGGGGGGGCAACCCTCCAGCTGTTGCAGAACTACAATTCCCAGCATGCACTGACAGACCGTGCATGCTGGGAGTTGTACTTTTGCAACAGCTTTAGGCACACTGGTTGGAAGACCTTCAGTTAGGTTCTGTTACCTAATTTAGTATTTTCCAACCAGTGTGCCTCCAGCTGTTGCAAAACTACAACTCCCAGCATGTACTGATCTCCAAAGGACATGCTGGGTGATGTAGTAATACAACAGCTGGAGGAAACGCAACTACAACTCCAAGCATGGCGAGACAGCCGTTTGCTGTCCATGCATTCTGGGAGTTGTAGTTTTGCAAGATTTAGAGGGCCATGGTTTAGAAACCACTACACAGGGATCTCCAAACTGTAGCCCTCCAGCTGTTGCAAAACTACAAATCCCAGCATGCCCAAACAGCAAACAGCTGTCTGGGCATGCTGGGAGTTGTAGATTTGCAACATCTGGAGGGCTACAATTTAGAGACCACTATATAGGCTATATGCTAGGCAACAACTCACCGCCTTCCGTAGGATCGCCGCACCAGGGAGCTGCACGTCATCACTGCCCACCACTAGTAAGTGACCACCGGCATTGGTCACCGCCGGTTCCCGCGTTCTGCCTGGACTACAGTGGGTGGGCAGAGCGAGGGAACCGAACTTTAACCCCGCCGTCCCCAATCTGCTATTGTTCGGCCGCTTCTGACCAAACAATAGTAGGGATAGGAGGGGCGGCACCCCTGCCACCTCACTCCTATCCCTTCAGGGGGATTGTGGGTGTCTTGGACAGCCCCGATCCCCCTTATTTTCCGGGTCATATGGGTCTCCGGAATAACCCCAGATTGATCGTCGACATGGGGGGGGGGGTCTCAGGGCCCCCCTCCGTGATGTGCAAGGATACTTGCTGAATTATTTCAGCAGGCATCCCGGTCCCCGACAGGCTAGTGCCGGGGACCGAAATTCCCACGGGCGTACCTGTATGCCCTCAGTCCTTAAGGACGCTGAAACGGGGGCATATGGGTACACCCTCCATCCTTAACCCCTTAAGGACTCAGCCGATTTGGACCTTAAGGACTCAGACAATTTTATTTTTACGTTTTCATTTTTTCCTCCTCCCCTTCAAAAAATTATAACTCTTTTATATTTTCATCCACAGACTAGTATGAGGGCTTGTTTTTTGCGCAACCAGTTGTCCGTTGTAATGCCACCACTCACTTTATCATATAATGTATGGCGCAACCAAAAAAAATACTATTTGTGTGGGGAAATTAAAAAGAAAACCGCAATTTTGCAAATTTTGGAAGGTTTTATTTTAACGACGTACAATCTATGGTAAAAATGACATGTGTTCTTTATTCTCTGGGTCAATACGATTAAAATGATACCCATGATTATACACTTTTCTATTACTGTTGCGCTTAAAAAAAAAAAAAAAAAATCGCAATTTTTTTTAACCAAATTAGTACGTTTAAAATCCCCCTATTTTGAAGACCTATAACTTTTTTACTTTTTCCGTATAAGCGGTGGTATGAGGGCTCATTTTTTGCGCCGTGATCTGTACTTTTTATTAATACCATATTTGCTTATACAAAACTTTTATGACATTTTTTATAAATTTTTTTGGGAATAAAATGTTATAAAAAAGCAGCTATTTTGGACTTTTTTTTTTTTGTACGTTCACGCCGTTCACCGTACGGGATCATTTACATTTTATTTTAATAGTTCGGATATTTACGCACGCGGCGATACCAAATATGTATATAAAATAATTTATTTACACTTTTTGGGGGTGAAATAGGGAAAATGGGACAATTTACGTTTTTATTGGGGGAGGGGGTTTTTCTAATTTTTTACTTTATTTTTTTACTTTTATTTTTACACTTTAATAGTCCCCATAGGGGACTATTTAAAGCAATCACTCGATTGCTAATCCTGTTCAGTGCTATGTATAGGACACAGCACTGATCAGGGTTATCGGTGATCTTCTGCTCTGGTCTGCGGGAAGGCAGATCAGAGCAGAAGACTCCCGGAAGGCAGCGGAGCCAGGTGAGGGGACCTCTGCCTGCCATGCAGGATGATCGGATCGCCGCGGCAGCGCTGCGGGCCATCCGATCATCCTGTTAAGTGACCGCGATGCTGCAGATGCCGTGATGGGTATTGATCACGGCATCTGAGGGGTTAATGGCGGACATCCGCAGGATCGCGGATGTCCGCCATTACCGGCGGGTCCCTGGCTGCGATCATCAGCCGGGACCTGCCGCGCATGATACCGGCATCGTTCCGATGCCCGCGGTTATGCTCAGGACGTAAATGTACGTCCTGGTGCGTTAAGGACCACGTCACCAGGACGTACATTTACTTCCTGCGTCGTTAAGGGGTTAAAGGGGTTGTGCGCTGCCATGCCTTTCGGAGCTCCGCTCGCAGTGTCCGGAAGTTCATTAATCCGAATGCTGTGTGCGGGCTTCCGTGTTCACAGCCGCCCCCTCGTGACGTCACGCCTGCCCCCTCAACCAAAGTCTATGGGAAGGGGGTGTGACAGCGGTCGCGCCCCCTTCCCATAGACTTTCGTTGAGGGGCCGGGCGTGACGTCACAAGGGGTTAAGGGGTTAAGAAGAAAAAAAAAAGCCAAACGGACTCTAAACATGTGGGAGCTCTGCGGTGATGAAAACTAAGCCTAATACTGAAAGTACTCTTAAAAGTTATCCATACGTGTGTGTGTGTGTGTGTGTATATATATATATATATACGTCCAAGGAGGAAGGCAGCACTAGTCCCTGCTCTTATGCCCGTGACCATCCGGATAACCAGTCCAGATATAGAACATCCAATTGGTATAGGTCACAGCAAAAAGTATGCAGACTCCCAATTTCAAAAAAGGCTGTGGTCTTTATTTAGGTCGTCAGCAATGCAACGTTTCGGCTATAGTGTTGCTTGACAAAGGCTACACTATAGCCGAAACGTTGCATTGCTGACGACCTAAATAAAGACCACAGCCTTTTTTGAAATTGGGAGTCTGCATACTTTTTGCTGTGACCTATACCAATTGGAATTGGAAGAAGAGCAGCACAACAAATTTAAGAAAACCGATGCAATGGTGCACGCTGGGTGTGGATCTTGGTGAGAGGTTCACTTGTACTTGAAAAAAAACAAGAGACCAGCAGCACACAGAAAAATAAGTGCAAGAAAGGTGGAGGTTTATTGCATTATCCCAGTGTACAAAAGAAGCGAAGTTTCAGCGACCTCTCGTCGCCGCTCTCAAGCTTTTTCTTAACCCCTTAACCCCTTGTGACGTCACGCCCGGCCCCTCAACGAAAGTCTATGGGAAGGGGGCGCGACCGCTGTCACACCCCCTTCCCATAGACTTTGGTTGAGGGGGCAGGCGTGACGTCACGAGGGGGCGGCCGTGAACACGGAAGCCCGCACACAGCGTTCGGAGTAATGAACTTCCGGACGCTGCGAGCGGAGCTCCGAAAGGCAGGGCAGCGCACAACCCCTTTAACCCCTTAACGACGCAGGACGTAAATGTACGTCCTGGTGACGTGGTCCTTAACGTACCAGGACGTACATTTAGCTTGAGAACGGCGACGAGAGGTCGCTGAAACTTCACTTCTTTTGTACCCTGGGATAATGCAATAAACCTCCACCTTTTTTGCACTTATTTTTCTGTGTGCTGCTGGTCTCTTGTTTATATATATATATATATATATATATATATATACATACATATACACACATACACACACACGTATTACAATATACAACAACAAAAAACAAAAACAATTGTATATATTTTATATTAACGCTCGTAGGGAGGAGACACCAGCAGTTAGGGTATAGTTACATAAAACTAATAATGTCCTTTACAGTGACAGTCCTTTATCTACTTTTCTTTTACAGTTAAACAGTCCGAGAGGAGGTGCTGAGCCACAGTGTCATGTGTCCTTTGCATTCTCTGCACCACCTCTCGAATGTTTAGCCGTAAAACAAAAGTGTGGATTATAATGGATTATAAGGGCCTTCACAGTAAACAAAATATAGTTTTATCTTACTATACCCTTATGTAGAGCTGGGCGGAATGACCAAAAATGTGTATCACAATATTTTTGTAAATTATGGCGGTTTCACAGTATTTAACGGTATTTCCCCCCCCATTATGTTACCCGTGGGCGCTGCTTCTCTAGGGGGTGGAAAGAGAAGCAGAACAGCGCCCTCGGGTCACATATGATTAGTTGCCCGATGTGGGGACAGCACGCTGCGGCTGCTAATTCATTTGAGGAGGGGGGGGGCAACGGGTATTGCAGTATGGAAAAAATTCATATCGTGCAGGAAAAAAAAAATACGGTATTCGGTATGAACCAGTATACCGCCCAGCACTACCCTTACTGTTGGTGTCTGCCAACTCCATAGCTCCTACAGAGCTGACAGATTCCGTTTAAAGCAAAAGTGTCACCTAGAATAAATAGGCTTGTGAAGCTGCAGACACGGTGCACTAGGTCTTCACAGCCTATTCTATGCATACCTGTATAGATAAGTTAGGCTGCCTTATACTTACAAATAACTTCTTTGTAACTCCCCTGGGAGTCGGGATAACAAGAGGGGGAGAGGCGGTGCCCGGGATCGCACTGCTCTGGGGCCGCACAGCTTCTCTCTGCTTATGTCAGGCATGTTATTGACACACAGGGCTCGGCTGCACAAAGTGGCCTTGTACAGGTCTGCTGCGTGCACAAGATATCAATCAACTGACCAACATAAGCAGAGAGAGAGGCGGTGCAGCCTCTGTTCATGTCAAGAACTGTCCAGAGAATGAGCAAATTCCCATAGCAAACAGGTCCTGCTCTGCACAGTTCCTGACACGGACAGAGATGGCCTCAGAGAGCACTGTGGTCAGACTGGAAAGAACTACACAACTACACTCCTCTGGAGCATACAGCAGCTGATACCTACAGTGGGGCAAAAAAGTATTTAGTCAGCCACCAATTGTGCAAATTCTCCAACTTAAAAAGGTGGGAGAGGCCTGTAATTTTCATTATAGGTATACCTTAACGATACCGCACGATAAAAAAAAAAAAAACATAAAATGTCTGATGTTTTAAGAATTTATTTGGAAATGATGGTGGAAAATAATTATTTGGTCACCTACATCTCACAGACCTGTAACTTCTACTTTAACCCCTTGGGGACAAATGGTTTTTCTGTTTTTGCACTTTTGTTTTTTCCTCCTTACCTTTTAAAAATCCAAATTCTTTCAATCTAGCACCTAAAAATCCATATGATGCTTTATTTTTTGCGCCACCAATTCTACTTTGTAATGACAGTCATTTTAATCAAAAATCAACAGCAAAATGGGGAAAAAAATAATCATTGTGCGACAAAATTTAAGAAAAAACACCATTTTGTAAATTTTGGGGGCTTCCGTTTCTACACAGTACATTTTTTGGCAAAAATGACACCTTCTCTTTATTCTGTAGGTCCATACAATTAAACTGATACCCTACTTATATAGGTTTCATTTTGTCTTACGTACAGAAACATTTATATGTTTAAAATTGTCATTTCCTGACCCCTATAACTTAGGGCAAATTTTTTGCGCCGTGATCTGAAGTTTTTAGCGGTACAATTTTTGTATTGATCTGACTTTTTTTTATCGCTTTTTATTCATTTTTTCATTATATAAAAAGTGACCAAAAATACGCTATTTTGGACTTATATATTTTTATAATTCGGACATTTCCACACACTGGGGTGATTCAAACTTTTATTAGGGAAGGGGTTGAATGATCTTTATAAACTTTTTTTTTCCACTTTTTTTTGCAGTGTTACAGCTCACATAGGGGACTATAACACTGCACACACTGATCTTTTACATTGATCAATGGTTTCCCATAGGATAACATAGATCAATGATTCTGCCGCTTTACCGCTCATGCCTGGATCTCAGGCACTGAGCAGTCATTCGGCAATCGGACACCAGGCGGCAGGTAGGGGGACCCTCCTCATGTCCTACAGCTGTTCGGAATGCCGCGACGATCCCAAACAGCCCCCTGAGCTAACCGGCAGCAATTTAGTTTCACTTTAGATGCGGCGATCAACTTTGAACGCCGCGTCTAAAGGGTTAATAGCACGCGGCACCACGATCAATGCCACGCACTATAAGCCATGGGTCCCGGCCGTTGTTAGATGCTGGGCCCGACCTGCTATGACGCGGGGCCATGGCGTGGCCCCATGTTATAGAAAGGGAGTGGGCGAAAGGCGTACTGGTACTCCCTTCATCCCCAACAGGTTAAAGGGGTTCTCCACTGCTTTAACCTTCTTTGGTCAGTTAGTTAGTACTGTGGCTATATGTCATTAACGCTTTCTTTACTATACGTGTTTTACTATATGTGTTTTTTTTTTTTACCTTTTTTAACAGACCCGGAAGCTGGTTAATTCCTTAGTTTGCTGGCTTGCCTCGACCACTTTTTTTTTCTCCCGCCGCCATCTTGCCATCGATACGTCACCCTGCAGGGTGTTGTGTGGGAGGCCGGCCTGCCCCTTGCTCCGTTCGTGCCCGCCTCCCACGCTAATGAATATTCTGCCATCATAAGTGCACACCTCCTTACTTTCAGCTTCTCCTAGGTTAGTGTTAACAATCCCCCAGGGCGTCAGGCCCACGGCTGACATCACAATGGCACATGCGCAGATGACCCTCACGATCGAGGACAAACTGCGCATGCACCAATCACTGGAGCCGATTCGCCGCAAGCAGCCCAATCGGCATTCAGCTTAGAAGAAGCTGAAAGTAAGTAATGAGGTGCGCGCTTATGAAAGCAGAATATTCATTAGCGTGGGAGGCGGGCACGAACGGAGCAAGGGGCAGGCCGGCCTCCCACACAACACCCTGCAGGGTGACGTATCGATGGCAAGATGGCGACAGGAGAAAAAAAAAGTGGTCTAGGTAAGCCAGCAAACTAAGGAATTAACCAGCTTCCGGGTCTGTTAAAAAAAGGTAAAAAAAACACATATAGTAAGTAGCGTTAGCAGCAGGAAAGAAAGCGTTAATGACATATAGCCACAGTACTAACTAACTGGCCAAAGAAGGTTAAAGCAGTAGAGAACCCCTTTAAGAGTCTCCTCTGTCCTTCACTTATTACCTGTATTAATGGCACCTGTTTGAAATTGTTATCAGTATAAAAGACACCTGTCCACAACCTCAAACAGTCACACTCCAAACTCCACTATGGCCAAGACCTGTCGAAGGACACCAGAAACAAAATTGTAGATCTGCACCGGGCTGGGAAGACTGAATCTGTAATAGGCAAGCAGCTTGGTGTGAAGAAATCAACTGTGGGAGCAATTATTAGAAAATGGAAGATATACAAGACAAAGGGTATATAATAAAGTATTGAGATGAACTATCGTTATTGAGCAAATACTTATTTTTCACCATAAATTGCTAATAAACTCTTAAAAAATCTGACAATGTGATTTTATGGATTTTATGGATAGTTGAGGTATACCAATGATGAAAATTACAGGCCTAAATCATCTTTTTAAGTGGAAGAACTTGCACAATTGGTGGCTAACTAAATATTTATTTGCATCAATGTACTAGAAGGCTTAAATGGGCACTGTCAGATACAAAAACTTTTTATATATTGTACATCTTGGCAAAACAAACTTTTCTATTATAAGTAAGACATTTTTATTTCCTTTTTATAGAAATCATGGCTGGAATTCCACTTTTTTTTTCAAACGCCAAGAAAAACGCCAAAAAACGCTGCGGCCAGATGTTAGCTGTAAATCAATGAGAAATCGCAAAATTCTTATTCCACTTGGCGTTTTTCACTTTGGCGTTTTTTTAATCCTTTTGGCGTTTTTTTCACTCTTTTTTTTGCGTTTTTGAAATCGTTGGTAATCGCCACTGGCGTTTTTTTTAGTCAAAATCGTGGCATTTTTCTCCCATAGAAGTCTATGGGAGTGAAAAAACGCCAAGAAAAACGACATGTGGGTTTTAACTTTGGCGTTTTTGCAGGCGTTTTTTATTCTTTTTTGGACTTTAGTGATCCAAAAAAGTGATGGAGATACCTTTTTTAATAAAATTTTGTAGGGTACCTTAAAAAAAAAATAAAAAAAAAGACAGTAGTGAAGGAAAAAATTGTATCTAACGAAATGTATCTTTTTTATTACAAATTTTTTTTATTAATTTTTAAACAGGGATCAATTTATGTGGGCAGGCAGGGAACTAAAAATATAGCCGACAATAATAAAAATGTAGTGTGTGAGTGTTTTTCACTTTATTTTCTTTCTTTTTATTTTTTTATTTTTTAGGTAGTACTACTACTACTACCAGCATAGAACACACTGTTCCATGATGGGAGTAGTAGTGCCTGTACTAATTGACAGATCGCCATTGCGATCCTTCTGTATAATGTATATATGCGGCCGCTCTTCTATGGTTCCCTGCACTGCCATATATATACACCTATTCATATTTCCCGCAGAGCTGTGATTGGCCAGATGGTTCCAGCCAATCACAGCTCTCTGTGGGAAATAGGAATATGTGTATATATACGGCAGTGCAGGGGACCATAGAAGAGCGTCCGCCGCATCTATACATTATACAGGAGGATCACAGCGGGTGTCAGTAGTGATACCCGCTGTGATCTTTCCTTAACTGCAGGAACTACTACTCCCAACATGGAGTACACTCGCTGCAATCTGTCTATTAATGCAGGTACTAAAGCTCCCAGCATGGAGCAGAGTGTACTCCATGTTGGGAGTAGTAGTACCTGCAGGTAAGAACAGATCACAGCGGGTATCACTACTGACATCTGCTGTGATCGTCTTGTCTATAGCAGAGATGCAGAGCGACTGTATACAGCACTCGTATCTCTGCTCTGTACTCGACTACTCATTCATATTTTCCTCAGAGCTGTGATTGGCTGCAACCATCCGGCCAATCACAGCTCTGGGCTGAAAATATGAATGAGTGATGTTCTATTCACATCACTGGCCAAAGTATAGTGCAGAGATGTGAGCGCTGTATAGAGCCGCATCACTGCTATATAATGGACGATCGCATCGGGTGTCAGACTGACACTGGCGATATGTCTATTACAACAGGTACTACTACTCCCATCATGGAACAGTGTGCTCCATGCTGGGAGTAGTAGTACTACCTAAAAAATGTAAAAAAATAGAGAAAAATAAGTGTAACACACACTTTATTAAAAAATTAAAATTTTGTTATAAAATATATACATTTAGTTTAATAAAAAAAAATTCCATCACTGCTGCATCATTTTTCTTTTTTTTTGGTACCAAACTAATTTTGGGTACCAAAAAAACACTGCCCAGGTGCAATTTCCACACAAATGAAAAAACGCAAGAAAAAAAACACCAGAAAAAACGCCAGATGCAGGACATTGCACTGGCGTTTTTTCAGGCGTTTTTTTTTTTTATCCCAAAAAAAGCTGCACAAAAAACCAAGTGGAATCCTAGCCTAAAGGTGTGCAACAATAATTTCACTTCTATTATGTTGGCCACAGGGGCTTTACACAGTTATTAGCTAGGCAACAGAGTTGGCAGGGTGGCATTGCTAATCATCTGGTTCTGATCCTGCTACGCTGCAGAGTACTGGCATTTGGGCATGGAGCGGATGCCACTTTCTCAGTTTGGGGCCTCTGTCACAAGCTCGGTTTAAAAAAAGGGGACAGAAAAAAAAAAACACAAAATGTCTGCATGCAGCATTTTTTTGTCCTGTTAAAGGGGTACTCTGCCCCTAGACATCTTATCCTCTATCCAAGATCTTGGCTGCCCAGACATCCGATGCACAGAGCAAACTTCGCTCCGTGCCGGATGACTGGCGATGCAGGGCGGAGGCTTGTGATGTCACAGCCACGCACCCTCAATGCACGTCTATGGGAGGGGGCACACTGCGCCCGACACTCTAAACGAACGCCGGGTGCAGAAGGGAGATTGCAAGGGTCCCCAGTGATCAGACATTTTATCCCCTATCCTTTGGATAGGGGCAGAGTACCCCTTTAAGTTCCTGCAAAATGACAAATGGGGTGGTAGCAATTTTGTTTTTTGCTGTAGTAAAACCCAAGCATGCACTAGTGAGATTAATATTTGTTCCCCATTCCCTCCAGAGAGAGTTAAAAAAAAATGTATTTACTCAGAAGAACGTTACCATTAAAAAATATTAGTAGTAATAAATAAGTTACAGCTCAGAATACAGTATAACACAAAAATAAAAAATATATAAACTCTTGCAGACTAAAATAGGCCCCAGTCCTGAGAGGGTGAAGTACACAAAGCTCTGCACAGACATCCTATACACAGCTCAGCCTCTGCCATGTTATTTACCGCTGTGCACACGTACCTCACACCCACCCAGCTCTGCTACATCTGGACGTGAAGATCTCGGTGCTCATCCGGTTACTTTTCACACAGTGGAGAAAGCAAGAATTACTACTACACAAGCCTCTGCCCGGCTCCGCCCACAACTGATCACATGACAGAGACAACGTCAAAGGTCCTGTACACGCGAGGAAATAACATTATCTCTTGTCTGTCATTGGTCACATGACTGTGACTTCTAAGGTCCTGCTGCCACTAAGATGTTGTATTTATTGTCATGATGTCCTGTCTAAATCCTAGTCAGCTAAAGAACCTGGTCCGTCTGATGACTAGGAAATAAAGGACCTGGTCCCTCTGATGACTAGGAAATAAAGGACCTGGTCCATCTGATGACAAGGAAATAAAGGACCTGATCCATCTGATGACTAGGAAATAAAGGACCTGATCCATCTGATGACTAGGAAATAAAGGACCTGGTCCATCTGATGACTAGGAAATAAAGGACCTGGTCCATCTGATGACTAGGAAATAAAGGACCTGATCCATCTGATGACAAGGAAATAAAGGACCTGGTCCATCTGATGACTAGGAAATAAAGGACCTGATCCATCTGATGACTAGGAAATAAAGGACCTGGTCCATCTGATGACAAGGAAATAAAGGACCTGATCCATCTGATGACTAGGAAATAAAGGACCTGATCCATCTGATGACAAGGAAATAAAGGACCTGATCCATCTGATGACTAGGAAATAAAGGACCTGATCCATCTGATGACTAGGAAATAAAGGACCTGGTCCATCTGATGACTAGGAAATAAAGGACCTGATCCATCTGATGACTAGGAAATAAAGGACCTGGTCCATCTGATGACAAGGAAATAAAGGACCTGATCCATCTGATGATTAGGAAATAAAGGACCTGGTCCATCTGATGACTAGGAAATAAAGGACCTGATCCATCTGATGACAAGGAAATAAAGGACCTGATCCATCTGATGATTAGGAAATAAAGGACCTGATCCATCTGATGACTAGGAAATAAAGGACCTGATCCATCTGATGACTAGGAAATAAAGGACCTGATCCATCTGATGATTAGGAAATAAAGGACCTGATCCATCTGATGACTAGGAAATAAAGGACCTGGTCCATCTGATGACTAGGAAATAAAGGACCTGTTCCCTCTGCTGGCTAGGAAATAGCCTCTTCTATGTAAGATTGCTAAATCCTAGCCAGTAATGGGACCTGGTCCATCTGATGACTAGGAAATAGCCTGCTCTATGTGAGATTGCTAAATCCTAGCCAGCTAAAGGACCTGGTCCATCTGATGACTAGGAAATAAAGGACCTGATCCATCTGATGACTAGGAGATAAAGGACCTGGTCCCTCTGCTGCCTAGAAGAAGTGTGTCTTATAGCATGAGATCTAACTTTCAGAGTAGCGTTTAACAAGTGCTGACTCCAGCCAGCTAAAGGACCTGGTCCCTCTGCTGACTAGGAAATAGCCTGCTCTATGTGAGATTGCTAAATCCTAGCCAGCAAAGGGACCTGGTCCATCTGATGACTAGGAAATAGCTTATGCTACATAAAAAGGCTGGATACTATAGGATAAAGGACCTGGTCCATCTGATTAGGAAATAGTTTATGCTACATAAAAAGGCTGGATACTATAGGATAAAGGACCTGGTCCATCTGATGATTAGGAAATAGCTTATGCTACATAAAAAGGCTGATACTATAGGATAAAGGACCTGGTCCATCTGATGATTAGGAAATAGCTTATACTACATAAAAAGGCTGATACTAAAGGATAAAGGACCTGGTCCATCTGATTGGGAAATAGCTTATGCTACATAAAAAGGCTGGATACTATAGGATAAAGGACCTGGTCCATCTGATGATTAGGAAATAGCTTATACTACATAAAAAGGCTGGATACTATAGGATAAAGGACCTGGTCCCTCTGCTGCATAGGAAATAGCTTACGCTACATAAAAAGGCTGATACTATAGGATAAAGGACCCGGTCCATCTGATGATTAGGAAATAGCTTATAATATATAAAAAGGCTGGATACTATAGGATAAAGGACCTGGTCCATCTGATGATTAGGAAATAGCTTATACTACATAAAAAGGCTGGATACTATAGGATAAAGGACCTGGTCCATCTGATTAGGAAATAGCTTATGCTACATAAAAAGGCTGGATACTATAGGATAAAGGACCTGGTCCATCTGATGATTAGGAAATAGCTTATAATACATAAAAAGGCTGATACTATAGGATAAAGAACCTGGTCCATCTAATGATTAGGAAATAGCTTATACTACATAAAAAGGCTGGATACTATAGGATAAAGGACCTGGTCCATCTGATGACTAGGATATAGCTTATGCTCCTGCTCTTTACACTATTACAACAAAGTTTTATACAAATCCACTTCCGATGAAGCATCCGAAGTTGATTCGCTCATCCCTAGATGTTAAAGGGATATTCAAGGATTTTTTTTTATTTGACTATGCTACAGGGGCTGTGAAGTTAGTGTAGTTCATAATATAGTGTCTGTACCTGTGTGTGACGGTTTTCTCACAATTCTTATGTGATTTTCACCCCAATATTTATTTTTAACAGCATACAAAATTACTGTTGTCTCAGATTTTTCCCAGCTTGCAATGCGGCCGAGACCTGACTCACTAGTCACCTGATGACAGGGAGCCTGTCTGCTTCAATGGGTGGAGGGATCAATCTTCAACTAATGCAACAGCTGTAGGCACCCTGATTGAAAACCACAGGTCTTTTGAATGGATGCAGCTCATTTATGTTTCAATGGGTGGAGTGGTTGATGTGTGGGAGGGAGGAAAATGGAATCATGGGATTTGTAGGCAAACAAGAAAACTGAAAACAGGAAATACCAATTCACAGAAAGCTAGCCACAGTGTTATGGTAATTTCACAACATAGCCATTTAGCCCCAAGACAAGCGCAGATCCTTCCTAAGCATGTCCATTACTGTCTGCCAGGTAGTGCTAAAATCACCTTATGGTGAAGAACCCCTTTAACTTTTAATCTCTGGTGTTGTAGTACAGTACCTGTAAACCCCAAGAGGAAATTTTTAATTTTCACGGACCACTGTTCCAAAAACCTGTCAGACACCTGTGGGGTGTAAATACTCACTTTACCCCTTGTAACATTCCATGAGGGGTGTAGTTTCCAAATGGGGTGGCCTTCAATTCCAGACAAATTCTCTCTCCAAAAGCCCAATGGCGCTCCTTCTCTTCTGAGCATTGTAGCTCGCCAGCAGAGCACTTTACATCCACATATGGGGTATTTCTACACATTTTGGGGGGCTTTTTCCTATTACCCCTTGTAAAAAATGAAAACTTTGGCGTAACACCAGCATTTTACTGAAATAAATCTAATTTTTCATTTTCATGTCCAACTTTAACAAATATTTGTCAAACACCTGTGGGGTGTGGTTTTTAAAATGTGGTCACATGTGGGTGTTTTTTTTTCCATTTATGTCAGAACTGCTGTAACAATCAGCCACCCCTGTGCAAATCACCAGTTTAGGCCTCAAATGTACATAGTGCGCTCTCACTCCTGAGCCTTGTTGTGCACCCACAGAGCACTATACATCCACATATGGGATATTTCTGTACTCAGAAGAAATTGTGTTACAAACATGCTGGAATAGACCCCAACTTTACCTTTCCATAAGGGGTAAAAGGAGAAAAAGCCCCCCAAAATTTGTAACACATTTTCTCCCGAGTACGGAAATACCCCATATGTGGCCCTAAACTGTTGCCTCGAAATACGTCAGGGCTCCAGAGTGAGACAGTGTCATGTGCATTTAAGGCATAAATAAATTTTCATAAGTGTGGACCCGGATGCATGCATAGCTCTTGCCTCTGTTAAGGATGGGTTAATGTGCGGCCTCAAACTTTGAGTGACTACCGCTGTACTATTTTGCCGAGTGTCGACGTAAGCAAATTCACACTGGACCAGGTTGGTATAAATTCCCTCCTCAGTCTTGACTCCAGGGTGTTCTGATTATTATCAGGAAATCACATTAGTTTTTACAATCTGACAAAAAGGGGAAGGGTAAAGGGTAAAACTATGCATCGTTCTGTATGCTGATTGGTCATTTGAGCGTGACGTAGCATAAGTCATTTATTTTGCAAGCCCTCTAGCTTGAGATTTCTCCATCCTTCCACAAAGCCCATTGTTTAGACTTCTTGTATTCACAGTCTTCATCTCAAGGTTCTAGTCTTGATTACGGGCAAAGAGCAGCTCAGTAGGGACTCATTAGGGTTATAGGTTGAACTTGATGGACTCTGGCCTTTTTTTCAACCTTATGAACTATGTTAATATGTTTTGGAAACAGTGCCATACAAGACATTTTTCATTTTTATTGGGGACGGGGGTCGTTGGTGTAGTGTAGTGTTTTTAGGGTACGGTCACACGGCCGGGTTCACAGTGAGTTTCCTGCTTGAAGTTTGAGCTGTGGCGGAAAATTTTATCTATCATTTCAGATTCAGTGGATTGTGACCATGAACAGCGTTTTTTTTTTAATGTCAATAAAAGGGGCTAACAAGGGCTGTGGGGAAGTATTTTTATTTTCAATGTGCGTGTTTTTTATAATTGAATTTTCAGGCTTATTAGTGGCTTATTCAGGCTTATTAGTAGACAGAATCCATTACTAAGCCGGGGCTTAGTGCTAACCCCCAATTATTACCCCAGTACCCACCGCCACAGGGGTGCTGGGAAGAACAGATACCAACAGGCCCAGAGCATCAATGCTCAATCAATGGTGCTCCTGGACCTAGGTGGTAACAGGTTGGCGTTATTTAGGCTGGGGAGGACCAGTAACAATGGTCCTCGCCCACCCTGGTAACATCTGTTGCTGCTTGGTTGGTATCTGCCTGATACTGAAAATAAGGGGAAATCACAAACTTTTTTTATTTTAAAAAAAAAAAAAAAAACGCATAGGGTTCCCCATACTTTCAGTATCAGCCAGATACCTACCAAGCAACAACAGATGTTATCAGGGTGGGCAAGGACCATTGTTACTGGCCCTGGAGCGCCATTTTTTTGATGTTGGTACCAGTTCTTCCCGGTACCCCTGTGGCGGTGGGTACCGGGGTAATAATTGGATGTTATCGCTAGCTGATTTTGGGGCTAACGCTGAGTAATGGATTCTGTCTACAAGACAGCTTCCACTACTAAGCCTAAAAATTAAGTTATTAAAAACACGACACATTGTAAGAAATTATTATTCTTTTTAAAACACTACCCCACAGCCCTTGTTAACCATTTTATTGAAATAAAAAAAAAAAACACGGGTCATCGTCGCAGACCTCCGCATTCACGTATCTGAAATGGAAAACAAGAAATAGAGGTTAGTACATTTTTTGCGCTCTCCCCTGGAGAGGGCTCACATAATGCAACGTGTTCCTAAACAGGGAGCCTCCAATTGTTGCTAAACTACAATTCAAATCATGGGGGGCTGTAGTTAAGCAACAGCTGGAGTCTCCCTGTTTGGGAACAAACTGCCAGAAAGGCTCTGTTCCCATTATGCAAAACTCATAATGTGAACAGAGTCAGGCCTGGACTGTGTAGCTCCGCCCTCTAATGACGTCATCAATAGGGGGCAGTAAAGGTCGCAGGGGGTCTCAGGCGTGAGACCCCCTTTTTGATCTGTCCCTCTGCCCTTGGACTACTATTCCCATCATGGGACAGATGGGAGTAGTACCGCACCGCTGAGGGATGGCACTTGCACATGTGCGGGACCACTTTTTGGACAATTAGGACTACTACTCCCATCATGGACAGACTGCCCATAATGGGAGTTAGAGTCCAGGGGCCGATCGCAGCAGGTCATTCTCCAGTGAGCCACTGCAATCAGTATTTATTAACTGTACAAACCACCGGTACATGTGGCTCCACTGCGCTCCCCGCCAGCTCCTGTATACGCTGTCATAATTAATAATCCTCGCCACCGGGAGATGGGAGCTCTGATTGGTGAACAGCGTATACAGGAGCCGGTGGGGAGCGCAGTGGAGCCGCATGTACCGCCAGCTTGGACAGTTAATAAATGCAGATCGCAGAGTGTCTCTGGAGAATTACCTGCTGCGATCGGCCCCTGTACTCTAACTCCCATTATGGGCAGTCTGTCCATGATGGGAGTAGTAGTCCTAACTGTTCCAAAAGTACGGCAGCCGGGGGGGATGTGCAAGTGCCACAAGAGCCATCCCTCAGCCATCATGTTCCATGATGGGAGTAGTTGTAGTTTAGCAGTGTTGAGGGACGGCTCCTGCATCCCCCGGCTGTCTCGGTAGAACACTTTCCTACGTGTCCTTTTTGATGGTGTATTTTTGCAGTATAAAAAAAACTTATTTGGGAAAACAAAAAATGCGTCAAAACAAAAAATGCACATGATAAATTTGTATCAACTGCAAAATGCATTCCACAATACACACATACACACAAAAAAAAAAAATCAAGTGTTTGCTTTTTGCTCTATCAAAAAAGACACAAAAAAGATGCAAAATAACTCACTGCGCAAAATATTTGCACTACATATAGAAAAGAAAAAGCTTCTACCACCAATGATAAATTTCCCCCTTAGGGTAGGTTCACACGAGAGGATTTACAGGGTATTTTACGCTGCAGATCCGCTGGTGAAGGCCCGCTCTATGCTGTCATTACATGTGCCTGCTCGTAGTGGCGCACTCGCACATGGCAGCCGCTCTCCCTGCTCTGAGTTAGGTAGAGAGCTCCCGCCATGTGCAAGTATACTGCAGTGCGTCTGCTCGTAGCGGCGTATTGCAGACACATGTAAAGACAGTATAGAGCGGGCATTCACCAGCGGATCCGCAGTGAAATCCGCTCGTGTGTACGTACCCTTAGAGTGGTTTGCTGTGAGGAGAAGGGCAGAAGCGCTTTAGTAGCGGGTGAGGTTTTCTCTTGGTGGGTGAATGGTTAAGGCCATTTGTGTCCGGTAGGTGACATCCATTAGGAAGATGGTGGGAGAAGAATGTGACATCTTTATCTCCCGCTAACTTCCGGTGGAATAACAGGAGTTATAACGGATTCAAGTGAACGGGATCCTCTTTGCCCGTTATGACGACTTCCGTTAGGCTCCGTTACAATAACGGGCATTAAAGGGGTACTCTGTTGGAAAACTTTTTTTTTTTTTTTTTTTTTTTATCAACTGGTGCCAGAAAGTTAAACAGATTTGTAAATTACTTCTATTAAAAAATCTTAATCCTTCCAGTACTTATTAGCTGCTGAATACTACAGCGGAAATTCTTATCTTTTTGAAACACAGAGCTCTCTGCTGACATCATGAGCACAGTGCTCTCTGCTGACATCTCTGTCCACTTTAGGAACTGTTCAGAGCAGCATGTTTGCTATGGGGATTTTCTCCTACTCTGGACAGTTCCTAAAATGGACAGAGATGTCAGCAGAGAGCACTGTGTTCCAAAAAGAAAAGAATTTCCTCTGTAGTATTCAGCAGCTAATAAGTACTGAAAGGATGAAGATTTTTTAATAGAAGTAATTTAGAAATCTGTTTAACTTTCTGGCACCAATTGATTAAAAAATAAATAAATAAATAAATAAATAAATAAATAAAGTTTTAGGAGTTATAGGAGCCGGTCTGGAGAGGCTGCATAGTTGATATCCCCAGAGGCTTGTGAGTGAGTGGTGGCTTGCTGTAATGCTCTGCGAGGGGGGGGGGGGGTTGCTGTAATGCTCTGCAGGGGGGGGGGTTGCTGTAATGCTCTGCAGGGGGGGTTGCTGTAATGCTCTGCAGGGGGGGGTTGCTGTAATGCTCTGCAGGGGGGGTTGCTGTAATGCTCTGCAGGGGGGGTTTGCTGTAATGCTCTGCAGGGGGGGGGTTGCTGTAATGCTCTGCAGGGGGGGTTGCTGTAATGCTCTGCAAGGGGGGGGGGGTTGCTGTAATGCTTTGCGGGGGGGGGGTTGCTGTAATGCTCTGCAGGGGGGGTTGCTGTAATGCTCTGCAGGCTGGGTTGCTGTAATGCTCTGCAGGGGGGGTTGCTGTAATGCTCTGCAGGGGGTTGCTGTAATGCTCTGCAGGGGGGGTTGCTGTAATGCTCTGCAGGGGGGTTGCTGTAATGCTCTGCAGGGGGGGTTGCTGTAATGCTCTGCAGGGGGGGATTGCAGGGGGGGTTGCTGTAATGCTCTGCAGGGGGGGTTGCTGTAATGCTCTGCAGGGGGGAGGTTGCTGTAATGCTCTGCAGGGGGGAGGTTGCTGTAATGCTCTGCAGGGGGGTTGCTGTAATGCTCTGCAGGGGGGTGCTGTAATGCTCTGCAGGGGGTGCTGTGATGCTCTGCAGGGGGGGGGTTGCTGTAATGCACTGCAGGGGGGGTTGCTGTAATGCTCTGCAGGGGGGTTGCTGTAATGCTCTGCAGGGCGGTTGCTGTAATGCTCTACAGGGGGGGGGGTTGCTGTAATGCTCTGCAGGGGGGTTTGCTGTTATGCTCTGCAGGGGGGTTGCTGTTATGCTCTGCAGGGGGGGGGGGTTGCTGTTATGCTCTGCAGGGGGGTTGCTGTTATGCTCTGCAGGGGGGGTTGCTGTTATGCTCTGCAGGGGGGGGGTTGCTGTTATGCTCTGCAGAGGGGGGGTTGCTGTTATGCTCTGCAGGGGGGGTTGCTGTTATGCTCTGCAGGGGGGGGTTGCTGTTATGCTCTGCAGGGGGGGTTGCTGTTATGCTCTGCAGGGGGTTGCTGTTATGCTCTGCAGGGGGGGGGGTTGCTGTTATGCTCTCCAGGGGGGGGGGGTTGCTATTATGCTCTGCAGGGGGGGTTGCTGTTATGCTCGGCAGGGGGGGTTGCTGTTATGCTCTGCAGGGGGGTTGCTGTTATGCTCTGCAGGAGGGGTTGCTGTTATGCTCTGCAGAGGGGGGATTGCTGTAATGCTCTGCAGGGGGGGGATTGCTGTAATGCTCTGCAGGGGGGGGATTGCTGTAATGCTCTGCAGGGGGGGGGTTGCTGTAATGCTCTGCAGGGGGGGATTGATGTAATGCTCTGCAGGGGCAGACCATTACAGCAATCCGCCCCCCTCCCCACGCAGACCATTACAGCAATCCCCCCTCCCCCCTCAGACCATTACAGCAATCCCCCCCTCAGACCATTACAACAATCCCCCCCTCCCCCCGCAGACCATTACAGCAATCCCCCTCCCCCCTCAGACCATTACAGCAATCCCCCCCTCAGACCATTACAGCAAGCAATCCCCCCTTCCCCCGCAGACCATTACAGCAACCCCCCTCCCCCGCAGACCATTACAGCAACCCCCGCAGACCATTACAGCAACCCCCGCAGACCATTACAGCAACCCCCCCATCCCCCCGCAGACCATTACAGCAACCCCCCCATCTCCCCGCAGATCATTACAGCAACCCTCCCCCCGCAGACCATTACAGCAAGCCCCCCTCCCCCCGCAGACCATTACAGCAACCCCCCTCCCCCGCAGACCATTACAGCAATGACCCCCTCCCCCTGCAGACCATTACAGCAACCCCCCCTCCCCCCGCAGACCATTACAGCAACCCCCCTCTCTCTCTCCTGCAGGGCATTACAGCAACCCCCCCCCCTTTCTCTCTCTCCTGCAGGGCATTACAGCAAA